>NC_133664.1:61961249-62276775 GCF_037893015.1 Macrotis lagotis | reverse complement strand
AAAATATACCGATTTCCAAGACTTTTCAAGCTCCCCCCACTCTTCTTATTCCACACGCCCCCCCCCCCTCCCGCCTTCTAAACTTTGACAACACAATTCAAGGCCGGGATGAAAGCGCCAGAGGGCTGGAGAAACGTCGGGAAGGGGGAGGCTTGACAAGCGTCTCGTGGGTGTCTATTGAGCTGCTATCAAAGGGACTTCAAGTATGGTGGGGGTTTGAAGTATGAGAAACTTGCAAGTAATTACGTCGAGGCGTCACACATTTGTTGCGGCTCAAGTGCTATTTGCTGAACCCTAATATTTAATTATGCGCGCAGGCGTTAGGCTTGGGGCTGTAGCCAAACGTCCTTCATTTCTAAGTGGCTCATTTGGGGTTTTTTTGTTTTTCGCTTTATTTGCATTTTAATATGGCAACGATCAAGGCCCCCGCGAGCACTTCTTCATCTTTCCATTGAGTATATACATACATTTAAAACACCCCAACACATTCATCCCCCAGCGCCCAGATGCTGTACTTTCTTCCTACTGCCCCCAATTTGAATGTCTTCGAGGGGGGGAAAAAGCATGAGGGTATCATAATTAGAACTCGAAGGCGATAGAATCTGAGAGGCAGTGGGGTCTCAGGCTATTTAGGACAGCCACTGCTGGAGAAGGAACCCCTGTGTAACTTTTCCCCCAAAATCCTCTGGTCAATCCTTGGAGACCTTCCGTGACAGGGAACTCACTACTTCTCCAAGTAGCCCATTCCAACAGCTCTAATTATTAGGAAATTTGAAATGACAAGAAGCCTCAAAAAAAAAAAACCCAAACCAGTTTCGAGTTTGACTGGAGATTTGGAGTGCAGCCCCGATAAGAAGCCAAATAGAAGAATCAGGAGAGAACGTTTCCCAAAATGGGGGAGGGGGGGGGTCTCTCAGAAAGGTGCACCTTAAAAGTGACACTGCTCACACACCACTCTTGCTCAGGAACAAGACCAGCGGGAAGGAGACCAGCTTCCTCCAGCAGCTTTTGTCTAGGGACCCGAAAGCGAGAGGGAGTGGGGGCTGGGAGAGCTTATAGAATTTTCCTTCTGCCCACCCCCGAAGAGGTAAAGGACTCCTGATGCGTGGCTCCCCCTGATCCTTGAGCGATCGATCCGTCACCTTAGACTTCGAGGAGCTTAAAGATGAAGCTCCTGCGTGGAAGAAGTGACTGGACTCGTGGGCCCAATGTGAGTTCCCAGAAAAAAGGGCAGGGATCTGTAGAGGCCAGGGCTCGGAAGTGAACGTAGGGAGGGGGCTGCGGAGCCCCCCCCCCCCCGTCTGGATTCAGAGCCCGCAGGGTCCCGGCTCCGTGGGTGCGGAGGGGGAGCCGGGCCTCACGGCTGGCCAAACCTTCCGGGGCTCTCCAAGTGGCTTCAGAGCAACAAGTTGTCTGGAACAGGTGCATGCGCCTGGGGAGTCGGGGCGCCCAGCTGCTAGCCCGGCCAGAGAGCCCGAGGCCTCTCGCCGAGCAGGGACAGACCCCCCTAGAGGGCGAGAGGGGTGGAGATCAGCGGGTGGCTCGCGGCTCCCCGCACCACCACGGACAGCGCGGGCGTCCGCCAACTGCTCTCCGCCGACTGCAGAGGGGAGCGGGCGCTGGGGGTTCGTCTCCGTCTTGGGGAGGAGGCCTCCCCAGGGCCCCCGGTGGAGCTGGGGGGGTCGTGCCCCAGCGCCTCCTGCTGGCAGGCCCAGGTGCCCCGCTCGGGACCTCCGCGGGGCCCCTCACTCCCCAGCCCGAGGGCTGCTTCCCGGAGCCCCTCTTTGGAGACCTCCATGCGCAAAGACAGCCTGGCCTTGGTCAGCCCCGTCGGGGGCCCCGCTTTTCCCAGGCTCTGGGGAAGCCCAGGGGGCGTCTGGGCCGGGGACTGAGGCGGCAGCAGGGAACGGCCTGGACCCCGGGGCCTTCGCCCCCGACTCCCCCTCGGGTTCCCCGGGGCCCTGGGGGCCGAGGAGCAGCGGGCGGGGCGCATGCGCGCCTCAGGCTCGACTCCCCTCCCCAGCTAGCCGACTTAGGGGAAAGTTTGGCGAAGTTTGCAGGGGCCCGCGGCCGGGCCTCGCGGCGGGCCGGACCTCCCGGAAGGGGAGGCTGGGAGCCCCTGGGACTCCCCAGCGCTGGGCTCGGGAGGGGCCCCCGAGGCCCGAGAGGCGCCAGAAGGTAGGGCTCGGGAGCCCTTTTGTGTGTGCCACAGGAGAGGCCCCTTGCGCACAAACGCAGAGGCGCGCGCCGCCGCCGCCTCCCGGGCTGCACCCCGGCCCCAGAGGCGTTTCTTTAGCGCCGGAGCCCTTCCCCCGCCGCCCCCCTGCACCCGCTTTTGTTCGCCCTGAAAGTAATGCTGTGAATTCAAAGAAATGACAATATTTTCTATCGGCTTGAAAGTCCAAGAGAAGAGCCCTTGAGCTTGGCAAAAATCAGACAAATCATTCATCATGCCACCCCGCACCTGTGGTCTTGGCATTGAAAACCCTCCAGACCTATTTCTATTAAACTTAATTATTCCCCCAAAGCACACAATGGTTGAAATGGAGCAGGTTGGAGTCTGTTTTATTGGTGGTAAATGTTTTTCTGAAGATCTTCTGAATCTCATTGTTAGCTCGTTTGTTTGAGGCTGCCCTCTTTCTTTCAGGGCTAGAGTAGCCTTGGACTTTTCAATTTTCAATCGTAACATCTGCTTAATCGTACGGATCAAAATATGGGAGACACAAAACATATGTAATGGTGGGATTTGTTAAATCCTGGTAATGAGTTATTAACAAGGGAAAACAATAGGCCAGGATGGTGAGAGCCTTATGGTAACAGAGTCACTTTATGTAACGTCTGACGTTCCCCTTCTTGATAAATGGAACTAAGGTCTGAACGCCAGGTGATAGCAAGAAAATCAATGTCTTTAGGGGCCAGCCCTGAGACTTTTTTTCTTCTATGTGAAAAATTAGGAGACATAAAATTTAATTGGCTGATCAGGGGGGGAGGGGGAAAACAGTGGTCCTTAAGGTTTAATTGCCAGTAGGCTTAGCAAGGGAGACAAAACAAGATTTGGGCCTGTTTGTTTGCTTGCATCCCAGCTTCGAGTCCAAGTGTATCATTGAAAATGTGTTTTATTTATAACACATGTCATGCTTTACAGTTCCCATATTGTGTAAAGACAATGGTTAATGGTACATTAAAGACAAGCAAACCATGCCAACACGTCTTGGAGACATTGTAAGGGCCTCTCTCTTTGCTTGTTTTAGGCAGCTGCAGTCCAGGACCTAGAAACACAAAAAAAGAAGTTTGAAATACCAGGTGCATCCTAGAGAACCACGACAGGGATTGATATGTTATAGCCCAGGACATGAAACCTAGCAATAAAGATATCATTCCGATTGTTTGCCGCTTCCACGGCATGTCAAGCAAAGAGGCGCCTGAGAAGTCTCTTTTCTGGCAGCCCAGCTCTCCCTCCCTGGGTTTCCCTATCTCCCTCAGCCAAATCCGAACACCTGTTGGCCAGGCCCTCACATCCCATCGTGGGAATCGTTTCCTACCAGTGATTCCAGATCTCTAAAATGTAATTTGTTGTGGAATTATTTAG
Organism: Macrotis lagotis; assembly: GCF_037893015.1. Taxonomy (NCBI): domain Eukaryota; kingdom Metazoa; phylum Chordata; class Mammalia; order Peramelemorphia; family Peramelidae; genus Macrotis; species Macrotis lagotis. The sequence continues at coordinate 62,273,186 of NC_133664.1, read as the reverse complement.
GACCATTCCCACAGGCTGCAGCATGCTTTGGAAAGGCAAGAGGGAGGGAGGGAGGGGAGAGAGAGAGAAAGTAAGGGAGGGAGAGGGCTTTACCCACGAGGGTTTACCAGGGGAACACTCAACTGGTGTTTGTTCAACCTCGCAGCTGGTACTCGGTACCACCGCAAAGACACATTAATGGAAATGGGATGAGTTCACGGATTGAAGAGGTTTCACACCCTCTCCATTGAAGGGGGCATTAATCCTAATATTGGCAGATGAGCAAGCCTGGGAATCACAGGGGAGGCCGATTCACAGTGGCCTGGACCAGACCGGCTCTTTCTGCGTCCTGCTCTGGGGTCCTCTTTGGTGGGCTTGCTGCTGTCATGATCTTCTGTCCCCCTCTCTGCCTCGCAGAACGCAAAGATTGGGCCTTCCAACTTTTTCTGGGGCCTTTTTTTTCAGAAGCCCACATTGAATCCTGGCCGGAAAGCAGGGTACTTCCCAAACGAATCTGGGTGGCAGTCGGCACTTGCTTTGTCCATAGCTGGATCTCCTCTCCTCTCCCTTCCACATTTCATCTTTTTGCCCACCCTAACCTCAGTGGGCAAAAAAATTGTGATGGAAAAAAAAATTAGGGAAGAGCAGGGGTGAAGCTTCGTTCTGAAAGCTCTTTGGGGGAAAACGGAAATCCACCTCTTTGAAATGTCCTTTTTCTGTTTTGATAGAAATAAAGACACCAGAGTTCTGGGTTTCTGTCCATGGGGGGGGGGGGGACGAGAGGGGGAGGAGGGGGAGGAGGGAGGAGAGGAGGGACAGTCTGGGTCCCTTCTGCCGAGTCACTCCTACTCTGACTTAGAGGCAGAGACAGACACCGGAACCCAGTGGACTGAAGAGGGGGAGGGGGTGGGGATGACCTACATGTGGGGGAGGCGGAGAAGGAGGAGAAAGAGACTTCTGACTCTCGTTTCCTATTTTTAGGATGTTTCCTTAAACTGTCCCCCCCCCCCCCCCCCAATCCCTCTCCACCTCCCGCACAGTCCAAATCAACTCCTGGTTGGATCTAGGCTTCTTGGAAAAAAGATCTCGCCAACTTTCCAGTAGAGAGATCATAAAATGCACCTTACACTGGATTTGTTGCTTCTTTATTATGCTAAATGGTCTCGGGGGACTAAAGGCGGACTTTAGAAACCGCCTGCCCCATGATACTTGGCCGTGGTGCGGTGCTCAGAGCTTCAATGGGCACCATGGGTGTTCTGAGGTTGGGAGGGTTTTGGGTCACACAGGCTTTCCAGAAGTCGAATTTGGAAAACTGCTTTTATAATCACTTATCCCAAAAAAAAAAAGTGTGTGTATGTGTGTGTGTGTGTGTGTGTGTGTGTGTGTGTGTGTGTGTGTGTATGTGTGTGTGTGTGTGTTGGGGGGGGGGGAGAACTTGGAAAGAAAAGAGGCAGGCGACTTAGAAAAAAGGTTGAATACCTGTCACTCAATCTGCCCACACCGCTGGTCCCTACAGTGCCAAGCAATATTTACTGACCAGTAAAGCCTTCCAGCCGGAGCAAATCTCCAAGTCAGACTGTGCAACTGGAAGGGAGAGCCCGGGGAATCAGTTACACCAGGGCAGCTCTCCCCTGCTTCCTCCAAAAGGGGGAGAGAGAGAGAGAGAGAGAGAGACCCTGAAATGATACTTTCGTTCTGCTTTTCCTGCAGCATTTTTTTTTTTAGGGACCGAAGCACTAGAATGAATGGATTATGAGTAAATAAAAAGAAACTGTCAGTCTCTTTGAAGGTTGTGTTTAAAGGGACTTGCCAAGTCAGGACAGGAGAGTGACAAGATAGAGACCCTGGTGTTTTACATGCGAAGCCTGGCTCTTCCGCTTGATCTGCACCATACTAAAGGATGTGTTGAAGCATTGAATCACCTCCCCCCCCCCCAGAAAAAGGGGGGGCTCCAAAAGAAAAGGTGCCACCTCACAATGATTGTAGTGTTTTGACTCCGGAGTGCCGAATTGCTACAGCCAATTAAAATGAAGGTCTACACACACACACACACACACAGAAAACGGGGCAACACTTCCATAACTTATAATTAAGTTGGAGTACGAATAACAATTTGACTTTCTAATGAGTGTAATGAGATTACATGCCTGCTAGAAGCATTTGTGCAAAAGCGACTTTCTGTGTTTAACGAGGGCCTAATACTCAGGACAAAATCGAATTATTTTCTCTCTTCTCATTTTCCCTATTACCTTTTCTCCTTTTCCTGCCTCTTCTTTCCCTTTCCTTCCTCCCTCCCTGTCTGTGTCTCCATCTCTCCCTCTCTGATCTCTCTACCTCCTCTCTCCTTTCTGTCGTCTCTGTCTCTGTCTCTTGTATCTTTCAATTTTTGTGTCTCTGAATCTCTCAAGTCTCAATGTCTCTCCTTGTTTTTGACTATTTTTCTATCTGTTTTTGCCAGTCTCAAGATCTCTGTCTTTGCTGTCTCTGTCTCTTTCCCCTTTCCTCTCCACCTCTCTGTGTATCAATCTCTGTCTCTCTGTTCTCTCTTCCTTTCTGTCGATCTCTGTCTCTGTCTCTTATAGCTTCCAATTTCTGTGTCTCTCAGCCTCTCTTGAATCTCAATGTCTCTCCTTGTTTTATCTCTTTTTTTTCTGTCTACTTCTGTTCCTATCAGTCTCTAGGTCTCTGTCTTCTCTTTCTGTCTCTCCACCTCTCCCTCCCTCCTACAATTCAACCTTGATTGTAAAACCTTCCCAATCTTTCAGAGAAGGCAGAATACTCTGAGAATGGACAAAACTGGTGGGATATATGATAAGGAAGAATTTAAGGGCAGAGGAGGGTTTGCAAGTGTATCTGGGCAGCCTTCTCTGCATGAGGATGACTAGAGGGGATTTCCCCTTTAATTACTGTTGGATGAGGTCCATAAGCATCCATGGGAGCATAGGGGAACACTAAATGTGTCTGTAAGTAGGTTAAAGCGATTAGCATCCTGGCGACATATTGCTTCCGCTTTGCCAGTTCTAGAAGAAAGTGAGTATTGGGGGGAAATGACTAATTATACCTTGGCTGGCCAGGCATCACTTCGCTTCTGCTCATCAGGTCAGCTCGGAAGCATTAGAGTCCACGGCCTGGAGCCCCGGGTACCACGGGAAAATCAGCACCTGCGGTGCTGGCCAGCAGCAGAAGCTGCAGCAACTTGTAATTCCAGGGCCAGCACATGCCCCCCTCTTCTCCCTCTGCTCATCACTCCCCTCTCCATTCCTCACCCTTATCCCTAAGCAGGGGCCCAGCGGATTCTACTTTTTCCACTCAAATCTCTAGCTCATTGTTCCCTCTTGCATTTGCCCTGTTGGTCCCTGCAGTGTCTGGTCCTGAATTCCAGGGTCTTTAGAAGTACATCGGAGGTGAGTTGGCAGGATTATGGAGAGAATCACTGCCTCAGTCACTCAAGTCAGAGTTAAGGGAGGCAGGCAGGCAAGCAGGGCTTCAGGGCTGCCCGTGGGCAGCAGCTTCCCCTTGACCTCCATTTCAGCCATAAATCTTCCCCCTCTTCATCCTCCCCCCACATCCCAGGCTAGGTGGCAGTTTTACCAGCTTTCAACCCCCCATCATCTCTTCTGTCTCCTAATGTCTAAAGATCCTTTCCAATCCCTCCAATCCCCAGGTGGACCTCTAAATTGCTGACCTGCAAAAAAAAAGATTCTGTTGCAGTCAGATGAATGAAAAACAGGGAGGAAACTAATAAAATGGAATTTATTTATCTAATCTTTCTCTCTCCCCATTCATACCACATGAACTTTTTCTTGTTCCTCTTGGTCCCGGATCTCCGATTTCCTAAATTACTTTCCATTTTCCTGAGAACTATGATCAGACTTCCCCACTGTCAGTTTTTGTTCATTACTGAGATAATCCTTTCTTGTGTTCTAAGCCAGCCTCTCCTCCAATGCTTCCCCTGTCTATAGCAGGTCATTCTTATCTCCAGTCCTCTAACTGACCCAGGGTATCTGTGAATGCCTGTACAGTTGGTGGGCTCCACTTGAATTAGCCCATGAAAATTTTAGACATAGGACTTGACATAGGATGCAAGCTCACTGAAATGAACCAACACAACGATTGCTAAGATTTTAAATAGGGATTGAGAAAGTAAATGTCTTTTGGAAGCAAATAGATTGTGTGACCTGAGAAGAATAATAGAGAGAATCCCTAGTGCAAACATTCAGGCTGGAGATATGGAGGGGCATTATCCCTTAGGGGAACATTTCATATCTCAGACAGGAATATAGATTTAGAGGTGATTCCAGTAAAACCCTTCCATTCTACAAGTATGGTTGAGAGGGGTAAAGTGATTTGCCAAGGATGACATGGTTAATATGTGACTGAAGTAAGATTTCAAGTCTTTGCTCCTGGATTTCAATGATAGTGCTCTGTTGGTCAAGCAACTGACCCTTTAGGTTCAACTTGGAAATAAGTAGTTGAGTCAGGATTAGAATCCAGATTCTCTGACACCACCTCTACTCCCAAGCTCAGAGAATTTAGAGCTGGAAGGGACTTTAGTTATCTAGTACAACTCCAAATAGTTCAATCTTTATCATCTTATAGATACACAAAATGAGGCCCAGGAGAGGCACAGAACGTGTCTTGCCCCAACACTTGTCCTTACTTACCTCCCAGGACTTCTGTGAGACCAATAGGTGAAAATACTGTAAATAGTAAAGTACTCCATGGAAGTAAGATTAGTTTTCTTCTCTCCTTTACATTTCTTCCTAAAAGAATATATCCAGAAAGGATATAAATGCAAACAAACATTCACATTCATATTTTTTCTCCCTCTGACTTGGTTTAACTTCCCAAAGTGGATTGATCCTTCTTTCAGAAGTCTCTTTGGCCTCCTGGATCCTCCTGACTTAAGTAAATGATGTAGGTGAGAGGAGAGTGTAAATCACATTTATTAACAACATAAAAACCATATCTGGTAATAAATTATCATTTGTTCTGTCGAGAGTTTTTCCCAGTCTTGTAGAGTTCTGCCAAAGGTGCTGTGAAGATTATATACTATTGCATATTTTTTTAAAAAATCAAGATAAATTATATAAATTATGCTTTTTAAAAAAAGACAGTCTACTTCATTAACCGTTCTGAGTAATAAATAGATAAATAACAAACTGTTTGATTGCCATTAGGAAAATGTGATTCTTAAATTAAATTTACAAGAGATATTTACACCTGCCTGTGCACAGAGGCACAATCAGTGGGAGAGTGGTGTCCTTAGGACACAAAATCAAAGGGAGGTTCATTTTCTATGTTGTTGAGGGAGGATTTGTTGTTTAGTTTCCTGGGGTCTTCTGGAGTCCACACTTTCGCTGTTCGAATAATGTTTTGCTCTTTGAGTTGCTTTTCATCTGTCCACGAGAGAGAATGCCCTGCCAGGGGCGGAAGTCCATAATCTGGATCGCTGGGGGATGGGGATCCTAAGCAGATAAGGGCAAAAGAAAGAGAGAGAGAGAGACTGTAATTATCAAATCAAACCCTTAGTGTTCCCTTCTTGTCCCTTCGCATTCCCCTTCTTATCCAGTTCATTAGAGCAGGTGTCTAATGTACCTCGGAAATGAGCCTCTCCCCAGGCTCCTCTACCCTTCCTTGGGGTTTTTCTAGATCCCCCTTTCCCTTGCCCTGTCTAGAGCAAGTCTGTCGGGTTCCAAAGCCTTCAGCGGCCGCCTGGCGCACGCCCTTTTTAAGCTGAGGTCAGAGGGGAGAGAGTTTTTCTAGTTACTGAAAAGAGGGGAGGGACCGGGACGGAGGCGGGGGCGGGGGCACAGCCGCTAGTGAAAGTTAGCTGTCTTGGCTTTGCGCTTGTCCGAGTGGGCTCTCTCTCTCTCTCTCTCTCTCTCTCTCTCTCTCTCTCTCTCTCTCTCTCTCTCTCTCTCTCTCTCTCTCCCTCTCTCCCTCTCTCCCTCTGTCTCTGTCTCTGTCTCTCTGTTTCTGTCTGTCTCTCTCCCTCTGTCTCTCTTTGTCTCTCTGTCTGTCTGTCTGTCTGTCTCTCTCTGTCTCTGTCTCTCTCTCTGTCTCTGTCTCTCTGTCCCTGTCTCTGTCTGTCTGTCTGTGTCTGTGTCCCTCCGTGTGTCCGTTCCTGACGAGTGCCAGCGTGGGCTGGGAGGTCGGGCAGGTCGGGCAGGTCGGGGGTGGTCCGCCTTGGGATCTGGAAGCTCTCCTCTGACCGAGGTCTTTCTCGGCTCTGGGCGCCCCCCTCCCCCCCGCCCCGGGCTGCGGGAGCCACTTACGGGTGCCCCGGTGGCAGATGATGACCTTCTTGGCCTGGCTCCCGAGGCCGTCCCCTCCCAGGCCGCCTCCGGCCCCGGCTCTGGCGTAGCCGGCGCCGGCGCCCCCCCGCAGGGGCAGGTCGGCCTGGACCAGCTCGCTCAGGAAGTTGATGTAGCCGATGGCGAGGCGCAGCGTGTCCACCTTGGACAGCCGCTTCTCGTAGGGCAGCGTGGGGATGTGCGAGCGCAGCCCCTCGAAGGCGTCGTTGATGGACTGCATGCGCCGCCGCTCCCGCACGTTGGCCGCCTGCCGCAGCTGCTGCAGCTCGGCCTCGGAGCGCACCCGCCGCCGCCCGCCGCGCCGCCGCCACCGCGGCCGCCGCGCCGCCCGGACCCCCCGCAGCCGCCCCCCGGGGCTCAGGCCGGCGGCGCCCCCCGCGCACGGGTAGGCGAGGCCGGGCGCGGGAGACTGGGGGCCCGGGGAGTCCGGGTAGCCGCCGCCGGGGGGCGCCCGGGCCCCGCCGCAGAAGCCGCCGGCGGCCGCCGCCTCCTCGGGGCCCCCGGGCCGCGGCGCCGCGGGGGGCTGGCCGGACTGGCCGGGGGGCAGCGGCAGCCGCGCTCCGTCCCGGGAGTAGTACTCGTGGAGCTGGCGGCTGAGGAAGTCCACCTCGGCCTGCTCGTCGGCCAGCAGCTCGTCGCCGTCCTCCAGGGGGTCCCGGGAGGACTGGTCCGTGAAGAAGTCCTCCTCGTCGAAGTAGGGCGAGGGGGGAAGGCGTCCAGCCCCCCCCGGGAAGTGCTCCAGCAGCACGGCGTCCATGCTCGCCGCCTCCCGGCTCGGCGCTGCCGCCCCTCTGGCTCGGAGACTCGGGGCACCGAGGGGAGCCGAGGACCGCCCGCTCCAGCCGCGCCCCCCCGGCCCGCGGGCACCGGGGCTGACGCTGGGGCTGCGGGGCTGCGGCGGCGGCGGCGGAGCCGGGCGCTCCGGAGGGCTGTCGGGGACCTGCTCGGGCTGAGGACCGGCACGCGAGGATTCTTATAACTACATCCACAGGCGCGTGCCATGGCCCGGCCGTGCCAGCCAATCAGAGGGCGAGGGGTGCTTGCGGGGGGCAAGGGGGGGGGAGATGCGGCGGAGGGTGGGTGGGGAGGACGGAGAGGGGACCTGGAGAGCTGACGTGACGGCTGGCTAGTCCCCTCCCCTCTGCTGCTCCGAAGGCCTGGGGGAAAGGAGGGGCGGGGCCCTCCGGGGTGGGAGGGGAGCTGGGGCGGGGGGCCATAAAGGCCTCCCCTTCTCAAAGCTACCAGCTTTTGCACCTGCGCGCGCGGCCCCACTAGGGCACCTGTGGCTTGGCTTGGGGGTCCCCGAGCAGGAGAGGAGGAGAGCGCGTCCTCTCGTCCCAGGGAGAAACACAGAGCCCCCCGATCAACTCTCCCCCCACACCCCACCCAAGACTCCTCGGAACATCCGACAGGAGCTGGAGAAGCTACAGGATGTTCCATAAATAGAAGCCTGGGGAGCCCGGGAGCAGCTCTCTCTCTCTCTCTCTCTCTCTCTCTCTCTCTCTCTCTCTCTCTCTCTCTCTCTCTCTCTCTCTCTCTCTGTCTCTCTCTGTCTCTCTCTCTCTGTCTCTCTCTCTCTCTCTCTCTCTCTCTCTCTCTCTCTCTCTCTCTCTCTCTCTCTGTATGTGTCTCCATCCCTCCCTCTGTTTTGGTGTCTCTCTCTCTGTCTCTCTGGAGGAACTTTCCCCTCCCAGTCGCAGTAATCGGTAATGACATCCAGCACCAGACCGGTCTTCACTGCACCCATGGGATCGTGACCCATTGGATCGATTTCTTAAAATCGTAAAAACCAGTTCCCCCAGTGCCACCCATATCTAGTTGGGAAGTTCCTCTCACCGTGCTCCCGGTGGCCTTTCTGGGCAAACTGAGGGTGCCTGGGGAGATGGGAAAATGGGGTCGTTCCGCGGAGGGTTTGTTCTGGTTTTCTCTGCGTATCTGCTTCTCTGGGACAAGCCCCAGCGCCGATGGGCCCGGGGGGGAACCGCAGGAAAGGAGCTGGGGGAGGGAGATGCAGACAGAGACACAAGAAAAGAAGGTAGGTAAGAGGGTGTCTCTCAGGATCGCTCAGCAGGGAAGGCTCCTTCTGAGAGCAAGTAGGGATCCAAGAGCTCCAAGCAATGAAAGCTGATTCAAAAAGGATCATTTGAAACTTCTGGCCTTGTGTTTCTTCAGGGAAGGTAAAGGGAAAGTCCAAGTTAAACCGGCTCACCTTTCTGGCCTCACCAGGCCTCCTCTAAAAGCAAACCACGGCCTGCTCTTTGTGCGGAGGCTCCAATGTGGCCATTCGAGCACAGATTTCGATGGGCTAGGCTTCCCCCCAGTTCAAGGGCAGGAAAGGAATCCTTTATAGTTGGAGACAATTGCTTGATTGTCTCTTCATCAAAACACTTTTGGAAATAAAGTTGCAGGCTCCCCTCGGGGACATTTATGAACTTCAGCCGGCAGGCACGTGTTCATTCAAAAGAGGCCAGAGATACAGTAAGAAACCGAGGAAGCATATTGGTGCTTTCTTTTCTCAGACATTTGCCCTCCCTGAAGTTCTTGGGGCCTTACAGACTCCCTTTAGAAAACTAGAGCCCGCTAAACTGAACTGTGGCTTGAAAACATTGACTGGTGTTAGACATTTTATTGAGGTTTTTATGGGGGGGGGGGACTTCTAAAGTTAGCAGAATTCATTTCTTCAAATATGGGGAAGGGTGATAATAACGCTCCAAATTTGGGATTAAGATGTGAAATAAATCTCTAAAGGTATCCAATTTTTTCCCTTGAAGGTCTTTGAAGCAGGTCTATCCCACCCACAAAATTAGTCTTCTTACAGAATAAATAGTCACAGGATAATAGATCTAATATTGGAAGGGACCTTGGTCATCAGCTACAGTAGAGCTGTAAAAATTTACAAATGAGAAATTGTTTTTTATGGGGAAGGCACTATAGCTGAAGGTTATCTCATGTTAAAGTCCACCCATCTATCCCATAAGCATCTATTTTTAAAGTCTCTTAATGTAGGGGCGGCTAGGTGGCGCAGTGGATAAAGCACCGGCTCTGGAGTCAGGAGTATCTGGGTTCAATCTGGTCTCAGACACTTAATAATGACCTAGCTGTGTGGCCTTGGGCAAGCCACTTAACCCCTTGCCTTGCAAAAATATAAAAATATAAATAACATATATATAATATAATAATATAAAAAAAGTCTCTTAATGTGCCTGTACAATGGAAATAAAAAGCCAAAAATGAAAATCAGCTCCTTAGAAGAATTTTTCTTCTATTGGAGGGAAAGAACGATTACTCAGATAAGTCAATTCAAAAATATATAGGATGTAAATAGAAAGCATTCTGGAGGAGAGATAGTTCTTCATCTCTCCTGATCCCCAGGATCTTTTCAGAGATCACTAATAGCAAGATACTCAACAACCACATGAGCTACAGGAGGATGTAGTTCATGTGGACATATTAATGAAAACTTCCCCTTTTCCTTTAGTTTCCCCCTTCCACTATCTTATAATGTATTTTTTAAATGATGCAAACGTGGAAGACTCTTTCTCAGTTTACTTTAGTTCTGGTCCATTCATTCCAATGTCTTTTTAACCCTGTGGCCCAGAAGTGGTTGGGGAGTCAAGCCTTGATTTGAATCAATGAGATGGACATCTATTTTAGTGTTCTGATCATTACACAGGGAAAGAAATTCCTCCTGGATTTAATAGCAACCAACTTTCTTTGTATTAAAAAGTGGGAATTGGGGCAGATAGGTGGCAAAGTGGATAGAGAACCAATCCTGGAGTCAGGAGGAGCTAAGTTCAAATCTGGCCTCAGACACTTAATAACTACCTAACTGTGTGACCTTGGGCAAGTCACTTCCTTGCAAAAAAAAAAGTGGGAATGTACCTGGCGAGTACAAACATGCAGAAACTCTAGTAAACAACCAGGTTTCTAGACATTTCATAAAATGCTGATAAAACCAACCTAACATGATTGAGTAACAGTCAACAAAGAATCTCAGATAGGAACCAGGAAGTCTTGCTTCCAGTAATCTGGTACAATTGGGTATTGATGAGGTGAGGTCCTTGAGGAGGGGAGAAGAGACAGAAGACTAAAGAAAAGGTCATATTTCTTTGGGGGGGGATGACCACTCACTTTCCAGTATTCCTTCTAGAATCAACAATTGCCCCCCAAATTACTGTTGACTTGTTTGGGAGTGAGTTACATTTGCATAGTGTGTACACATCTGAACTCTTCTAATAGAAAGCTCTCCTTTCCTGATCCTTTCCTGGATTCCAAATAGATGGAAGAAGGAGGATGAAGTTTTCAGACACTGAGATAGTGAAATTGGAAGGAGGGAAAAAGGGGCGGGGACACTCACTGCCTTCCAGTCACAAAGGGGTCAAGTTCTGAAAGGCCTCCCACCAAGCAAGTGCTGAGAGGAGGAGGTACCACTAGGAACACCCAAGCATCTAGAGACCCTAATCATTGATGTTGGTCTTTGGGTACATAGGGTTACACAAGCAGGGATTTAAGTAAGATGTGATCTGCCCTTTATCTGGTTAAAAAAAAAAGGAGAGAGGATTCCCTTCCACTAAAAAGGATTTTTTATGGGTCACTGGAGGTCACTACATTGCAGACGCCCATCCTCCCTGCCCCACTAGCCTGACTGGTTAGATAAAAATCTGTGACTGGGCCTCATCCTGCATCTTCTGCTTGAAGGCCTAGGCCTTGATTACTTCTCATCTTAGCAGTCTCTCTTCTTTCTTTGACACCCCAGCCCCTAGTAGCGCACCGAGTCTGACACCAGCCCCAGTCAGTTTCTCAACCCCACAACCTAGGCTCCAAGACTGTCAAAGGGGTGAGGGGAGAATCGGCCCAGATACAAGGTGATTCTAGAGAAGAGTGATGTCAGAGAGGTGTCCATTCAAAAGTGTCCGACTCCTTATTCAGATATTTGTGAGGGGAAGGTGGTCATTGTTCTTCCAATCCCTACCTGCTAGTTTTTAGAGACTTTTTTTTTCTTTTGAAGTCCTCTGAAGTCCACCCCACCCTCTAAGTTAGGCTTCTCACAGAACAAATGGTCACAGGATAGTAGATCTAGTATTGGAAGGGACATTGGAGGTCAGCTAGAGCAGATCTTTAATTTTACAAATGAGGAAGCTGAGGTCTAGGGAGGTTAGATGAATTGCCCACGATCATATTGATAGTAAACATCACATGAAAGATTCAAGTCCAGCTCTTTATACTGTACCACACTTCCTCCCAGTCCCTAGGTCTGATTGGCTTCAAATTTCAACTGTCCCAGACTTACATTAATCCTATCCTTAGAACTCTTAGTATTAGATAGATTTGGGAAAGATGAATTGGGGTGTTTGGGAGTACAAAATAGGAGGGAAACCCACACAGGGTTTCTGGTTTCTTCTCAATCACTGTCTTTCCTTCTTACTCCATCTAACTCAGGTATTTCCAACTAAAGGCCTCCTACTTTCTTTACCTCTTGAAGTAAGACAACAGATAACAAATTATTCTCAGCCCCACCTCCCATCTGCCCACCTTTAATCTCCCTAAATAATACCTACCCTGTCACCTCCCATCTCCTCCTATGCAGAATTTATCCTAGGAACACTCATAAAATGGCTTGCCCCAATCTAACTTCTTTTTTCTTCATTTTTTCAATATACTTTCTTAGTTTCCTCTTTCATTGCTCATCAAAAAAGTACAAAATAATAATAATAATAATTGTTATTATTATTATAATAATATAAAACAAAACAAAAACCCCTATCATGGGAAAATGAATTAATACTAAGATGTAAATGGTCTATAACAATTTAAAGCATTCACCCTTCATTGAGAAATTTACATTTGTAACCAAGTAACATATCATGCTAAAGACAGAATCAGTAAAAATGACATTTCAGGTATTAACCAAAGATAATGGGAAAGGTATGCTGGGGCTGGGTGGGGGGGATGGAGTGAATGTCTTGTCTGTTTTTTTTCCTTTGTTGGTATTATTTTTGCCATCTGTAAAGTAAAAGAATTAGACTAATCTTATAGCTATAACATTTGCTACAAGATCCTTCACTGTCCTCTGTCTAAGATATATTTTGGAAGAAGAAAAATGGTTTCCCAGATTTATGAAATAGATAATATTTTGAGATCTCTACCCCTAAAGACCACTCTTTATATTTGATTTCAAAATAAAGAAGGGAAGGATGGAAGAAAGGAAGGAAGAAAAAAGAAAGAGAATGGTCCTGTTTAGAAAAGATAAATATAAAAGAAAAATTTTAGCACCTTCTCCAGAACATTGAATGGTCTCCAGTTTTCCTGTACACTCTTGTCTTCTTTCCATCTCCAAACTGTTAAATATTAATCTTTGTTAAAGAAAGACTCATGCTGATATAATTCTTCAAATACTCATGCTCTGTCATTCCAAGGTTTATTTGATAAAGAGCAAAGGTTTCTAGAGTTTGTCCTTCAATCTTGTTATTAGGGAAGGTATTTGAACTCCTGTAACGTCAACACAATAAATTATGAATAACAGAGGAAATCATCTGACACATTGGGTAGCTCTATGGAGACTCAATTAAGCAAACACAGGGTGAGAGAGTATGAACAGGTTATGATCTGTTAATAGGAGGACTAGTACTGGAGTACTGCAAGCAATCCAACCACTGTTTCTTGGCCATGGTGACAATTTCTTTCTTCCTTTCTTTTCTTCCTTTCTTTTCTTCCTTTCTTTTCTTCCTCTCTTTTCTTCCTCTCTTTCCTCTCTTTTCTTTCTTTCTTTCTTTCTTTCTTTCTTTCTTTCTTTCTTTCTTTCTTTCTTTCTTTCTTTCTTTCTTCCTTCCTTCCTTCCTTCCTTCCTTCCTTCCTTCCTTCCTTCCTTCCTTCCTTCCTTCCTTCCTTCCTTTCTTTCTTTCTTTCTTTCTTTCTTTCTTTCTTTCTTTCTTTCTTTCTTTCTTTCTGTTTTTGCAAGGCAATGGGTTTAAGTGGCTTGCCAAAGGCCACACAGCTAGGTAATTATTAAGTGTCTGAAACTGGATTTGAACTCAGGTACTCCTAACTCCAGGGCCGGTGCTCTATCCACTTCGCCACCTAGCTGCCCCATGGTGATAATTTCAATGTGAAGTTGCAAGGAAACAATTAATTGAAAAGAAAATTTCATTTTACATTCCACATTTTAATAGTAGTTTGCATATTGTTATAAATATTAAGGTTTGTGAAGCACTTAACATAAACCAATCTGTTGTGATTGTCACAACTCTTTGAAGCAAGTAATATGAATATTCTTATTCTCATCTTATAGAGGAAGAAACTGAGGCTCAGGAAATGAATTACACAGTTCATGTACCAAATAACTGGTAAAACTAGAATTTGAATACAGGTCACTTTTATCTAAATCCAATCCAATTCAATCCAATAAACATTTATTAATTATTAATTATGTTCAAGAGGTGGTAGCTGGGAAACGTACACCATCACTACTAACAACCCGAAAATCCTTGCCCTCAAAGAGCTTACTCTCCACCACAGAGTTACAATATATATAAAAGGTAAATGTTTACATGATTAAGAGAAAGAGTGCTCTAAGAAATACAGAGAAGGAAAAGCTTCTCATGATAGGTAGCACAGAAGTTTCCTCTTAAAGGGATTCTAAGAAGTCAATATGAAGGGAGCCTAAGACTTGACTTAGAGTTAGAAGCTGAAATATTGAGTCAGACAATAGATAGTTACTTAAAAATACCAGTGATTGTTTCAGATACAGAAAGACTCTGCCCTCAAGAGTTGACAGTCTAATGAGGGAGACAATTCATGAAATGCGATTTCAGGGGTGGGGGTAGGGAGTCTTAATTTATTAGATGATTAATTCCTTCTGTCAGAATAGGAAATAATCTGGGAAAGTGTGGACTTCTGAGCTGATTTCATCTTGCAGAATTCTAAGCTTCTGAAGATGCTGACATTCAATTAAGAATTTAGGTGGAAAATAAATACTGAATTTGAAGATTAGGCTAATTTGACTAGAATTTTGAATGAACAAAGGGAAATAATGCTACCAAGTAGAAAGTAGACTGGCATTCAGAACACTTGTTTTCAGAACACAAAATGCCAAAGATAGCTTATCCTACAGGGAAGTGGAAGGTTCTGAGAATGGTTGATGAGAAGAGTGATACAATTCAGACTGCAACCTTAGGAAAATCATTCTGATCATTATATGGGGGGGGGGTTATTTTGAAGAAAGATTTAGGAAGGAAGAAACTGGAAGACAAGAGTTCTATCTAGACTCTCATAATAATCCAGGAAAGAAGTGTTAAGAGCTTGAACTAGGATAGTGTCAAACACTTTTGCAATCAAGAGGTTGTTGTTAACCCAGAGGAGAGGAAATGGAAGTAATAACTGATAGCCTTTTTTCTCCCCAAAAGTTTGATTATGAAAGTTAATAGAGATATATTTTGAGGGGATTCAAGGGTTTTTATTTTTAGTTTCTTAGCTTTGATGTTTGTTGTCGTTCCATTGTGTCTAACTCTTGGCAAAGTACTGATTTGCCTTTTCCTTCTTCAGGGAATTAAGACATAGCAAGGGTAAATGCCTTGGCCCAGGGTCACATGGTCCATAAGTGTCTAAGGCCAGATTTTTATCTCAGGTCTTCCTAACCCTAGACCCTACAATATCTCCACTATGTCTCCCCTACAGGAGACATATTTTGACCAAATATTCCTCATCACTTGGTAACACGTTCCCTTATGCTACCTTGATTTCTAGTGATAGTATCCTCAAACTTAACCTAATTTCAGCATAACTTTTGCCCTAGCAAAAACAGCATAGCTGTGGTCTGAGTCTTCACTCAGCTACTCTTGAGATGAGTCCTGAAGTTTATTTCAAATGCACTGCTGGCTATAAAATCTTCTGATCCTCTAGTGGCTCCCCATTCTGACCTTTTAAAGATCACAAAGTCATATTCATCTTCAAAATCTCTTACGTAAAAGTGGGATGGAAAAAGGCAAAGAATAGTCATCAGTCACATATTGACCTCAGATAGGTAGAAGGAATGCTAATTCTCTCATAGGAAGGTTTTGTTTTTTAAGGGATTGTGGAAACTTAACCAAGTTTGGAAAGTGTTTATACACACACACACACACACATATGAAAAAGACATGTATTTATGAATATATGTATATGTATATGTATGTATTTCTGACTCCAGGTATAATACTCTATCCTCTGTCTCACCTATAGTGAGGATGGAATTTAGATTTATTAGAAGTGAGATGCAGGGAGAGATGTAAGGAAAGAAAGTTTTGGTTAGATCAGGGGATTTTAGGTGCTCTATTTCATTTTCCTTATCTGTAAAATGAGCTTGTTGGATTTAAAAAGTTCTAAGGTCTCATTTAACTCTACATGTAGAATCCTATGATCCTACATGCACATAGATCCAGTTTGAAAGCGTGATACATTATCATTGGGGTCTAGGTTCTCTTTTTCATTTGGGATTCTAGAGATTCTAAGACTCAGGCACCTAAATTGAGATCTGGTTATTAGGGCCAACATTTTCCTATCAACAAACTCTGTGGTGAAATATGGCTAAAATCAGAAGGCTATTCTCTAGCACTGATTCCCAAGTAGGTACTCCCCTTCCCCATTCAGCTCCCTAAGGAAGATAATACCATAACCTGTGCATGGACCTCTGATATATTTCACTGTATCTTTGCAAAGATCAAATTTCTCCTTAATTATTTCCTTAACTTAAAATATACTACCATCCTCTCTCTGGGACATTATTTGGCTCTTCCTTTTCTCTTTGTTTTAATTTGTGGAGATAATTTATTGCCTTTCAGTTATTGGACCTAGGTTTTATTATATTAAAAATAATTGCTTTACATTTTTAGAATCATCCAACATTGAATATGGAAATAGGACCTTTGGGAATGAATGTACTGTTTCTGACCAAGTGACTTTTTTCCCCCCCAAAAGATGTTTTGAACATTAAATAAGTAGTCTTGGATCAATGAGAGAGCTTTGATCAGTAGTTATGCAGATACATTTAGATAGAGAAACCTTATGTTAGGAAAAGAGAATTGGAGCAAATTGATGGTAAGCCATGATGCTGATGATATAGAATCAAAATCATTTAAAGCTAAGAGACTCCTGAAATGACCAGACTAACTCCAATAGTCCTGCTGCTTCCTATAAATCAGGCCCTGGGATGGAAGGATTCTGGTAAAGACAAGTGAGAAGGATGCCTTGAACAAGAGACCCCTCACTATAATAAACATAATTGTGCAACTCACACCTCCAGTCATTTGGTTGCTTGGTGTGGTCCTCTTCAATATCAAATGATGACTACTACTACTACTACTACTGCTAGTAACCAGAGAACAGTCAAAACCGTTCTGAGCTTCTTATCTATGTAGTAGATAAGTAGTAGAATGTAGTTGGATTATATGATGCCTGAATTTCCTCATAGTTTGAAAACTCTAACTCTCAGAATCCTGGTCATATCTAAACCCTTTGGTTCACCCCACCCCAAACCCAGGCTTTTCAGTTTTCTTTTGTATATAATCTTCCACTTTTAAAATGTAAGGAAGCTCTTGGGAGCAGGGATTGTCTTTCTTTTTCTTAATTATACTCCCAGTTTATCACAGAGAAGTTGCTTAATAAATGTGGTTTTTTTTGTTTGTCTTGTCTGGCAATGGGATTAAGTGACTTGTCCAAGGTCACATAGCTAGTAAGTGTCAAGTGTCTGAAACCGGATTTGAACTCAGGTTCTCTATGTACTGTGCCCCACCAAGCATCAGGTACAGGTCACTTATCCTTGTGTGGTTTGTTTTGGGTACTTGACTTCAAGGTTAAAATGTTGCCTCAGGTCTAATATGCAATGACTCAAAGTTGGGTTTGAGAAGGCACTTGCATTCTTAGAAAATCAAAGCATTTTTGTAATTTTATCTCCAAAAGTGAGATTCTGGAATTTCTCTGATTGACCAAACAATGGAGATAGTGACTTCAACATTGCTGCCAGTGTGGATATGATGATGATGATGTTTATCCTTCATTCTAGAAGATGACTACAACATCAGGGAGGTGATGCCATGACAAGTATGTGAACTGGATTTAAGTGAGGTGAGGTTGACTCAATCACCACCCTCACCAGAGACATCAGGGTCCAGAGTTCAGATATGGAACAGGGTGACTGGAGATTGGAGATGGCCCTAGATGTGAGGCAATCAGGGTTAAGTGATTTGACCAGGATCATACAAAGCTAGTGTGTTTCAAGTATCCAAGACTGGATCCAAACTTCTGTTGTTCTGACTCCAAGGCTCATGCTCTATCCACTGGGCTACCATGCTGCCCCACTTCCAATGTTATGATGGTATGAAGAGGGAACCCTTCTCTCCAGGCCCAACCTTTTTTGCCAGAGTGGGGGAAGAATGATAATAGGCTCCCCATCTTTGGGACCATCAGAGGAGCATTTGTGGTTGATGGGGAAATTCTGCAGATACATCAAGTTGGATTGGATGGCCTCAGATGTGATTTTAAATTCTGGTTTCTGCAAGACTGTGTAGCCCAAACCCAAACCAATGTTTTAGGAAGAGTGTGAATCATCACAAGAGAGAAGAGTTGCATAGAAAGGAACAGGGACAGAGTTCTGGAAGGCTCCCTGGTCACCTCTGCTCTAATAGTTCCTTGCACCCCTAAGCAAACCTCCTTCTTTTGACAGTTCCTAGCCCTCCGTGGAACAAAGAATGCTTCTGGGGTAGGTTCTACTGAGTATCCCAAACCAACGTTTCAGGAAGATTGTGCATCATCATGAGAGAAGCGTGGAGCTGAGAGGGATAGGCTGGAGTCCTGGAGTCCCCAGTCAGCCCTGCGCCACCTGGCCTTACCTGCAACCCTAACAAATTTCCAGGAAGATTCCCCTTTGCCAGTTCCCGGTCCTCTATGGAAGTTGGAGTGCATCTGGAATAGGTTCTAGCCTAAACCCAAACCAATGTTTTGGGAGGCTGGGCATCATCACAAGAGAGGAGAGTTGGGTTGAGAGGGGCCGGCTAGAGTCCTGGGAGGTTCCCCAGTCACTCCTCTGGGAGCTCCTTGCAAACCTATGCAAAATTCCCCTTTGCCGGTTCCCAGCCCTCAGTGGACCAAGGAGTGCTACTGGGGCAGGTTCCAGCCTTCTCGGAGCCCCTTCTTCCCTTAACTATGCCCTAAAGGCCTTCCCCTCAGACGCCCCCTTAGGTCACGTCGGGTCTGTAATTAATGTCCTAATTATCCCCCCCCCCAGCCCTTGCCAGTGCCCCCCGCCCCCGCCCCAGCCCCCCGTGCTTTCCTCCCGCAGCTTTCCTCAGTCTGGCTCTAGCGGAGCAAGTCTCGAGCAAGCCAAGGGAGTGTGGGGGAGAAAAGAGGGGAATAAATCGCGGCAGGAGTGAGTCGGGGCGGCGGTTGCTGCTTGGCTCCCCGGCCCCTCTCCCTCCCTCCCCTTTCTTTCCCCCTTCCTCCCCCCTCCCCCCACCCCCGGGGGCGCTTGTATGGGAGGCACCTGCAGCACGGGCAGCCGCCGAA
Source organism: Macrotis lagotis (assembly GCF_037893015.1). Lineage (NCBI taxonomy): Eukaryota > Metazoa > Chordata > Mammalia > Peramelemorphia > Peramelidae > Macrotis > Macrotis lagotis. The sequence continues at coordinate 62,254,356 of NC_133664.1, read as the reverse complement.
GCTCCCCCGACACAAGGCGCTGGTACCTGAGCCCTTGACTGGTAATGCACCATAAACAGGCTCCTTTCAGGCCCTTTCATATCGAGATCGCGGAGGTCACCGCGTGTACAAACCCCTCTGTGTCCGCCACGTCTCCCCGGGCCCCGGGTGCCCGGGCAGCAAGCTGCAGAGCACGCCAGTCCATGGGAATCTTAGCACTTGTGCTCTGGCGGGGCGGGGGAGGAGGGAGAGGGGGGCTGAAGAAGCCCGGGCTGGGCATCGGGGGCAGAACGGGGGGGACCAGCCCCGGCCCTCCCACCTCCCTCACCCCTCCTCGCTCCCGCCTGCTCCGCTCTCTTAGGCAGAGAAAGCGCCAGTAAGTGGAACAAATGAGGTGCCAACGCCCTCCAGACACGGGCAAGTCAAATGATCTCGCGGAGATGCCGCCTCCCACCTCTCCCAAAAGGTGTCCTTAGACATCTGGACCCACACCAACCGCCGTCCCTCCCCCACCCCCCACCCCCGCCCCCAGGTTGTGCTCCCCCGGGACTGGCGGGGGTGAGGGACCGCGCGCCTGGGCCTGTGCTCATCGCGTCCGTCTTCATAGACAAGTTTATTTTCTCAAGGCAGGAAGGGAGCCTTTCGCTCAAGGGGAACGAATGGGCGCCTCACGTGGGCCCTGGGTGGCGGAGCTAGGTTGGCACAGAAGGCATGGAACCGAGCGTGGGCGTCTGAGGCAGCCCTGGTGGGATCCAGATGGCAGAGAGCTAGCCAATAGGTGGCACATAGACCCAAGAAGCAGCTGAGAAGTGGGAGGAGCAAGGCGGTTCCGGAACCGACCGTATGCCATGTGGGCATTCACTTGGGGAAAAGTGTCGGTCCGCTGAAGGAAGCTTGGCTCCAAGTCTCCCGACTGGAAAAGGCGCACGGTACAGTGCGCAGGGGCACAGAAAGACCGAGAAACAGCCAGAGATAGAAATAGAGAAAGAGAGGGACGGAAGGCAGAGGGAGGGAGAAAGAAAGAGATACGGAGACAGAGTCAGACACTACGATCACCTGTTCTTGAATTTCCATTTATGGGTGCTAGCCCTGGGACTGCGGTGGGTAAAGCCAACAACTCATCTCCAAGTGGGGGAAGAGAGGAAGAGAGAGGCTGGGATTTGGAGTTGGCACCCATCAGGACAGGGCCGTCCCCTTGCGGAGGGGGCAATCCCAGAGATGTGGAAAACCTAGGGGCTCAAGGCCGCTGTCTTCCTTCGGCCAATGAGACCGCCGGTTTAGAAAGGGGGCGCAGGCCAGCTTGGCTCGGACCTGAATTTAAATCCCTTCATAGTCACTGACATTGAGGCTGAGTGTCAGAACTAGGAGACTCTATGGGGGCCACCTGCTCCACCTCCCCGCGCGGCTTCACAGTGTCAACTTCCCCAAAGCCCCCCGGGTTAGTAAGTGCTCGGAGAATCCAGATTCGAATCCAGGGCCCCGGGGCCCCAGAAGCACGGCGGCGCCAGCCCTCGAACACGGGGACTTGCTAAGGACTGGGGGTACTAGAAGACCTCTCCCCGCTACTCCACACGCAGGCCGCGCGGAGCCGCAGCGGGAGGGGGCTTGGGAGAAAGGGGGGCCCCCCCCGTTTGGGGAGGGGCCCTCGGGGCGGCTGCGTGGGCTAGGCGGCCGTGCGCTTGGCCCCGGCTCCCTAAGCTCCGGTTCGCTGGTGCAGGGCTCCCCCTCTAGGCGTCGGCATTGTGCTGAGTTACCTGGGAGAAGTTTGGCTTTTGTACAGGGGATCCCCGGGTCCCCTGACCAGTGAATGCAAGTCCTGCCTTTCTAAGAGACGGGAAGCCATCCATCCAAAGAGGGGGTGTCGCCCGTGATCCCGCGGAATAATGAGCCCCATTCTTGCGCCTTTTCCAGACACCGAAGCACCGCAAGAAGTGAACGGCATCCCCTGAATGGGGCGGGGGGGAGGGGCGGGGAGGGGGTTCCAAAGGCGACACCTGCAAGAGCTGCCGGTTGCGAATTGAATGGCTTCAAGAGGCGAGCGGGCCAGTACCTGAGCGCTTTTCTCTGCCGGGAGACATTAGTGACAGGATCTCTCAGGTCACCCTGCTTGGGAAAAGGAGGGGCGGGGGCAGGCGGGGAGCAGGAGAACGGGGCGGGGGGGGGGGGGAGGCCACCCCACCGAACAGACCCGGCAGCTAGGCGTTTGTCTGAATGCTCCAAGCTGCAGTCCGGGGCAATCCATGGGAATCTCGCCACTTGTGCTCCTCCGAGTCAGGAGGGGGCTGTACTTCCCTTTCAGAAAGAGACACAATTAAGCAAAATGCTCAATGAACATTATAAATGATGTGCAATCGCTCTGGAGATTGCCTGGCAAATCAAATTATATGGTTCCTCGAGGACGATTTCCATGTGCTTTTAGAACTTAAACAGGTATTTGCAGATTCTTAAAAAAAAAATAAATAAAGACCCGAGGGCGTCCAGAGACCCTGGAAAGTGCCGCTGAAAGAGGCCGTGTTGAATATTCACATGTCTCCTTTTGTTAGCTACTGAATTTCACAATGGGCATCGAAGACACATTTTTTACTGTCTTATAAACTGCAGAAGAAGGCGCCGCGCTAGCCTCACCAGAAGTTTGCATCTATTACCATTCACAATGACTGTGGGACTCTCCCTTCTGGGAGTCCCTCTGCCTCCTAGCATTAAAGACGCTAACAGTTTTCTTATAATACGTGGACTGAAATCTACAGTCCTTCTGATCAGCTCGACCAGGGATCCTGGGCCAGGACTGAGAGCTTTGGACTCGGCTCTCCAATTTGTTCTATGGGGTGGGTGGGTGGGAAAGGGTCAGGGTCTCTCCTGGGCTCCCAGCCACGACTGAGGCTGGAGCTGGAGAAGCCCTCTCCTTTCTCTAGGCTCTTCCTGGCCTCCATGAAAGAACTAGAGAAAGGGAGGCCGGATGTTTTGGAAGCTCCTGGTGAGCGCTTCAAGACTCTTGGAGAAACAGAGGAAAGCCACTTCGGAAAGAGCTTCTTGTCCCTCGGAAGGATGCTGTGTCCGAGGGAGGAAAAGCAGGCTGGCTCTTTCCTCCAGGAGGAGACGCTTCGAGGGGCGGGGGGGGGGGGGGGGGGGGGGGAGGGAGGCCAACAGGGCTGCGGCCGTGGACACGTTCGGCTCCCACAGTGAGACAGTCTAGCGCTCCTGGGTCTGCGCTTCCCTCTGGAGAGATGCTGCAGCTGGAATCACTGGAGTCGCGCCGGCCCCTGCTGAGACCAGAAGCCGGGCAGGAGGCAAGAAGCTGCCACTAGAGAAACGTGCAAGCTGATTGGGGTTTTGTTTTGGGTTCTGTGTGTGTGTGTGTGTGTGTGTGTGTAGCATGTAACAAACAAATCAACAAAACCCCGAGTCCTGCATATATTATACCCTAGTATCGAAAATAGTTTGGGGTGGTGGAAAGGAGAGAAACGTTTTGTGGTATTGGAAAATGTAGGTTTAAAGGAAGAAACAACAGCTTAGAATGGAAGGAAATTGGGTTTTAGTTCGTGCTTTGCCCCTAACTTTCAACGTTATTGTGGGCAAGTCATTGAACCTTTCTATGTCTCAATAAAGAAAGGATTGTTGCGAGTAGTCAATGAGAATTCCCAAGATTTGGATTGTAAACATTTAGTAATTTATTGCTATAGGTGTTTTTTTAGGGTAGTTTGAAGATCTTTAAAGCCCAGTCATCAACTAACCACGTGTAAAAGATAGATCTGTCCCTTTTCCTGGAAAGTCAACAATCCAGGCAAGTTGGGCTCTGCTTCTTTTTCCCTTCTTGCCTACAGTTCTCCATTTCCTCATTGTTTTGTTATGGGGCCAGGAGAGAAAGCTTCCCAGCTATGCAAGAACAAAGGTCTCTTCTAGAGGGCAAGCGGTCAGAAGACAGAAACCATAGGAAAACCAGACAGATTTTAAAAATCTACCCTAATTTATCCACAAGGAAATTTATGGGTATCTGCAATAATATGACTTTGCAGCTTCCCAAGGTTAATGAAGACATTTTATGGGGGGACAGATTTTTTTAAAACCAAATACTATTGAGGAAGAGTTACACATTAATGGAGGAGGGGAGAGGGATATACAATTAATCTAAATTCGTCCAATCAGATAGTCTGATAATTCAATACCATATTCTCTTTGGGTCTTTCAGTAGTTACGCTATAAAAAGATCTGTTGACATTCTAGAGCAAACGGAATCCTAAGGAAGTAGAATCTAGGATAGTTTAAAAACAAACCTGATATATGTAGAGATCAAAAAAACATTATAAATAAAAAAGGAAACTGAATATGAAAGTATTGTATATTGGAATGAGTTCTGAATTTGTAGTTAAAAGAAATGGGCTCAAATAATGCTTATTCTCACTTATATGGCTGTGAATTTGTAAATTTCTCATGACCTCAGTTTCCTCATCTGTAAAAAGAGAGAGTTGGACTAGGTGGTTTCTGAGGTCTCTTTCATATCTTTATCTATGATCCTATGTCAGATATAACTTATTAATATGGCTACAAAAATTGAATTATTGCCAGCCTTTCTTCCCTAGTTAAGTGCCTGAGATCTGAGATCCAGGTATGATCACTGAGGATCAATATGAAGAGCAGCCAACAGTTGACTTAAAGGCCTGCAGTTCTTTTCACTCATTTCATTTAAAAGCTCTTGGTAAAATAGATTAGATTTCTGAGTGAGGCATTCAGAACCTGAACAATACCAGGAAACTACAGTACAAACTTTTCATACACATTTTCATCTTTGACTGGAACAGGGGACAAAGTATATATACTCATAATCTCATTGGGTAAACTTTTCTATGAGAAATCCTCCTGTGTAGTGCTTCCAGGTGCTCTGGCCATGGTGCTGAAGGTAAGATTCCTGAGGGTGAAGAAAACTGTAGAGGCTGCAATCTAGAATCATAATAACATTTTGACATTATGGAAAGAGAATAAAATGACCTACCTTTATATCTTTGGCAAACTGGTACCTTTCTGGTCTTCTCATTTTGGGGGTCCCTTTCCATTAAGTTTCATATTTAGCCATTTGTAAGTGACAAAATGTCAGCAGGTGGATTTGTGGGGAAAGTATTCAACTGTTATTTGAAAAACCTGGCTTCTAACATCCACTCTAACACTGACTAAATTTGCAATCTTGGGCAAACCTCAGTTTGCTCATTTATAAAATGGAGCTAGTAGTACTTTCTTTGTCTACCTCACAAGCTTATTTTTGGGAACTAAAGAGATATAATTATATGTGAAATATTTTTATATTAATGTGAGAAGACAAATTACTATTTATCAAAGCAGCAGCCCAGTTTCAGAATCTAGGTTAGACTACTTACTAGTTGTTATCTTGGTTAAATCATATAACTTCGATGGGCCTCATTTCATTTACCTGTTAACATAAGGTGCTTGCATAGATGATCTCTAAGATCTTTTCAAAATCTAAAGTAATTGGAACTGAGAACTGGATTGTATAATATAACCTGATATCCCATAGCATTTAGAGCAAAAACTGGCTCTGAATCTGAACTTTGGGAGATAACCTGTTAGGGGAAGCAGGTCAGAGGAGGTCAGTGAGAATGAAAAAAATTGCAAAATAGTCAAAATTTACTGATAATGCCTTTGATAAAATACATCCTTGTTTCACTTCTACCTTTTGTCTTAGGTCTTCAGTACTTTCTTACAGCCCCCTGAAAAACTTTTCCTGGATCTGGATCTTCTGAGCCTCTGGAAGGTATATTTTTTTACTTGATATGTCATTCCACCCCCTATTCAATAAAACTGGTGGCTTCTATTACCACCAGCATAAAATTTAAAATCCTCTATTACCGTTTAAAGCCATTTACAATCTAGTCCTACTTACCTTTTTAATCTTTTTATGTTCTATCTTCACAAATCTACAATCCAGCAAAACTGAGCTTTCTATTTCTCAAGTGTGACACTGCTTCTCCTCTCTGTGCATTTTCATTGACTATCTCCATACTAGAATGCTCTCCCTCCTCATTTTTACCTCTTGATTCCTCTGTATCCCTTCAAGACTTAATTCAAATGTCACCCTCAGGAGACCTTTCCTGGTCCTTCCCCATCATTCTCTACCCTGCTAGTGTCTTTGCTCTGAGATCAACTTCTATTTGCATTGTATACACCTTAAATATACAATTTTATTTTGCATATGATGGAGATCCTTGGGCTTGAATCACATTTATGCCTTCCTTTGCGACTGAAGGACTGAACAAAATGCTCAACACTCCTTTACATGTGAGCACCACAAAAGCTAACCCAGGTTCAAGGCACAATTTGAGTCAACATCTATTCAAGTCACAAAGGCCCACTGACATTGCTCTTTTACAAGATCAACCATAGAACATATTAGAAAAAAAAGAAAAAAGTCATTTAATTAAACATCACAGAAAGATAAATAACAAGAAAAACTTGCCCGTGCACAGAGGAGAAATTTCCTGAAAATTCACAGATGAATCATGGTAGAGAAGAAACATGTTGTAGGGAACAAACATGGAAGAGAGAGAACTCAAACTCCTAGGACTATGTCCCGGTGGGGAATACTCTTTGCTTCTGATGCAGACACAGTGCCACAAGTTACTAGTGTCTTCTGCTCTTACTAGTGTCTATGCTCAAAAAACCCTAAAGAACAATAAACCATGCATAAAGATCCCTGCAAACTACATAATAACTCAATTAACATTAACACAATATTATTTATATCTTGTTGTATTTTTATTTAATTTGGTTATATATTTCCCAATTACATTTTAATCTGATCAAAGCAACACTCAGGAGCATTGCAAGCTCACACTGGGTTACATCTAATACCACTGTGCGTGATTATCATCTATGGTGCACTGACTTTTGCCAGTTCTCTGATCTTCTATGACAGCTATGTTTTTAAATTTTTTACATTTTTGAGTGTCTTCTTGCCACACTTTAGTTTCACTCCACTGTTCCCACCTCCTAGATTTCCACTGATGCTAACTTTTATTCTACCTTTTACTTCTGAGAGAGAGAGAGTGATTATTGCTCTCCTAACTTATAGATCAAGGGGATATTTCAGCTCTATTGTACATCAGATCAAGCAGAAATGTTGAGCCTTAAGATGGGACTTCCTTTGAAGACTGCCATTCATTGAGTTCTATCTTATATTTGACTTTGGAAGGGTTCTTCCTTTTAAATACTATCATGTTCTTGTTCACCAGCCTTGGTTTGTGCCTATCACCTTGGGAGTTTTGCTTAGTAAGACAGAACATGTGGAATGGAATGATCCATGTCCTGCTTTGATGCACAATCCAAGCTTATTACTCTTCCTGCAGGCAGACAGAATGGATGAAAAAAAAGCATAAAGTGCTTCCTAAGCCCTGGGGATACAAATAGAAATTTCAACAGTCCCTTTCTCATGGGTCTCACAAGTATAGGGTATGAAAGAGAAGATACATGAAATTTCATACAGAAATGAAGACTACAACTTCCAGGAAAATCCCTCTTTTCCAGAGTTTCATCAGGCCATCCTCTCTTGGGTAGGTTGCAACTTCTATTTAGCAAAAGAAACTGAGACTGCCATTTCCCCCAATTTTTGAGAAACTTTGGTAGGTAGGGAGGAGACAATAGGGGAAAGCATAGAATGCCACACTAAGTCATATTAAATCCCTGGTATACCACTCCAGTCCACATTCAGGGACAAATAGAAGTACCCTCTGGTCCCCTTCTTGAATTAAAAAGGGGAAAATTCTCAATCCAAATTTACTTCTGGTCTTCAGTTTTATATCTTTAAAGCAAGTATTTCTGTATTCACTATCCCAGAGATAGGTAGTTATCACTCCCTTTAAGGGTTTTAGGAGGATTGTGAGGGATTGGCATGTCTCCCTAATGTTATCAGCTCAATTCTCCACCATTTGTATCTTCTCAATTTTAAACCACCGATGACCAACACTCCAATTTCATTTAGAAAATTAACAAATCAATATCAAGAAACTTCCTTCTCAAGACATTGATGTTGGGCTGACTACAAAACCTATCAAGAATTTGAGTCTGCCATACTTGGGTGGCTTGTCCTTCTGACTTTTTAAAATTAATGAGGTTACAGCCCTCAGCTTCTTTCCCTTAGAGTGAAAAAACAATTATTAAGGAAAGGGACCAAGGTTCATTTTTATGGGATCAGATGTTGACCTGGAAGGAGAAGGGTCCAAGGTGTAACTTCTTGCATCATTGGGTCTCATAATGTAGCATCAAGGAAAGAGAGAAAACCAAGAGAAGAACTCCAAACAATAGACAAAGGACTAAACTGACTTAAGGTACCCTCATTCTATAACTACAGGCATAACTTGGAGATATTATGGATTCAGTTCTGGACTATCACAATAAAGCAATTAACACAATAGAATGAGTTGTACAAATTGGGGGGGGTGTTTCCAGTGCATATTAAAATTAAAAGTTAATCATTAAGTATGCAGTAGGATGTCTAAAACAACATATGTACCTTAATTAAAAATACTTCATTGCTTAAAAAAATGGTGACCATCATCTGATCTTTCAGAGAGTTGTAATCTTTTTTGCCAGTGAAAGATCTTGCTTCAGTGTTGGTGGCTGCTGACAGTTCAGGGTGGTAATTGCTGAAGGTTGGGGGTGGCTGTGACAGTTTCTTAAAATTAGAAAACAATGACATTTTCCACATTTATTGAATCATCCTTTCACTTAGATGTCATTATAGGGTTATTAATTGGTTTACTTTGGATATTGTTTTGCCTCAGGGAATAGGGAGGTCTGAAGAGAGGGAAATAGATGGGAAATATTGGTAGGTGTGTCAGTAAAGGCACAAATAACATTTATTAAGTCCCATATCTTATCTGGGCACAGTTCATAGCATCTCAAGTGAATTACAACATTAACATCAAAAATTCCTGATTACATATCACCATAAGAAATGTAATAGCAAAGGGGAAAAGTTTGAAACATTGGGGTGGCTAGGTGGTACAGTGGATAGAGCACCAGCCCTGGAGTCAGGAGGACCTGAATTCAAATCAGACCTCAGATATTTAATAATTACTTAGCTGTGTGACCTTGGGACAAAGTTACTTAGCATCCTTGCCTTGCAACCCCTCCAAAAAAAAGTTTGAAACATTGTTAGATTTACCAAAATGTGACAGACATGATATGAGTACATTGCTGGGAAAATGGCACTCTTTGACTAGCTCCATATGCAAAGCTGAGTTAAATCTTCAATTTGTTAATTAAAAAAAAAACAATTATCTACAAAGTGCAATAAAATGAGGTATGCCTGTAAAGTCAATTAAAGAGACTGCCATTCGCCATGTAGTAAGAAGCCTGCCACAAATTACATATTACAAAGTATGTCCAAGACACTTTCTTTATATGTAATAACTTGCCCAGATTCAAGCTTTATGACCCCCTATGACCTAGGAATGGTGGGAAGATCTGGAGAAGTGGCCTCATGATGGCACATATAGACTATCTAAGAAGATTCCATTGTTTCCTCCTTTGAGAGGAGTAGAAATTTTCTCAATTTTACACAATTGACAATTCTGGGGTTAGACTCAGATTTCAAATAAAAAAATTCTGATACTTTGATGTGATTTCATTATTGTAGGCATTCCTTTCAGGATCACCACCTAGACACATCTTTTCATCTTGAAAATCTCTCCTTGTCCTCCCACAATTCTATTGTTGAAGATTCATGCATGTGTTGATAGCTCTCCTTTGGTTCTCTTGGCATTACATAGGCATCAAATAGAGCATTCGATCTATGCTCTCACTGTAGGAATAATCTACTGCCTTTTCCAGTTATAATGTCTCTCTCATGATATTCCTTTTCCAGTTATCCTTAAGGCACCCAGGTAGCATAGTGAATCAATCCTTAGACTTGGAGTTTGGAAATAATAATAACACCTATTTGAAAAAGATATTGTGAGGATCAAATGAGATATGGTAAGTAAAGGGTCTTATAAGCCTTTAAGAGCTACATAAATATCCATTTTATTATTGTTCTCTCTTATAGTTCTCTTTATTGGTGATGTTACAGCATTCTGATACCCAACTATTTGAATAATCAAAATTAAGGAGTGATTAATGATTTAATATCAATTGGAAGAAAATCTCTGAGATCACATTGAGTGGTGTATTTGTGGTTAAATATTTTTAATAATGAATTATATTAAAGGGTAGCTGGCATACTTTTAAAATTTGACTGATATAAAAATGGAAGGGAAATAGCATGCTACATGACAAAAATAGGTTCTAAAATCATATTGTCAAACTAGAATAAAGGATTAAGAAATTCAATAGGGGTAAGTTTTTACATTTAAGCTAAAAAATCCAAACTCACAAGTACAAAATTGGGAGAAGACATGGCTAGATGATAATTGATTTGAAAATATTCTAAGGTCTTAGTATATTGGAAGTTCAAAATGATTAGGTAATGTGATTTGGAAAAATCACAAAAATGCCAGTGTAATTATTAAGAGAGGTTTCATATTTTAAATTGGAGAGCTGATCACCCTGGTCAGATAACATCTGGAACATTGTGTTTAGTTTTCTTGGATGTTGAATCTTCAGAGCAATAGCATCAATACACTCTGAAAATGCAGAAGAAAGCACTCAGGATGTGAATGAACCTGAAGATCATATCATATGAGATTCAGGTGAAAAAATATTGTATCTGACAACAAAGCTCATAATCTGTTGAATATATGCATTGCCTGCCAATGAAAAAATTACTCCTAAATTAATGATCCATGAGAGCCCTTGAGGTTGAGGGAATGGACATAACTCTTATTTTCATATTTTTGTAAATCTGGTGTGAAAATTAAATCTCTAAATCTTATATTTCTGATAAAAAACTTCTCTCTAAAGTTTTTAAGCTTTAGCCTTTCTCAAGATCTATGTCTCTCCTATCAGTCTGAAGACTGGGCTCTGTCTGTGTGAATTAGCCTGGTCTTCCTCTAATTGCCTCTACAAGCTTGACTTTTATAGTTGTATAATAATATATCTGATAACAACATAAAATATCAAGTCAGAAAGGACTGGCCATGCTACTATTTTGATCTCTGTCAGTTCTCACATAGTACAGACATTTTGGATGAGTAAGAGGATCATAAAGTAATCAATGACAATTTTATGCGCCAATGTGTAACCTGATTGGTTGACTACCAGAATTTTATATCTTTGTTTCTATAAATTTTTATTTCTATAAATATTCTTATCTCATTAAACTCTGGTAGACATATTTAATGTCTTCCATCTATAGGTTCAGTAAATCTTAGAGAAAAAATATGTATAACATAACTTTTTGTTAATTTCATTTTTAATTCCAACTAATTAAGGTGGACACTGTCACAGGGAAGAGAGATTAGATTTATATTGCTCTGAAGAGGGCTGAGTGAAAAACAGTTGTGGAAATCATAAAGGCAAATTCGAGTTTTACCAAATGGTCTCACTTGGCGACCCAATGGTTCCTCATTGAACTTGGTCAAGAAAAGACTGGATAAGAACTTGTCAGGTCTTTCTGGAGGTTGGACAAGATGGCACTGTGGTCCCTTACAATATTCAGATCCTACAATGGTAGTAATCTTATAAAATGAAATCCATTAAAAATATTCCTCTAGTACTTCAGTAATTAAACACCCTTGAAGGGAACCTAAGGCAGATCTGCCTTAGATCATAGCTAATGACATTAGTGCTGTGACACCTAATCTTTATTCCATTCTATTGGGAACACACTGACTCTATAGTGGGAATGGTCCCACCATCTCTTTCTATTAAAAAAATACCAGCTTATCTCATTGCCTGAGATAAAGGTTGTTGTTGAATGCTCATTCTTCCTGAGTGTTCTTGGCAGCAGTCCAGAAGTGCTTGGTTTCAGCTAGGGGCATGGAAGATACCGGAAATTAACATATTAATTATAACCAAAAAAAAAAAGAGAGTCTGAAAGGAGAGTTGGGAAGGTGATGACTTCTACTAGTACTTCACCTACATTTACAAGGGAGATTCACCAACATTTGCAATCATGCCTCCTCTTTATTGACTAAACAATATAGGGGCATTGGTGCTTTGCATACATTTGTCCTATTCCCCCCAATTTTCAGTGTTGGCCAGACAAAATTGGGTTTTTAAGTGAGTTGATTTTAAAAATGGCAGTTCCCAGGAACTTCAGGCAGAATTGCCTAGAGGCCACCTGGTCCCATTCTTGAATTTAGTTCTTGGGGCTCTTCTTTTGTCTCTGCATGCTATTATTTGGGTGGGGCTACACCTGTTCATTGGGAATTCCTGAAATTGAAGCAGTTACAATGTGATGTCATCCATAGCATTCGATGAGGTATCACAGAATCAGCTCTTTTTTTTTGGATGTGGGAGTCAGTAGAAAAATTGGGTTCTACTAGGTGCTTACATAATTGTTTTTGGGGGGAGGGTCATGGACTCCTCGGAAAAATATTTTTGAATGAATACAGTAAAAATATGTAGGATTGTAACCCCCCCCAACAAAACAACACCAATTAACTGTATTGAAATACAGTTATTAAAACATGAAAATAAAGTTCATAGACCCTAGATTTAAGAATCCCTGTCTTCCCATTGATTTCATGTTTGTTATTTCTCTAATGGCTTCAGCCATCCATGACCTGTGCTCCCCCATCCCATATATTACCTCTGAAATACTTAAAAGTTTTAATACAAACATTTTGTTTACCTGTTTCTCATTGCTCTATAACTATTTCATATATTGAGCAGAAGTATAGTAGCTGGGGTGGATTTTGGATCTGGAAGATCTGAATTCAAATTTTACTGTCAATGTGATCTTAGGCAAGTCTTTGCCTCCTTAAATGCTGGTGTCCTCATCTGCAAAATGCACATCATAATTGCATCTGCTTCATAGATCTATTGTGAGATAATATATGGTAAAATTGTTTTGCTCTCTCTCAAGAGCTATATAAAGGCTATATGCATATATATATGTGATAATATATGTATACATATATATGTGATAATACACACACACACACATATATATATATGTATATATAATGTGATAGTCTCTTTAGCTATGTTATAAGTTTCCTGAAGGCAGAAAACACGTATTGTCTGATTTTCTATTTAAATTCTATAACTTTCAGCATTGTGTTGGGCATATATAAAAAGTGCTAAATAGGATACTGTTGGTTCATTAACTTACCTCAGCTGAATGATAATAAGAAATATGGTGCTTGAAAACAATTACTGGCATATCCGGAATTCATTACACAAAGCAGCAGAGGTTCAAGATAGCAGATGTAGATTGAAGGGAAAGAAATATTCCAATTGATGAATTTAAATATTGACCATCCATTGCCTGGAGCTGGTTATTTAACAAAGTCAACAGAGTAATAGTCTCTATTCCTTCCTTCTGAACCCTTAAGGGATTATTCATTTTTTATTCAAACTCTCTAGTTATGATTTTCATTGCTTGAATGGGGGGAGGGGAAGGTATCGTTGACCTCCTAGAGAAAGGATGTTTCAAAAGATGTGACAACCTCTATTTTTCTTCATATTATGTTACAAAAATTCTTGTCTTTTATCTAATTTTTTCATCTTTAATTTTTGACTCCTTAGTTTTTCTCATTCAAATATCAGTTCTTATTTTATTGTTCAAAGTATTTATAATTTTCACTGCTTGAATTGGGATTGATTTAAATTTTTTTTATTTAAGGCAATGGGGTCAAGTGACTTGTCCAAGGTCACACAGCTAGTTAATTATTAAGTGTCCGAGTTCGCATTTGAACTCAAGTCCTCCTGACTCCAGGGCCCAGGCTCTATCCACTGCTCTATCAAGCTGCCCCTGGGTTTGATTTTGATCTCATCTTTGTGATGCCTTCCTTGATTTCTCCAAGAGGTTGTGTTTCTGTTGTCCTCTGAACCATGTTATAGCCAGCTATTTATACCTCACTAATAGCACTTACTTACATGCTCTGTCTTGTGTACTGGTCTTAGCTCTCCTTCCTAGATTATAGGTTTCTTGGTACTCTGAGGTCTCCTTCATTTTTATACCTCTAGCATAGTGCCTTGCTTATGACTAACAATGATGTTTACACATTTTCCTAAATGAGATTTGCATAAGCTACCATGGGGAGGCACAATACAAGTGTAAGTAGACTTTACATTAGGGAATTACTTAGGAAAAGCTGTGTAAAGGATACCCCCAGAGAAATGTATACTTGGAGAAAATATGGAATAGTTATGATAATTAAGGGGCAGCCTATGTGAGCAACTGGTACCCAAGCATCAAGAGAGCTTGAGGAAGGATCCAACTCATTGAGTGGATCCTTTTGGGTGAATCTCTAAAAATATTGATGAGAGTCCCACAGTAAAGGAGGCAAGGATGGATTAGAATTTTCATTGTTGAGGGAATATGCATATCAATGAACTCACTATGACACCAATGAATGAATGAATTATTAGGTACACATTATCCTCAAGGAATGAACTTGTTTACTCTGGAATGAATTGTTTTACTGTGATTCTATTCTTAACTTCATTCAGAAAAGTTATATTAGCCTTGTTTGTAAAAGTCCATCTGATACCTACCCCCCCCACCTCATTCCACCCCCAGCATATGATGCCTATTTACCTTTCAGAAGAAAGGGCATCAAGCTGCTTCTTCTTCAGAGATTTGAATACATAAAATGCCAGAGTTGATGAGCTTTCATCAAAGTTAATTGTTGGAGGGGAAAAAAGAAAACAAGTTTAAGTTCTATCCTTAAGCCTATCAACACTCTGCCTTTCATGAGGGGCCCCAGTCATGCTCATTTCATTTCCAACTTATCTCATTCTCTTGACTTATCCACCTCAACAGCAGCCTTTTCACAGGCCCAATGCTCTCTTGATTTGTGTTTCTCTAGCCTGGATTACCAAGAAAAATCCAAATGGGTCACAAAGAATCAGATATAATTGAAACAATGAATATCTAGATAAAAATCTATCGATTTATTTCCTCTGATACTTAAGATCCTTAATATCAAATGCCAGTTAGTTGTGATTTCAGTTTTTTGTCTCTCACCTCCTCTACAGTAATATTTTAGCCTAAGATTTTTTCCTTTGTCATTTGTTTTCTAATGAGTCATTGCTGTAAAACCCACTATTATCAAATAAAGAAGTGATTAGAGTCTATTAAAATATGTGTTTTCTGTTTCTGCTTCTGTACAGATTGCTAATAAAAATGTAAGGTTCTTTTCAGCTATGTATCTTTTCTTGGAAATTAGCAGGGAAAATTTGGGAATCAGATTTCAGGTATAAAATATGGTCTTAATTTTAACCCTTTCCAAATTTTCTAGGGCTCTCTTATATGTGGATAGCCTCAAATAGACCTCATGTTCTTTGGGGCTAGAACAGAAGAAGGATAAGTCCTAACTCTTTTTAAGAGGACATTAGGCAATTCAGAAAATACAAAGTATTTTTTAAAGCTATAGTTACGTCATTTCTGGTATGGAGAAACTTGGGAGTCTGATAAAGACTCATGTCCATTTACTCTAAGGTGATAGATTCTAATGGAAGACAGAAAAGTCTCTATCAGTAACTCTGTAGTAGTAGTAGTAGCAGCAGCAGCAGCAGCAGTAGTAGTAGTAGTAGTAGTAGTAGTAGTAGTGTTTGTCATGTATGTTCACAAAACAATTCTTCTAACTGTGCAATAATTAAATATATCGACTAATACTTAAACTAATTCCCAGGGGAAACAGTCTTTTCAGCTTGCAAGGTCAATTCAGAATCAGCAGTGAATCTGGCAAATGATTTTCTTGTTTTTCTTTCTACAAGATAGTCAAATTATTTTCTTCTTATTGTCCCTTCTCCAGGTTTGTAAGGAAGAGTACGATTGCTTATGTAGTCCACATTTCACAGAAGAGAAAACGGATCAATAGACCCTATTGGTGATCAAGGGTCACAGAGGTGGGCATCATCTGAGTCATGATAAGAGTCCTCAGTGTTGAGAGTGTGCTCAGCTCAGCGAGGGGCTTCATATGGCACTATCAAGTTTTGATTCAATGCTTTGTTCCTGTTCAGTCTCTCCTGTCCTATGCTAGTGACAACCTTTACTAGTTCCCTTCTCTATAGGGTGTTTCCTAATTAGACGAGGTTAGAGAGAGTCTAGCAGAGGGGTCCATAGTAACAAGTGGACTGTTTTATGAAGGTGTATAAAAAGGTTAAAAGTAAAGTGCATTCATAATTCACCTTCATTAATTCCTGTACCCAACAAAGTCTTAACAAAAAGATAACCGCTTGCTTTCCCTTTGGAGGTTTGAGCAGTAGATAATCTAATCCAGCCTTAGAAGATATAGAGATAAGTAAACTGAAGTCCAAAGAGAAGATGACTTGCTCAATGTCTCTAAACCAGAATACTAGAGTATATGAACCCCAAACTTCTGCCTCCAAAAAAAGGGTTTTTTTCCCCCCTCCTCATCCTAGGGCTTAAGTTCAGATTGCAATAGCCTCAGGGTAGGCATGAGGTTCCCAGGCTCCGCCACCCAGGGGGCAAGTCTGAATCCCTGATCATATTCATATTTTCCCTTTTCCTTTATTATTTCTTAGAGTCCATTTCACATAGAGCCAGAAAGAAAACAGAATTTTTCTTACTCTCAGGTTTGCCTTACCTAGATCAGAGGAGAGTTACATAGGTAATATTTATTCCGTGGCCTTCATTTCATAGTATTTCTATGTAATGGGAATACCCACAGTGAATCCAATACTAAATTCAAGGTCAAAGATTTTTTAAAAATCTGTGATTTGGCTTTTTTTCTACAAAGAGAATAGTTTAGGAATAAGTATGTAGTTGAGATTGGGACTTCCTACTTGCATTTCTTGAAATGTTTTCTGAAAACTCGTTTCTCCCTCCACTGCTTCTTATTTTTCAGTATATACTTATAATTGTCCTTTTTCTTTTTCTATTTGCATTTACAAGTGAGTTTATATTTTAAACATGCCAAGGCAAATGCTGATAAAAGTAGATTTTAGGCTTATCAGGAACCAAAAACCTTATCTCAGGCAAGATAATCATAATTTACACTAAACTGAAGGAAAGGAAGAGCTCAGCCCTTGAGTGAAATTCTGATTCTCTCACATCTCAGAGAGGAGGATCGAAATGAACCTAAATCACTTTTTGCAGCAAAGCACTAGGAAGGAGGGGAGGAAACATTTACTGCGCAAAGTACTCTACAAACATTGTGCCATTGAAATTTCACAACAACTCTGGTAGATAAGTACTATTATTATTCCCATTTTACTGTTGAGGAAACTGAGGCAAGCAGTGGTTAAGTGATTTGTCCAGAATGACATAGCTTGTAAGTGTCTTAAAGTCAGCTTTGGACTCAGGCCTGCTTGACCACATTTGAACTCAAGTCTACTTGGCTCCAGGCTCAGCATCATATACCGCCTAGCTGTTCATATTAGCTATTTTCTTTTTTTTTTTAATTTTTTTTTCAAGGCAATGGGTTTAAGTGGCTTGCCCAAGGCCACACAGCTAGGTAATTATTAAGTGTCTGAGACCGAATTTGAACCCAGGTACTCCTGACTCCAAGGCCGGTGATCTATTCACTGTGCCACCTAGCCGCCCCCATATTAGCTATTTTCTTTCTAAGTGCTGATCATTTATATCCTAGGAGTTTGATATTCAAAAAGAAACAATGAGGATGGGAGGCCATGGCAGTCTTTATGACGACAAGTAACAGCATAATTAAAACTAATCATCTTATTATGGCCTTTGAAGCCTAATAAATCTACTAAATGTTTCTATGCAAAGATGAATTAATGAATTTGAATCTAGTTCCCTTTGCCCTGAAAAGTATTGGAGGTTAATGATGATGTTATACAGTAAGATAAGAACTTTCCATTTGTGAACTCTTTGATCTAGGAGATTCATTTTAATGTTTCTCCATCTGAAATCTTGTTAAAAAGGACAGTCAATTTCACTAAAGATGAAGTTACTTGGAATTATATTAAGATGACTACATTTCCTGTTTCTTTAACATTTTCTGTGTTTCCAAGTCATTTTACAGTACACGTTGGAAAGAGAATTAGAAATGTTACAATATGGTAATTTAATTATATTTGCTTTTTTTTATCTGGTTGCCTTTTGTGAGCATTCAATAAAAATTATCAAAGGACTTGTCTTAAGCAAAGGGACACTTGCCTTTAAGGGTACTAAAGAAGTCCTTTGGCTCCCTCTGGTGTTCAGTTAAAGAATGACAGTCATTCACCTCTGCATCCTCATTCTCCTTCCTCCTACCTGCTTCTTTGCTCATAAAATTGTGGCATTCGGATCTGGAAGAAAGATTATCCAATCCAGCTCCTCATCCCCATCTTAACAGATAATGAAGTTGAGGGGTCCGGGTCAGAAAAAAGGATAATTAATCATTAATCATTTTTTAAGCCTTTAAGATCTGTAGGTACTGAGTATACAAAAATAACAAATGATATGGTCCCTGAGCTGCTGAAGTTTACTTTCTATCCATGGAGACAACATGTAAGAAATATATAGAGACAAAATATACAGTTATTTGACTGGGAGAAGCACTAGCTATTGGGGGAGGGGAGTGGATCAAGAAAGGTTTCATGGGGGAGGCTAGGTGGCGCAGTGAATAGAGCACTGGCCCTGGAGTCAGGAGTACCTAAGTTCAGATCCGGCCTCAGACACTTAATAATGACCTAGCTGTGTGGCCTTGGGCAAGTCACTTAACCCCACTGCCTTGCAAAAAAATCTAAAAAAGAAAAAAAAAGGTCTCATATAGAAGTGATGCTTTCATAGAGTGTTGAGAGTAGTAAAGATTTCTAAGAGGTGGAGTGAATGGGAAAGGCATTCTACACATGGGTGATGACTAAGGCAAAGGAGGGGTGAGACAGGAGATAGAGGATGCAAGAAACAATAAGAACATTTGACTGGGAAGAGTATGTAAGAAAGAATAAGATCATTTGGCTTAGACTGTGTAGTACATGAAGAGGAATAATGGTAAAATTATAAGGACTACTTAGGAATTACTGTCATATAATGGTTCCTGATACAGATAAATAGTAAAACATGGTTATACATATATATATATATATACTAATATTAGATTTTTGCAAGGCAATGGGGTTAAGTGGTTTGCCCAAGGCCAAGGCTGTACAACTAAGTAATTACGAAGTGTCTGAGGCCAGATTTGGACTCAGCTACTCCTGACTCCAGGGCCCATGCTCTATCCACTGCACCACCTACCAGCCATGGTCCTATATAAAAAACATTCACACATATGTGATATACATCTATACATAATAATGCATGTTATTTAAAAGCACTAAGCAAAATACTCTATGGAACTTTTTTTCTAAAATAAAACTAGCAATGACTTCTTGATTTAGAAAGTGAGAACATCATTTGATCTGCTTGCTTAGTCCTAGAATTGGCTATACCCAATCACAGAATAATAATCTCATACTTGGAAGATAACTGAAAGCCTGCCTAGTCTAACTCATACCCAAGTAGGGTCCTTTCTAGTATATCCTGCCAATGGGCTTCAATTTATTGTCCTTTAGTGACAGGGAGTCAGTTATCCATTGAGTTGCCCATATCACTCCAATTTTTAGGACAACTCTAGCTTTTAGGAAGTGTTTTCTTACACTGATTCTGAAACAATTTCAGAAAAGGTCTTCTTTCTAAGGACCAAGCAGAACAAGGGTATCTGCAGCTTCTGCTTGATAGCACTTCAAATCCTTGAACCCAACCTCTTTTAATAGTTTCTCTAATCCAGGCTAAGCATTATTGGATATCTTTTGAGGATCAAATGCTCATAATTTCACATTATCTTCAGGACCTTCATCAGTTTGGTCATCCTTCTCTGCAAGTGCTCACAAAATGTTGTCCCTAGACAGAAACTCCAGGTGTGACTTTACCTGAGCAGAGCACAGGGGTATTGTCACCTGACTTGTTATGGTAGAGCACAGAATTTGAAGTCAGATGACCTGGGTTCAATTCTCAGTTTTGTTTCTTTCGTCTTTTGTGACCATAGCAAATTCCTGGGATTCAGTTTCTTCAACTGTAAAATGGCAACTTCAATGGTAAATCTATAATCCCTATCTTCTCTTGTTCTGGATCTTGTCTAATATTAGACAAGGATTTAGTCGTTGGGATGACCATTTCCTTAGGGTTCAGCAACCTCAAAATTAGTCATCAACCCAAGTATTGCAAGATTTTGGTGCTGAAAGGGAACAAGTCTTTATTAGTGATATCATTTGAACTTTGTGATGTAAGTGCTACTTTGGTCTTAATTTATAGATATATGACTTGCCTGAAGTCTCACAGGCCAGATTTGATTCCAATAGACATATTAAACTCAATATATTCAAAACAGAACTCATTCTTCCTCCCCCTAACCCTTCCTCCTTGCCTACCTTCCCTACTTCTATAGAGGGCAACACCATCCTCCTAGACCCTCAGACTCACAACCTGGTATTCATCCTGAATTCTTCACCATCTGTTATCCCAAAGTCAAACTGTTGTCAAGGTCTGTTAACTTCACTTTATCATCTTTTATATGTGGTCCATCCTCTCCTCTGACACTGTCACCTCTCTGGCACAGCCTTCATCACCTCACACCACTCTTCTTTCAAATAACCCTAATTAATTGTCAGAAGTTTTTCCTGATATCATCTCTAAATTTTCTTTATTACACTCCTCTGTCCTCACCTATGGATACAAGAAGCTGTAGCATTCAGAGAAGATGCACCCTAGTAAAACCATTTCAGCAGCTAAGGTAACCAACAGGCCCTAAACTATTGGTGAGTTAGGAGAATGTCTATCCCAAGTCTTCCCTTGCTGGAATGGGTGGATGAGAACAATTTGTTCCTTTGGTCATGAAGGTGGCTAAAACAGGTATTATCTGCTTAAAGCTTGATCAGATACAAAGACACCAAGGTAAGCCACAGTATCCTGGGCATTGACAGAGCCCTTTAGTTTTATCTGGCCACTGGACTTTGTTGATTCTGGAAGAGAGAATGAGGCTGGTGACTTTGTGAATCAGACCTCACATCCAATTCATGCATGAGTCAAGATGTCACCCCAAGATGTCATTGGTCTTCTTCAAAAATGAAGAAGAAAAACCTCATTAAACTGTTCAGCGATTGGGCCTGGTTCTGTTCTTTGAAGTCAGACAGAATGAAAGAAGAAAAAACAATCAGGAGAGAAGTCCATGGCTTAAAAGAGTATAGCTATTGAGTACCCAGGTAGACTAGAACTAAATGATGTCTGTTGGACATAGGTAAGAGTTAAAGAAGTTTATTTCATCTAAGGAAAAAAGCCATTTTATGTTTTGATGTGGATATGTAGTATGCCTAAGAATAGAATTCCCCTTGACAGATCAGAGAAGGTTAACTAAGGAATTTCTTTGCCACTTTGAATACCGAATGATTTTATTCTTTTGATTATTATTAGTAGTAGTAGTTGTAGTGATAATAGCAATTGTTGCTATTGTTGCTTTTATTAAACTCCTCCCCCCAATTTCTTAGTAAAAGACAATATAATGTCCTGAAAACAATACTGGATTTGGAATCAGAAGACTCAGGTTTGTGAGATGTGCTTCTAACTACTACCATCTATGACACTTCAAAAGAGAGCAGCCAGATGGCAAGGATAGGTACTGGGCCTGGAGCCAGGAAGACTGAATTCAAATCTAATCTTAGATGCTTACTAGCTATTTGACCGCAGGCTGGTCACTTGCAAACCCCCTTTTGCCTCAGTTTTCTCATATCTTAAAATGAGCTGGTGAAGGAAATAGCAGACTGTTCCAGTGTCTTTGTCATGAAAACCCCAAATGGGGTTGTGAAGATTTGGATAAAACTGACCAACAACTATAGAGAGCAGAAATTGGGCTTGCTCATTCCATTTTGCATCTGCTGCTCATCCTGGTTTGAACGTCACAGAATAAGTCACCCCCCCCCCATTTCTTTCCTGAGTCCATTACCTCCCCCCCCAAAATTAGATTGTAAGTATAGATTTAGGAAAGTGACTGACTTTCTTATTATTGTGTCCCCAGGGGCAGCCAGGTGACACCCACCAGTCATGGAGTCCAGAAGCCTTGAGTTCAAATTCAACCTCAGACACCTACTGGTGACCCTGGGCAAAACTCCAATTGTCTAAAAAAAGTTTATATTCCCAGAGTTTGGCACCATGCCTAATGGGTACTTAATAGATGTTGATTGGATTGGGGATTTGGTAAGGAGTGATAATTGGGATAGAAAAAGGATGCTGAGATTTGAGAATAAAAGATAATATAGGATTAAAACTATTCTTGAAATGAGGAAGGGAGGAGATAGCCAATGTTTTCTGTCCCCTAGACAGCATAGGATGGGAGGTGAGGGAGGATGGGAAGAATGGGGAGAATGAACTGAAAATTAAGCATACAATTAGACTGAAGATAATAGCCAAATCTCATGTCTACTAATGTTAACTAACATATTTGGGCACTTTTTCCTAAATTCATTCAAAATTACTTTGTGGTCTTCATGAAAAATACCAATTTTTGAAGTATTAATAAAGCAATGCAAGCATTCAAAGCATGGTAATTTATAAATGTAGCTACCAAGGGATACCGCCGCTATTGGCCAATCTCCTCAGTCGGACCCCCTAAGGTCTACCTGCTGTCATTCATCTTCTGGCTCCAATCTCTCCTGTGTTAGGTTAAGGTTCTGATATTGAATTCAGACTATTTGTATTTGTATGTTCACCAATTGTCTCACTCAGTTAATCCTTCCATCCATAAACCAATAACTTTACTTTCAAGATATCAATCATATAATCATATTCCAGCATCATTATCCTAGTAAGCAGTTTAATTAGAATAAAAAGTAATGAGAGCAGAAGTTACTTGTGTGTAACATTATTATTCCATTTTGTCTAACCCAAACTCCCCACCCCTAAAATACAAACATTTCCTCTTTCCTCCTCCTTTATAGTCTCTCTTCTCTTTTCCTTCATTCCTCTCCTCCTCTCTGCCCCCTATCCCCACCTTGTCATTGAAATGAGATTGAGAACCTAGAAATTCAGTCTCTCTCTTTTAAAGACATCTCTTTCCCATAAAGGAAGAGGGAGGAAGAGGAAGAATATTCATGCATTCAACTCACTCCTAATCTAGAAAGTGTTATAGAAACTTCTGTGATTCATCTGGTTTCAAATTCATGGGAATACTGGGATTCAGGATACTTGTTACCTTCAGAAGCACCATTCTCCAGGATGGGAAATTTTGCCATGATTTCATCAGTCCATGCAATATTAGTGTGGAAAGAAAATGCTAATAAAATACCTTAGCATGAGAAGCAATCTGGCTGTCAGAAACTTCTGGTGTCCCTCCAATGTTTTCTCTTCATCTTCAAACATCTAGGGTAATGTGTCCAAAATAAACCACAGCAAAAGTCTACTGATTGAATTTTACTCTGTAGAGGAGTAAAGGAAGCGTCATCAACTGTGTGGTTCACTTGTGTCTGACACTAGCTGGGGAGAAGTCACTATGGTACCACTAATATATAAATCTATTTACTTAATAATATGTTAAATAAATATTGTAATATAAACCAATATTTAAAAATAAAGTGAAGTTGGTTGATGAAAAGCAAACTACAAACTGGCATTTCACAACAGACTTGCACTGAGTCAAAGTTTTGAAAGCAGACTCCCTCACCCCCCAAACCCACCATGATATTACTGTCCTTTGGAGTATTCGAGCCTTTACACATGTGACTTGTGGCAAAGAGCTAAAAATTTTCTGGTTAATGAGAGTCTCTTCCTCCTCCAGACCATGTGCATTCTGCTCTGTCTTGTGTCTTAGAGAGAGATGATCTTAGAGAAACATGCTTGCAAGATGATCTCTGCCTTTCCATTTAGAGCAAACAGAGGTTTTTATGATTCTTTACCATCCACTTAGAGCAGGAAACATCCAGCCTGCAGGTAGTATAATGGTCCTCAAAATCATCTGATCTCCTGCTGCCATAGCAACCACAGGCAGGACTCAAAATCCAATAAATCTAGAGCTCTAGGGATGAATTGATTAAATGTTTGCCCAAATAGAGCAGGCTAATTTTTAAGTTGATAATTTGTATCTAATACAATTTATTATTATCATCATCATCATCATCATTATTATTATTATTATTATTTACAATTTCATAAATATCCAAATGATCTTTGGCAGGAAAAAGGTTTCTCACTCCTGACTTGGAGGATAATAAACAAAAGTATTTTATTTGTCCGATCAGTTGTAACTGCAGGTACATACAAAACTCACAAATAGACCCAATCTTTTCATCTTCTTACTAGCCATAAAGTATAAGATGCCAGCTTCTAAAGGGCCTTTTATGGGGGAGTCTTCCCTACAGGCTAGCTCTTGAGCCCATAGCTACCTAGGCTAGCCTGTGGAAAGGATGAGTCTGGTTCTTGAGTTCTTTTGTTTGATGCAAGGCCTTTTGAGATCTCAAAAAGTCAGAAATCTAATGGTCAAACTTGGGAAGGAGCCAAGAGATGATTGACCTGATAATGTCCACCTAGAAGGGTAGATAGACTTTGACCTGAAAAATTGAGCCACTTGTCCATCTGGAATCCATCCATCTATGTAAGAGGAATTATTCTGTTAGGAGCAATGCTTTTTAGTGATCACTTTAAATACATCCACTCTATCTAGAGGCTGATGTATAGATGTATGGAGGGGAGGGTAAACCCCCATAGCAGGGAATGTTTTTGTCCTTAGATTCTTCTTATATCTTTTCAGTAAATTTCCCTTTCTAAAAGCTAATTGATGTTAACTGGTTATATGATATTAGGATACATTTATCCCAGGTTATTGAAATTGGAAGGACACACAATGGAAAATAAGGACTCTAGGAAATAACATTAGAATATCATTCCATTGTATCTCAGGAATACCGCCTCCCCTGAACTCTGAAGTGGGGTTGTTGATAATTGAGCTTGGAAGGCCTAACCTACTACACTGTGAGTTAGTGGAATAGATCCAGAGTTTCACTCTACTTGCATTAAAAATATTTGCATTTGAAAAAATCTCTATACCCCTTCTTTTGCCACATATATTCCAATATGGTGGTGTCAAACTCAATAAAAAGCCATAGATTGACTTAGAAGACCATTAACATTATCTTTATTATGCTTTTTTTTATTTTGGCAAACATTTCCTAATTCTATTTTAATCTGATTCTACCTCACTGAGGAGTCTCTCAGGATCACTTTTCAGATAGCATGCAGTCTACTGATTGGGAGTTTGACATCTTTGTCTTAGGTGGCTGCCATTTTTTGGTTTCCTTTTGGATTCAGGGCTTTGCAATAAGCACATCATTAAAATTTTAGATAATAAGACTTGCAATTTCATTGGTAGAGGGATGTCCCAAGGAGGAAATTCTCTCCCCCCAAACAGAATAACAACTCTTCTGTAACATATAGTCTTAGTTACCCGGAGGCACCAAGAGATGAAGTGGTTTGCCCAAAATGACACAGCCTAAATGTATCAGAGGCTGCTTTTGAACCCAGGTCTATATGGACTTTGACTCACTCTCTAACTACCATGTTCTACTGTGTCGAATCATAAATGTAAGTGTTCTATAAGGCACAAGAATGAATTGGATCTTCCATTAGGTCTATGAAGTCACAATCTGTTGGATTTTACTCATCACTGAAAAAAAATTTTATTGGGAGAGAGGAAATGAATTGAAAAAAAATACAGGTGTAATTAATAGACTTTTTTTTCTATCCAGGGGTCCAGGTGATGGCATTTTTTCATATCCCCTTTTCCTTTGTTGTAGCTGTGAATGATTGTATTAAATAATTATCAGATTCTATAATCATTCTTAACTTTACCAAGGATAATTAATTTTTGTAACATGGTCTCATTGACATCTGGTAACACCTATATATAGACTATTTAAGGCAATGGGGTTAAGTGACTATTACATGATAGACAGACCAGAATGGACCATTCATTTCTCTTTATTCAGGAGAAGACTCAAAGCAGATATTATTTTCCCATTCTAAAGTTAATAAGACCCTTAATGTTTATTGATTGATTGATTATCGATTGAAAAGATAGGCATCATATGTTGTGGAAAGACCACAGCACTTTAGCACATAGTAGGAAATTAATACATACTTACTGATTATTGACTGTAGTGAGAGGATGAAAATAAGAATCAGTATCTGTGAAAATTACTACACTTTAATCATCATCTAACTTTTCGAGTCTTTTCACATTATAAAACAAGGAATTTGGATGAGATGATTTTGGGGATCTCTTCCTACTCCAAATCTTACAATGCTAATACAGTCCTCTGAAGATGACTCCTAGTGCCCTCTTCCCACTGGCACACTGTCAGGTCCCATCTTCAATAGCTGAAGAAAATATAAAAATGAATAATTCTCAAGGTATCCTATCTTTGGAACCCATGCTTTCTAACAAGAATGATAATCAGATTGGGGCAGCTAGGTGGCATAATGGATAAAGCACTGACTTGGAGTCAGGAGTACCTGGGTTCAAATCCGATCTCAGACACTTAATAATTACCCAGCTGCATAAACTATGTAAATTGAGTAAGCAACTTAATCCCATTGCCTTGCCAAAGCTAAAAAAAAAAAAAAAGAATGATAATCAGAGTTGTACTTCAGTTGGAGGAGAATTAGGTCATGAAGGAGAGATACCAATATAAAATTGAATTCAGTAAGTGATTATTAAGTACCTTTTATAAGAACATTGTGTAGGGATGGGGAGAGACAGGTGGAATACAAAATACAAAAGAAAAAAACAAGGAATAGTTTATAATTTATTTGTTTTGGTTTTTTTAGGTTTTTTGCAAGGTAATGGGGTTAAGTGACTTGCCAAAGGTCACACAGGTAATTATTAAGTGTCTGAAGCCAGATTTGAAGCCAGGGCTGGTGCTCTACCTACTGTACCACCTAGCTGCCCCTGGGATTATATAATTTAAAAAAGAATTTGAGGGCAATCAGATTATTATTATTTTTTTAATTTTTTAATTTAATTTTTAAATTTAATTTTAATTTTAATTTTTATTTATTTTTATCATTGGTTTTTAAGAAACATTGAAGCACCATCTCTGTGGAGCCTTATAGCAGATGAGCAGATTACATGAGTTCAACAAGGCTACCTTGAAATGCCATAATTAAAGATGGAGAGCTACATATGGGTTCTTGGAGTTCATTTATTCCAACTTTCTCATTTTATATATGTGAACTAAAGCCAAGGAAGGCTAGGTGACTTTTTTTGGATGAACAAAAAAATTATTTTCCTTTCCAGCTCCACTCTCATTAAAAAATGGCAAGAAATTAGTAACATCAGAATAAAATAAAACAACTAAATTCTAATATTGAACATGGCTCCATTCTATTTCTTGACCTACCCCAGTAGTTAGCCTAGCTCTTTAGAGAACCTTTGAAACTATGGATGGTCTCAGAGCATTGATCAGAATTCTTAAGTCCTCTTAAGCTTCCTGTTTTTACTATTTGCATTTTCATTGATTTCCTGGTTCTGCTCACTTCACTCCGCATCGGTTCAAAAGTCACAGGAATCATCACCTTAAGCAAGTTCATACTTGAATGTGCTAGTAAAATTTTCCTTTTCTCAAGTAATTAGTCCAAATTTCATAAATAGTTTCAGGGTGCCCAGGTTTTCATCATTGGAAAGGGAGAAATGGACAACCTCCAAGTATGACAAGGCTCTAGTTACAATTTGAAATAAAGAGCAGTTCTTGGTGCCCATTGGGATTATCTCTGGGTCTATCTTATATGCTTGAAAGCCTGCTCTGTACAGCCCTGCAGGATTCATTTACCCACCATCACCCATGTAGGCTGGAGGAGAATAGCTGGGCCCCCAGCATGCAGGGAGGCGAGATAACAAATAATATGAACAGTGAAAAGATGTAAGAGGTCAGAAAGGGTTAAATGCCGTCAAGCAACTCGCATCCTTGAAAAATACCCACTCTCCCCTCCCCCCCACCAATCTCTGACAGACAATTAGAGCTTTTGATTTATTAGTAACCCCAGACACAGACCAAAGTCTCTAAAGAAAAATGAAGAGACTTCAGCTGCTTCTGTAGCAAAGGCTACCATTTCCTAAGGAGGAAATGAGAAATGTGGCTGATGGTTTTTTAACAATATGCTAATCAACCAACCAACAAGTATTTTATTAAATTCCACTGTGTGCTAGGGACTGAGCTAGACCATGGGAATGTGAAGAAAAAAATGCAATAGACCCTTCCTTTAAGGAGTCCTTGGGTAATGTTTATTCTGGGACAAAACCCAGACCTTTCTACTAGAAACCAGCATTAGCCACAAAAGCTCAGTGTACAACAATGGCAGAGTGGCATAATTAGGTAATGATCAAGCTAAAGAAACATGGATTATTTCATGTTTGTGTTTGTTTGAGAATTGTTGATGGTCAACTGGAGAGAATAATTAATGTTCCCATTTGTATACATAATGTTCTTTCCCCACCCCCATGAAAGATCACAGATCTGGCATTAGAAGGGACCTTAAATGTATCTAGTACAACCCTCATTTTATCCAGTGAGGGATCCATGGAGGCTAAGCAACTGGTCCAAGATTACACAGATGGATAAGGTTAGTGATGGATTTGAACCAGATCCAGGGCTTAGTATCAGGGTCACTTTTTTCGCCCTGTAACAATCTCTCTTCTTATAGGAAGCAACAGCAACATACTCATTATCCCCATTTTATAAATATGGAAATTGGGGCTCTGAGAGATTGAGAGGTGCCCAGAATCACTCACCCAACTTGTAAAATGTCTGAGGTCAGTTTTGATCCAATGTTCTCACATTGTGACACTGTCTGTCATTCTAGCCCTGAGACTTTAGATTTCTCTGGACTTCTGGTATTCACCAGGTCTACAGAAGTTATTATGAGTGGAAGGGTCCTCTCCTCCTGACTGTTGTCTTCCCACATCCAATACTCTTTCCACCATGACTCATAGCAGGGGGGAAGATCCTGCAGGTAAGGTCTAACTTTCACCTTCTCTCTCAGAGAGGGGCTACCAGCCTGTTACAATGGCCAGAACTGAGCCAAGCATTAAAACCAAATGTTTCTGAAAGCTAAGAAAGGAAAAGGGAACTTATTGAGGAAGTACCACTGAAGGAACACACCTGAAAAAAGTTTAGCTGATCTCCTTAGAAGATAACTAGGTTTTATCTTTAGAAAGGGAACAGAAGGAGCCTGCTGATTTAACCAATAACTAATACTTTGAACTCCACAGTGCCTTTTTTTTAAACTAGAGAACACAGTGCTATTTAAATAATATCTCAATGAAGCAGCTTTGAAAGTGGTGATTATCTGCAATCCAGAAGCAGGGGAATATTTTGGAGTGACTTGCTCAAGGTCACTCAGGAAGGTCATGAGTTCATAGAAGTTTGGAACTAAAGGTCTCAGAAAAGCCCCCCCTGCCAATCTACCCAGTAAGGGAAAATCTGGGTCATCATAAGGGGAAAAATATAAATTCCCCTTCTTTGCAATTCTCCCCACAGAATGATACTAGATCCAACTAATTCCATGTGGTAATTCAACAGCAGACTCTTACCCACATCAGACCTCCTTAACCTATCACCATCTTATACCCTACTCTTTCAGGTTGGCTGTTTCCCAGGCCCCTAGTGACATCGGACAGGAACATTATTGGCTCAGTTTTGAAGTCATGTGAGGCCCCCTTTGTTGGGAGAACAAAGGTCAAAAGGAAGGGGAGATGAGGTTGGCAGGACCCACTGAGGGATGTCCATTATCCTATCCATCATACCAACTGCTGGGTCTAGATGAACCTCTTTCATGGGTGAAGAGCATTCGACTCAGGAAACATGCTTGTTAACACACCGACCATTCCTTTTGTTGTCACCCGTGCAGACTGTCCAGTGCAGCAGGGAGGCAAGTGACACACTTATGCTGGCCCAGCCTCAACTTCCAGACTTTTAATTTTATCCCCTCACAGACCCAACTCATCCCAACCTCAATTCCTTGGAAAGCTGAGCTGATATCTAAAGGAGAGAAATGAAATCTGTCAAAGATATTCATATCACACCTTCTATTTCCTCTGACTTGTGGCATAAGGAAAAAGGATTCATTCTGGATTGTATAGCAGTGGACAACTTAGCAAAAGGGCCCCACAATTTCTTGCCAAGACCGAATAGTGTCATTCCTCCTTACCATGCTCACAAGGACCAACACCTAGTTAATTATTTTACAGCCAAGACTTTACCTCGATGTCATCAAGAAAAAGATTTTGTAAGTTCTTTGTTTCTTCAATTATTATTCTGGGATCAAAAAATTCAAGAGTGTGTGGGTGTGTGTGTGTGTGTGTGTGTGTGTGTCCAGCACTGTTTGGGGGTACATTAAGACAATAGGAAAAAATGCAAAAGGAAGATGATCTAGCTACTAGTTCTAAAATTATTTTTTATTTATCAAGTAGGAATAGTTATCAAAACTGGTAATCCTAAGAAACGGAGTTGTAGGATCAATGGAATAGATTAGGTACAAAAGAACCAGAAGTAAATGACTATACTGACTTATTGTTTGATAAACCCAAAGATCCCAATTATACCAAAATAAGGTTGAAATATGGGTATAGGATTTAGACATAAAAGGTGATACCATAAGCCAATTAGAACAAGAAATGGTTTAGCTGTCAGATATATGTAAAGTAGAGGAGTTTATGACCAAATAAGAGATAGAGAACATTTATAAAATGCAAAAAATATCATTTGAGTTACATTAAATTAAAAAAGTTTTTCTTACAAATAAAACCAATGCAACCAAAATTAAAAGGAATGCAGTAAGTTGGAAAACAATTTTTACAGTTAGTGATTCTGATAAAGGATTCATTTCTAAAATATATAGAGAAGTAAGTCAAATTTATAAGAATATAAGTCATTCCACAATTGATCTATAGTCAAAGGATATGAACAGGCTGTTTTTTCAGATGAAGAAATTAAAGCTTATCAATAGTCATATGAAAAATGCTCTAAATCATTATTTGAGAAATGAAAATTAAAACAACTCTATGTCACCACTTCACACCAAACATACATCAGATTGGCCAATTTGACAAGAAAGAAAAATATCAATGTTGGAAGGAATGTGGGAAAACTGGGGTACTAATGCATTTTTGATGGAGTTGTGAACTGACCAAACTTTTCTGGAGAACAATTTGGAACTATGCCCCAAACACAATAAAATTATATATATATATACTCTTTGATCCAGCAATACTACTGCTAGACCTATATCCCAAAAAGATCATAAGAAAAAAAACCACATGAACAAAAATATTTTTGTAACTTTTTTTTGTAGTGGCAAAGAATTGGAAATTGAGGGGATGTCAATCAATTAGAAAATGTTTGAACAAATTGCAGTATGTGAATGTTCTGTATTGTTTTGTAAGAAATTAGGAGAGATTAGACTTCAGAAAAACCTGAAAAGAGTTACAGGAACTAATGCTGAGTGAAATAAGCAGAACCAGAACATTAACAATAACTTTGTTAGGTGATCAGTTATGATGAACTTGCTCTTCTCAGCAGTACATTGAACAATGACAGTTCTAAAGGATTTGTGATAGAAAATACCATCCACATTCAGAGAAGGAACTATGGAGTCTGAATACAGATCAAAGCATATTATTTTCAATTTTCAAAATTTGTTATAGGTTTTGTTTTTTCCCCTTTCATATTTTATCCCTTTTGTTCTGAATCACAATATCTTGGCTAAGAACTGGAAATTGAGGGGATGCTCATCTGTCTGGCAATGGCTGAAAAAGTCATGGTATATGATAGTCATTTTTTGTTTTGTTTTCTTTTTTTTAGCAAGGCATTGGGGTTAGGTGACTTGCCCAGGGTCACACAGATAGGTAATTATTAAGTGTCTGAAGTCAGATTTATTAAGTGTCTGAATTCAGATTTGAACTCAGATCCTCCCGACTCCAGGGCCAGTGCTCTATCCACTGCACTACTTAGCTGCCCTGATAGTCATTTTTAAAATAAAATCTTATAGCACAATTGTACTACAAGAAATAACAGTCAGGATGACTTCTAAAAAATCTGGAAAGACTAACAAGAATTGTTACAAAGTGAAGTTAGCAGAACCCAAAGAACATTGTATACATAGTATCAGCAATATTGTTCAGTGAAGAATTGTGAATGACTTAGCTATTCTCAGAAATATAACGATCAAAGACAATCTCAAAGGACTCATGATTTATACATGCTATCTGCCTCCAGAGAAAGAACTGATATTGTCTTAAAAATTCTGAATCATACTTTCTTTTTTTCTTTCTTCACTTCCCTCTTCCTTTCCTGCTTCCTTTCCTTTCTTTCTCTCTTGTCCAAAATGACTAATATGAAAATATTTTAATGTATAATCTATGTTGGATTGCTTACCATTGAGGGGAAGGGGAGAGAGGGATGTACAGAATTTGGAACTCAAAACTTTGTTAAAATTATAATTTGGAAAAATAAAATATTATTAAAATAAATTGGATCATACAGAAGTAAGAGATAAAACTGGGAGGCACTGCTCTAAGAGAACTTCCATGAAAATTTAAAAAAATAAAGCAAAATACTGTGCAAATTAATTTATGTAAAAGCATCAGGAAAAAAGCGACAGTGTGTGAGGGAAAAAAGCATTTAAACTGAAATATATAGGTAGATGGTGGAGATCAAGGTGGGAGGGAGAAAGGAGTAACACTGGCATGAACCACCCCAATGATATTGATATCAGGGCTTGTCAACACATTCCTTTCTTTTGGGGAAACCCACCCTGGTCTTAAGTTACAGCCACACCAGAGGCCTAATGGCAATACTCTGTCAGGGCGATGATGAGTATTTTTCTGAGTTTACTCTTTCATATTTTCTCAGGTTCCCATATACTCATTTTATTTTTGTAGCTGTGTAAACCAGTAGTTACCCTGGAAGAGAAAGAGGAAATGAAGAAAGAAAAAATGGAATCAGTGAACCAATACCTAATAAGGAGGAACAGAGCAGGTGCAGGTAAAAGGAAAATGATCATCTTGTAAAGTCACTCTTTCCAAAGCAAGGCTTTCTTTTATTCTGAATTTGGCCTTGTGAGTATGTATTTGCTTATAATTTGGGGGATGAGATCAAGGCATGCAGTTTTAAAACCACAGCAAGTAACTATTGGAATGTACGATGTTCAGGACATAGTATATTCCTAACTTTTTGACATAGAATTTGTGAAGGGTGGCCTATCATACTTTTTGACATAGAATTTGTGAAGAGCAGCCTACCATACTCCCTACCTTTTGTTGCCTTCTTAGTGACTGGGAAAGGGATAGAAGGAGGGAGAGAATTTAAAACTGAAAATAATGATAAAAATTGAAAGAAAAACAGCAAATTGGGGGAAAAAATTCTCACAACTGCTCAGTAACAGAATGTTGGACTGTTGGACTAATCCCCCTCTCCTATCCTGAAATTCTAGCCTTTTTGGTTTATTTCTTTGAAATAAGACATTGCCCAAAACCAATGTTTTAATGAAAATTTATTCCCTGGGAAATAATATATTAGTCAATAGGCCCTATTATCACTTAAGTATAGATAAGTTAGTCCCAAAGAATAAAGAAATTGACTCTAGGACCATCAATTCCTTTATTATCTTTAGGGCAAATCACTTGACCTTTATGTGACTCAATTTTATTTTTTGCATATTGGGGCTATTCGTTCAGATGATCTGACCGTATAAGATTCTTTTAAGCTCTAAATCTAGGCTCCTAACAATTTCACCTACTTTATATTTTTTTAAGGTATATATGAAAGAGTAGAGGGGGAAGGGGGAAGGTAGAGACAGAAAAAGGGAAAGGAGAAAGAGGAGGGAGAGAGAGAGAGAGAGAGAGAGAGACACTAAGACAGTGTCTCTTGGCAAGTGTCAAATGTAAGCTCTAAAACTAGGTCTTCTGATGCCAGAGCCAGACTGCTTTCCAAAATAGTCAATTTCACAAAATATAAAATTAAATAAACCTCGAGAGACAGGAAACAGCTTCTTTCTGGTACGGGAATCATCAGAAATTATTTGTATCTCATCAAACCATTAAACAAATTGGGTCAACGTCAAAATAAAATTAGTCATAAAGGATATAGATGATATTTAAAACTCTGGTTTTGGTTCTGTGGAACATTCACCTTAATAGATCATAAGCAGCATCAGAATTCCTAGATGAAGGTCTGGGGAGTTACAGTATTCAGGGCAGTAGACGTAAGAAGATAACCTGATTCAGCTGCCTTTCAGTTGAAGGGTTTGGTTGGGATGGAATTGGGAGGCAGAGGCAAGGAGTCTCTAGCTGGAAAGAAAATAAGAAATATTTTTAAATGCTTTAAGCATTCTGTGAAAAATAGCCCAGTATCATGGAATTATAAAAGCAGTAGCTCACATTTGTATATAGTACTTTAAGGCTTACATGGGCTTTTACATTTTATCCTTTTTTTGACAGATGAGGAAACAAAAGGCTTCAGGAGGGGGATGGGAGAGGTGATGAGGGAGTCACAGTTTAGTGATGGCATGGCCTTATGAAGTCATACATGTTAAGAAAAAGCACTCAAACAGCAGCTCAGTGCACAGAAACTAAGAGATCTGAGCCAAGGAACCAGAGATAGCACAGCAGATGCTAGGAACAGATGCAGCCACAACCCAAAGACAAGAGTGTCCACAGGCTCAGAAAGAGGACTACACAGCTGTCCTTTTCTGACATCACCACAGAGAGACACAAGGGAAAATATTAACATGCAAAAGACAGACAGGTTCTCTTCTTCTTTCTCATTTTGTTTTATGCCTATATCTTTTCCCTTTTCTCTTCTCTTTTTTACTTTTTGCAAGGTAATGGGGTTAAGTGGTTTGCCCAAGGCCACACAGCTAGGTCATTATTAAGTGTCTAAGGCTGGATTTGAACTCAGGTACTTCTGACTCCAGGGCTGGTGCTCTGTCCACTATGTCACCTAGCTGTCCCTTCTCTTCTCTTTTCTATCTTCTGAGGTTCTTCCTCTCATTTCTTACTTTTCTTCTCTCTGAACTTGCTTTTTTCACATCTGATTTTGTCTTTCCTTTCTCTAATCTTTTTGTTTTTTTTTTAAGAATTTTTTGCAAGGCAATGGGGTGAAGTGGCTTGCCCACGGTCACACAGCTAGGTAATTATTAAGTGTCTGAGACCAGATTTGAACCCGGGTCCTCTTGACTCCAGGGCTGGTGCTCTATCCGCTGTGCCACCTAGTGGCCCCTCCTTTCTCTAATCTTTTAAAATCTCCATTCTCTTCATCTCTCCCCCTTCCTTTTCATTTCTTTTTTCTTTACTTGTTTCTCAACCCTTGTTTAGGTTTTTGCAAGGCAAATGGGGTTAAGTGGCTTGCCCAAGGCCACACAGCTAGGTGATTATTAAGTGTCTGAGACTGGATTTGAACCCAGGTACTCCTGACTCCAAGGCCAGTGCTTTATCCACTATGCCACCTAGCCACCCCTCAACCCTTGTTTAATCATCTTCTCTGTCTCTGTCTCTGTCTCTCTGTCTCTCTGTCTCTGCGTACTGTCACTTTGGTCCTTTAATCTTCCTGGACTTCAGTTTCTCCATCTCTAAATGGACAGATCTGGGCTACATCACCTCTGAAGTCCTTTCCATCTATAGATCCACGATCTTATGAACTCCCACTTATTTGTGGTTTACAGCTCTCCCTGAAGATTTAGGAGACTTCCTGCTATTGTTGCTCGTGAGGCCATCTAGTGTTGGCTCACATTCTGATGGTGGAAAGACTATAGAAATATAGAAATAGGTTCAAACAAAATACACAGAGAGTATATGGACGATAATCTGAGACCAGCAGCTTGGATAATGGGAAAGTTCTTCTGTAGGTCATCGGTTGTTATTTTTATTGCTGCTGCTCTTGTTGTTGCTTGTGGACAACTTAGCAATCATTCCTCTGGTCATTGATGTTCTTCAAGGAGAAATATTTGTGATATATAGGCATGAGACGTCTGGATTATCTATGAGACTTGAGGCTTATATTTTCAAATAGATTTTTTGCCATCTTTGTGAGGGCCTTTACAAAGAAGTCACTGAATATCAAATTAGCTGGTACAGAAGGTCTCATCAGGGGCAGCTATGTGACTTGGTGGATAGGACAGGAGATCAAATCCAGCCTCAGATACTTAACACTTACCTGTGTGTCCTTGGGCAAGTCACTTAACCCTGACTGTCTCCCATCCAGGGCCATCTTCAGTCATCCTGATTCATATCTGGCCACTGGGCCGAGATGACTCTGGAGAAAGTGAATCTGGAGACTTAGCATTACTCTCCCCTCACTAAAATCCAATTCATGTGTTTGTCATGGTATCACCTCCCCTGATGTCATGGTCTTCTTCAAGAATAAAGGACAGATATCATCAGAGGTTCTCTTCAAATTCTTCAGAGATTCTTTCTACCTCTTCTATCATCTACAATATAAATAGATTCATCTGTCACAGTGTCTCTTTTTCTTTGTATGTGTATTATCAGAAATGCTTTTTTATTGTTGTTGCCACCATTGCTGAACTTGGAGTCAAACCCTGCCTCAGATACTTGCAAAAGTTACGTGTGTGTGTGTGTGTGTCCTTCAGCAAATCATATAATTTCTTTCATTCTCAGTTTCCTCATGTATAAAATGGGGATAATATTAGAACCTACTTTAAAAGGGTGACTTTGAAGATCAGATGAAATAAATAATATATGTAAAGTCAAACCAGAAAAGACCATATAAATGCTAGCTATTATGAATGGAACCAATTCTTTCCATGATACCACACTAAATGAATGTTTGATCTCACATTTATAGACTCTACAGTTAGACTAATATTCACAGATGATCTACAAAGTATATAATCCTTAGCCCTCTTTGCTGTCCTTTCTGTCACTCTACCAAAAGTGTAAAGGATGGCAGAAGACTTAAGAGTACTCTTCTGGCATTCTCACAAAGGAGATAAGTTGGTTAATGGGCTCCTGATTTATCTATTCTTGGGATTACCCTCAAAGTATTTCCTGCATAGCAGATCTTTTATCCATATGGACTACTGGTATAGAAGGAGCAAACCATTGGAGCAGAGAACTGTTATAGATAGATCCAAAAGCTAAGAGAACTCACTGGGGTGTCACATGTGACTGTCAAATCAATCCTGCCAACTCCGTGAAGCAGAAATGTAGGAAAATTGATTATTTAATTGCTAATTGTTCTTAAGACCCCTAACAGGGAATTTTAAAAATTGTGGTGCAAATTTCCTTGTCTGCAGGCGTAGCAAAGGAATTAAAGTTTATTCAGAAACTGACATGTTCCTGATTGAAGCACAAAGAAGAGTAATCAGGGTCGTTTTATTTATTTTTTTCATCTGGCTTTTAACATTCACATAGAAAATTATTTCAAGGGCCAAATGCTAGGAAGAAATAAGTCCGTAAACATTTCCTAATCAGTCATATGTACCAATTACTTAGAAATATTCTCTCCACCCTCTCTTCTGTTATCCCTCCCCATCAGTATCTAATCAGTGCCCAAATATAACTTTAATTATTCTTTTGTTTATGACACTAAATGATGTGGTGAATTGGAGGGGGGAGCAATTAACATTAGCCTGGTGTTGTTCTTAATGTCATAGAACCTTCTTTCTGTAGTTCATAGATTATAGATTATAGAATTAAAATTGGAAGGGGCTTCAAGGACCAGAGATGTAGAAATTAA
This sequence comes from Macrotis lagotis, assembly GCF_037893015.1. Taxonomy (NCBI): domain Eukaryota; kingdom Metazoa; phylum Chordata; class Mammalia; order Peramelemorphia; family Peramelidae; genus Macrotis; species Macrotis lagotis. Next base: position 62,216,577 of record NC_133664.1, on the reverse strand, counting down.
AGCCCTTCAAGGTCATAAAATAATAAAGTTTAGCATCAGAAGTGGGATTTGAATGCAGGTCTTCTGACTTTCAAGTCAGAACACCTTCACCAAGAAGAGTCAAACAATAACAATAGCTGATATTGGTTGGTATAAAGTTTGTAAAGTGCTTTTTAAGATACATTAGCTCTAAGCCTCACAATAACCCTGTGAGATGGATGATATTATTACCATAATTTTACAAATGAGGAAACTGAGGTTCAGAAGGCAGGTCAAATAGCTTAGCCTTGGGTGTCATCTCTAAGAGTGTACCTATTAGATATCAGAAGCAGTATTTGAACCCAGGCCCTCCTAATCCTAGATCCAGGCCTCTTCCTACTGCTCCATTGAATGGAAAAAATGAAAGCTGACTCTCATCGATCCATAGCCAAGAATCCATAGCTCTCAATCAGAGCTCCTTTCTGAGGGTCTTGCAACTCAACTCTAAGGAACCACATGATTACTCTCCTTTGTTCTAAGAAGTGGGTAAGGAAGTGACATAAGGGTATTTAGGATCAAAATCTCTCGTAAGGACCAATCACTTATGGATTAAATAAGGTGACAGTTTTCATGTTGAAGGAATGATCTTCCCTTTCACCAAAAAGACTTCTCTTAGTTTTCCATGGGAAAGTTCATGATATGGTAAGCAAGAATTTTATACCATACTGTGGATCATTATATATTTTATGATGTTATTAAGTCAGAGTAGTCTTAAAACTGAAATCATAATATCTCCCTCCTGCACTTGCAACCTATGCCTTTATTTTTATTAATATTTCCATTAACCTTGTATATACCCTCCCTTGTCTTCCAAATCCATCTTAATCAAAAATATCCTTTCTTATTATAAGTGATGAAAAATCAATAAACATGAATATTTCCAAATACAAAGAAAAATTGTTTATGAATCAATGAGACTATTATATAAGATTGTTTACTAGCTATACACATATATGTATATGTATGTATCTGAAACAGTTGCTCCAAAGCTTCACTGTTTTTCTATGACCCTTTCCAACTTTCTTTTTTTGCTCTTTTATTTAAAGTATTTTATTAATATTGTTTTCTCCTGTCTTTTCCTCTGATTCCTCTCAAATACCTACCTCTTATGAAAAAGAATAAAAAAAGAAAATTCAATAAAACTAACACACAAAAACTTTGACATCATACACATTAGTAGGATCTCTAACTTTTTAAAGGAGTGGGTGGAGGTGTCCTTTCATAGTTCATTGGGGTCAGACTCGGTCATTATAATTTCACAATATTCAGTTTTGGATTATTTTGTTGAGCTTTCCAATTATATTTTTATCCTCATTTCATATATTGATCTTCATATAAATTTCATTTCATATATATTACCTATATATTGCATATTGGTAATAATAGCATTCAACTCACAGAACTACTATGAGGCTCAAATGAGCTAACTTACTTTAAAAACACTTTGCAAACTTTATATCAATCAGTGTTAGCTGCTACTACTTAGCTCCTCTTGGTAAAGGTGGATATGATGATGGGTTTAAATATATGAAACAAATTGGTTCATAATAATTCTTTCCATGCTTCTCTGTATCTATAACATTAATGATGTCTTACAGCAAAATAATATTCCTTTACATTCATTAACCACAATTATTCATTCAATACATCTTTGTTTCTAGCTTTTTGCTACCATGAAAGGTATTGCTATAAATATTTTGGCATACATGGTGTCTTTTTGTTTTGACCCCCTTGGAGTAGCAGAGTATATGTCTAGTGATGAAATCTGTGGGTCAAATGATATAGACATTTTAACCCCCAATTCCAAAAAAATTTGCGTTATTTTGTCATAGTAGTTATATAAATTCAGGACTATGCCATTAGTTTGTCCTTCTTTCCACAATCTCTCTGCTATTGATTATTTTCAATTTTTATTATATTCAATTTAATTTGATGCGTATGAGTTAAGGGCTGTTTTTATTTGTATTTTTCTTAGATCATTAGAGATTTAAAACATTCTTTCATTTAACTGCTAATAATTTGCAGTTCTTCTTTTGAGAACTATTTGCTTTTATCTGCTAACCACTTATCTATTAAGGAATGGCTTTTGGTTGGACATATATACATATATATGTATATAAATATACATACATACACACACCATATATATCTGTTGCCTATATATTTGGGATATTAGGTCCTTATCAAAGATAATTGATAGGGGGCGGCTAGGTGGTGTAGTGGATAAAACACCAGCCTTGGAGTCAGGAGTACCTGGGTTCAAATCTGGTCTCAGACACTTAATAATTACCTAGCTGTGTGGCCTTGGGCAAGCCACTTAACCCCGTTTGCCTTGCAAAAACCTAAAAAAAATAAGAAATAAAAGATAATTGATAGAAAGATTTTCCCCAATTTTTTGCTTCCCCCTTTTTTATCCTGGTTATATTTATTTTGTTCCCACAACTTTTCAAATTTGTATAATCAGAATAGTCTATTTTATCTTGTTTGGTTATGAATTCAAGCCCTTCCCATAGCTCTAAAAGGCAAATGACTTGTTTTTCTTCTTGGAATTATTTTTAATTTTCAGACTATATATGCATTTTTAATTTGCTGTGGAATATGGTATAGGATGTTCATCTAAGCCTGATTTCTGCCAGACTATTTCTAGTTTTCCCAGAAATTCTTATCAGATAGAGAATTTTTTCCAAGGTAATTTAAGTTTTGGTGTTAATTGAAAAACTTTGGGGTTTTGATTTAACTTATTTCTAATTCTTCTTTGTCTGGTATGTTTCATTAATCTACTTTTTTATTTTTAATTGGTTTTGGTGATTTCTGCTTTATAATATTGTTCCAGGTCTGAAAACTATTTTCTCAATACTCTTTTGTTATTTTAAACGTCTCATTGATACTTTTCTTTCTTTCCTTTCAGTCTTTGCCTTGTCTTTCTCCACTTCAATCGATTTTTCATTCAGCTGTCAAATCGATCTTCCTAAAGCATAGGTCTGCCACCCCACTCCACCCCTTCAATAAATTCCAGTGGCTCCCAATTACTGCCACTATCAAATGTAAAACCCTCTATTTGGCATTGGAATCCATTAATAGGCTGGAGCCTTGCTTTCTTGTGTCTTTCTCTCTGTAATATAGTGATTCTGGTCTTTATACTATTCTCCATCTCCTTCCAATTGGCTGTCTCACATACTGGAATCCTCTCCCTCCTCATGTCTGTCTCCTCTGGGCTTCCCTAGTTATTTCCAAGACACAGTTAAAATCCCAACTTTTATAAGAAGTCTTGATTCCCTTAATGCTAATAGTACTTACAATTATCTTCAATTTATCCTGCATATATCTTGTTTATGTATAGACTGTGAGCTCTCTAAGAGTGGAATTGTTTTGGATCTTTGTTTCCCCAGTGCTTAGCAAAGTGTCTAGGCACTTAATATATGTTTATTGTTCTTTTTCTTTACTACTTTCCTTCTTATAACATAAATCCTCCCCCAAAAGATGATCCTTGTAACAAATAATGGTACTCAAGCAAAACTGTTAATATTGGTTTATTCTGAGAAGGCATGTCTAATTTCACATCCTTGTTTTATTCAATTCTTTCCCAAGAATTATGAATGATGATTTATTTATCTTTGATCTTCTGAAGTCCTGGTTAGTTATTAAGTTTATTATAGTTCTTCAGATTGCCTTTCCCAATTACATGTCCCTCAGATTTTCAAAGTTGTTATCTAAAATCTGACTTTCTTTTCCTTTTCTTTTTACTATCACCATAAATCAAAATTCTCCTTGGTTCTAATCTGGCTATTGCAGTGGCTTCTTTATAGCCTCAGCTCCAATCTACCCCTCTCCTTCTATTCATTAAAAGCATCAATCTCATTTCTTAGCATTTTTATGTATAATGTAGGATCATAAATTAGAGCTGAAAGGTAACTCATAGGCCATCAAATCTCGTAGACAAGGAAATTGGATTGAACTAATGGAGGTAATTGCTGAAGGTCACATAAGTAGTCAATGACAGAACAAAGATTGGAACTCAGGTCTTCTGATACAAAATCAGCCTCTTATTATGTTTTAGCTGCTCTACTTGGTTGTAGGTTCAATGTTTATTATTTATTTACTCCAGTGCCTTGCACAGTGTCTTACCCATAGTTGGTTGGTTAGTTGGCTGGTTGGTTCTTGTCCTTCCTTATCAAAGACTAAAATAACATCAATATGTTAGAGGCAAGTTACAATATGTCCAACTGTGGCTGGTCAGACCTATATGAGCTTGAAATGCTCTACCACAGGTCTGGAACAAGTAGTCCAGATAAAAACCTGGGATGGGTATTCTAAACTTATACATCTCACATGTCCTTTGAGCTCCTTCCATTCTGCCTTTCTCATAGAGCACAATACCCTCTCTGATAAGGACATGCCATGCTGGATGCCAGGGCTCCCATGATGCACAATTAATTTCAAAGTTCTTTAGAGAGACCTTCAGTTGTCCCTCTATCATTATGATAAAATGATATAGCTAATGTCTTTTTATTCATGTGTAAATTGGAATTATGCTAGTCAGAGTTTCACAAAGCTGTCAGCTTTACTCTCTCTTCCAATCACCACAGTCCAATGACTGCTTCAACTGCGACATGAGCATTGGAACATATTGTTCCCATCCACCCATTCTACCAGTGGAAGACTTCACATGCTTGGGGGTAGATATTCCTCCAACTTACTGCTTTGAGATCCTTTCAGTTACTCTCTACCTGCTTTAGTTTGTCTGCCAAAATAGTTTGTCGAGGTGTGGCTGTTGTGCATTCTAGAGCTTTTTGGAATCAGGTGAGATTTAGCTGGTTCAGGAAAACATCAAAGTAGCTCTGAAAATGTCTCAACAGCCCTCATACCAGAGGTAATTGTCTTCCTTGAACACATCCTATACCCATACTTACATATAGTAGGTAATGAATGTTTGCTAAGAATGAATGAACGACTTTAAAACAGAGTCTAATTTTTCCTTGTGGATTGTTCCTAGGTCATTCAAAGGAAGAGGTACAAGGACATGACTTTCTATATTCTTCTCTCAAACCAATGCTTGGATACAATGATGCCCATGGATACAGGAAGAACTGTCCAAATTTATGAAAGATCCCTGATACTTTTAGGTATTAAGTTACCTGCTCCTTCATTAGTTTTGTAACTGGTTGAGGGAGGGGTGGAGTTGTTCTTATAAAACTGGTCATATGCCTGTTTCTGTTAATTTATTCACTGAATTTTTTTTAGGTCACACTGATAATAGTTTGTATAACCATGGAATATGATGATATACATAGAACCCATACCCTCATTAAAGCAATAATTAACACCTTTTTCTAACATGTTGGTCATCCCAAATGTAGAAATAAATCATTGTTTAGATGGATAAACAAAAAAATCAAAACTAGGGGAAAAAAGGGAAAACAGAAGGCAATTATTTTTCATGTTAGATGACAGAATGCTGGCCAATATGCTTTCTTTTATTTTGATGGCAAACTTATTGATAGCTCAAGCTATCTTTGGGAATACAGGTATTTTTTGAATGTCTTTCCACAGTGTTGGAAAGTAATTCTACACCTATATGGCTTTATCAATTTGGGTGAAAATCTCTGTTAACATATTATTTTTATTGTTTAGTGTGAATAGTTCAGTTTTTTGTAGTAATGAGCAACATATCCTTCAGAAATAAATAATTTGTCTTCCAATGGTTAGAAAAAAAATCTAAAAACATGAATTTCACTGTCTATGCTACTGCCAAGTCTAATGAAAGTGGCACCAAAGGATTTTGAATGTTCAGGATATTTAGTTATGGGCTTTTATGATGAGTTATAGAATTATAATAGATACATTTCACAATTTTTTAAAACTCAGGGAATGCAAAACTATATGCAAATTGTGTATTCTCTAGCATCCAGTACAAGGTAATTGATCTATCTTACTTCACTGAGAATAGACACAAATTACTAGGTAGGAAAAAAGCTGGTGTGATGAGCCTGTCAATCATAGGTCTATCAATACTGCTGGCATTTAGACAGCATTTTTAAGGTTTGCAAAATGCTTACATATGATAACTCATTTGATCAAAAAAGTCTTCCCTGGCCACCATTCATATATATGTGTGTGTGTGTGTGTGTGTGTGTGTGTGTGTGTGTGTGTGTATGATTTTTCTGATTAGAATGTAAGCTTCTTGAGGGCAGCGATTAATCTTGCTTTGCATTTATATCCTAAGTGCTTAAATACAGTATCTGGCTCATAATAAAGACTTAATAGATGTCTTTCCACTTATTCACTATAAAAATGTAATAATTGTTAACATTTATGTAAACCCTTTAGAGTTCACAAAGAACATTACTCAAAAATATGTCATTTAATTTCTTACCCAACCACTGAAGTAGCTAGGACTGGGGATATCTCTCCCATTAAACAGAAGAAGAAACCAAAGCTCAGGAAAGCTTAGAAATTTATTCGCTGCTGATCACACTGCTAGATGTAAGATTTGAACCTACAATTCTCCTGTCTCCTAACATAGTCCTCATTCCCCTAAATCATGTTTTATCTCTTCAGATTTTTGAGTTGTCAGTTTTAACTAGGTTTAAATGTCAAAGCCACGCTGTTGATGCAAAATCTCTCTCCAGTAGGTTCAGGCCCATCTGGAAACACATGACCCAAGTGAGCTTCACACTGCCAAAGAAAAACTCATCATTAGTAACCAGAAGTGCTCTACAGCTTCATTCAGATAAAAACAAGTCAATGACTTTAAAAATTGTTTAGTGATGTATTTTCTTTTCATATCACATTTATTTCCAAATATATCCTTTCCCACAGGAGTGTGCTGTTAAATGCTTTAACCAGCCCTCCAAAAACCCCCCAACATTCTCTTGATCTGCATCATTATATATTTTCCCATCATCTTAAGTCTAGACATTCAACAAAATAAATCAAGCCCATTTGTCAATTTCTGAGGCATAAAGGCTCACACTCAAAATTTTATAATTGATTTCTTTTGGGGAATTATTTTCCCTAGCAAGTGAGTCATCTCTTGGAATAAAGATTTTTTAAAAAAAGTAAACAACAGCAACCAACACATCAACTCTGACAATATGGACAATATTCCATCCACATAGCCCTTTGCCTCTGTGGTGAAAGCAGGGAGGTGAAGTTTTCAATTTTTTTTTCATGGCTAAGACTATCCCTTATAATCTATATAAAAGATAATTATGCATTATTTCCCTTAAAAAAAGGTCTAACTTTGACAAATGGGGAAAATTAACTTATAGGATAGAGAACTTAAAGGACCTTATGGAATATCTGACATGACCTCAATATTGTATTGTGGTTAGTAAACTTTAATAGTGTATCTAGAGGAGTTGTTATCATTATCATCATCATCACCATCATCAATAATCAATGAATAAAATGAGAGTCATAGAAATGAAGTAAATATCCTAAATTTACTAACAGACATGGATGCCAAAGGAGCAGAGTTGTTAATTGTATATATATAGGTCTTTTATTTCCAAATCTAGTTCTCCAAATCTACCTAATGTCAGTCTTTCCCTATGAAAAAATCCTTCCACTAAAGCAGACTGAAATCTATGAGTTGAAAAATTCAGGAAGTCCTAATGGTTAAATGCTCAGGGTCACAAGAGTTAAGCTTTGAAGGTCCTCCTGCTTCTAAGTGCAGCACTCTAATCATCATGCTATCTGTTATCATCTCTAAATCCTCAGAAGCATCTCAAAAAAGATCCAGATGGCAGTCATGTGTCTTAAAAAGATTAAACCAACTGGTCACAGCAGATGGATGTTTTTGAAACCTATACATTCACACAAAATGTACATTAGAAAGATCAATAAATGTATAGCCTAGCACCTGAATTGAAATCTTGGTTCTACTTGATAATGCCTGTATGATCATGGGGAAATCATTTATTTGGTCACATAGAAGGAGGAGGCAATTTATATAGCATTTACTCTGTGGAAGACTCTGGAGTTGTGCTAATTGCTTCAGTCTCCCTATCTGTAAAAGGGGGGTGGGTTTAGATGACCATTATATTATACACTTCTTGAGAACAGGGGTTGTCTTTTGTCTTTATGTATCTAGGGTCTGGCACATAGTAGACAATTAATAAATATTTATTAACTAGATAACTATAAATATAACTATAAAGTCTAACTATAGCTGTAAAACTCTACTGTCTGATTTACATTCTTTTTAACTGAACCACACCATTTTACTCATTGCATTTTTCTTTTGGTCTTTCAAAGTTCTTACCAGCATGATAGCCTTTTTGGTGTCAACATGGTGTAATAAATTGCAAGTCAGACTCATGGGTACAAAGATCTGGGTACAAGTTCTACCTTTGAACATTATTGGCTGTGCCATCCTAGACAAGTCACTTGCCTCAGTATCCCAGGCAACTCTCTCAGATCCTTCCATTGCATAATGAATGACTTATTTACATTTCTGAAGGGGTTCCCTTTATCTAGAGTTTGTTACACCTATGGAACCAAAGATAATTGTAGCTCTAGGCTAAAAGTGAAAGAAACACAAGCTCACTTCTGGTTCTTTACTGCTTCTGAACCTTTCTTTGACATTATTTGCTATTTTTTTTAATAAGTATTTAAGGAATAATTTCCCTTAAAGACATGAAGGGATAAGTTTTATTCTTGTTTTTGCATTATCATTAGGTAGAACAATGTCTGACATTTAGTACGTGCTTAATAAATTTTTTGAGTGGAAAAGAATTTTCAGAATGCTATAAACTTCCATAAGAGCTCTCATTTATAGATGAAATTAGCTAAGAATTTTCTTCATTTTCAAAAAACTGCCATTTGTCTCCAACAGGGGCTCTAAACCTCTTTTGTGAATATGGATCCCCCTCCTCACAATCATGTTTTTAAATGCTTAAGACAAAATACATAGGATTACAAAGGTAATCAATTATATTTTATCAGAATAGGAAAAAAATTCAACCCAGTTTACCCTGGTCTAAAGCTTGTTTTCTTTGACTCTTAGTCTGATTTCTTCTCTGACTATTGGCAAGTCTGTATTGACTTGCAAGATTTCCTTAAGGCTAAACATTACCTATTTTCTGACCCCTATAAAGGAATCTAATTGCTCACACGACCCTTGGTTAAGGTTGCTGAGAGGGATTTTCTTTCAGTACAGAGGAAAATGGTGTCTTATATCTAGGCTCTCATAAAGTCAGTTATAGCATCTTTCTTCTAGTAACTTGGCAGACTCCTTAATTCTGGTAGGAGGTGCAGGTACATTGGCAAAAACTTCATCTTAGTTATTTATACTTAACTAATCTCAGAACAAAGGAGAGGTGGAAGGGATCACTTTAATTTCCTGTCCATTCCCAAACCAGATTCCAATTCTGCTCCTAATTCTCTAAGGCTGAAGTCAGAGAGATCAAGGCTTGAGAAGGTGCCTCAGGAGGTATTGTGATCTTACTTCCAGTACTGAGAACTATGTAAGAGGGGCTAGAATTACTTGAGTGTTTTTATTCTGAACTTAAGAACACCAGAAAAAATGGTCATTTTAGAACTGCTTTTTAAGTTGATAACTGCCGAAAAATGTGTTTTAAGTACAAGACAGTTCCTGAGATCTGATGTTAAAAACAAGGAATGCCAACAAAAAGGATGGAAGAAAATACTCATTTGGACTTCTGTGTAACTTTAAAGTAAACACACCTGTTTGCAAACAACCTCTACTCGAGTGGCTTGTAGGGAGTAGTCTGGTCGCCTCAGGATATTGGTCTCACTTTCATCAGAGCCAGATGTGCCATGAGCCTCTGTGAATGAAGGCCATCCAGTGCCTGAGCAGAATTTTTTTTCTGAACTATAGAAGAGAGCAACAGTATTCAAAATTAAGTAGTCCATTATAACCATACAATGCAAATTCTGCTGGCTCATTCCCCCAGTCAAAAAATAAATGAAATCCTATTTTCTCTCCCAGCCTACAACTAGTTTCCTGTTCTACTACTGAAAAGCAGCATGATACAGTTAATCTTAGTAGCTATTTCCCTGGGCAAGTCCTTTACCCTCTATTAGTCATTTACCCTCTATTTGCCTCATTTTCTTCAACAGTAAAATCAGGGATTGGACTCAACCTCCAAGGTCCCTTTCAATTCTGATTCTATACTCCTAAATCTTACCTTTTATTATATAATTGCCATGTGATCATGGTCAAGTCAATTAAGCTCCTCAGTTCCCAAGGTAAATCTTTTTTTTTTTTTTTGCAAGGCATTGGGGTTAAGTGGCTTGCCCAAGGCCACACAGCTAGGCAATTAAGTATTTGAGGAGAGTTGAACTCTGGTCCTCCTGACTCCAGGGCCAGTGCTCTATCCACTGCACCACCTAGCTGCGCCCCCACCCCAGGGTAAATCTTTAAGACCCTAAATTAATGAGTGGAATGTGGCTAATCTGCATCAGTGAAAGGAATTTAAATTGATAATCTCACTGGCAGGGACAAAAATGAACCTCCCCTATCCTCACCCCCACCAAACATTTAGCATTAAACTGTTTAACAAATGATTAAGTTTTACTTTGAAAGTAAGATCTAGCTCAGCATCATATGATGGTTACATCTTAGAGTATCTTGACATTTCGAGGATATTTCAGTCTTTAAAAATATTGCCATTTAGGGGCGGCTAGGTGGCACAGTGGATAAAGCACCGGCCTTGGAGTCAGGAATACCTGGGTTCAAATCAGGTCTCAGAAACTTAATAATTACCTAGCTGTGTGGCCTTGGGCAAGCCACTTAACCCCATTTGCCTTGCAAAAGCCTAAAAAACAAATATTGCCACTGGATATGGGCCTGACAGATATTAATGGGAAAAACTAGAGGTGGTGATGAAAATTGGTAAGAAAGTCGTCAGAGAAAAGTCATGTTTAAAAATGTACTTTTTATTAAAAGAGGTGAAAATTGGGATACAATTTTTTAGTGATCAGATAATCTAATCTAATAATCTAAATCCCTCTCTTACAAACCTTGAGAAATTCAGTGTGATCTCATACAACATCAGCAACTCTAATCCCCATTGTGTAATGAAACATAGGGCAACATTTGCAAACTCAGTTGTATGGCCCTGGGCAAGTCACTTCATCTGTTTCCTCCCTTCTAAAATGGAAGGTCCTATGTCCCATGATAGCTATGAGGATCAAATAGGGTAATATTTGCAAAGGACTTAAAATAGTTCCTAGCACATAGTAGATGCTTATTTCCTTACTTTCTTCCTTCTTCCTTCCTTCATCCTCTTTCCCTCCCTCCAATTATATGCCTAGGATTTCTCAAAACAAAAACTATTTCAAGACGCAAATTTCATCTGAGACTTTCTAGCCTAAAAAAAAAAGATGTGGTAGATGTCCTTTTATCATGTTCTTTCTCTGACCAGATATTTTATATTAACTTTTTTCACTGATGTTTACTAAGAAAATTCATCTTATTAAACTATGGTTTCATAAATGATAAATCATACTTATCATTATGGCTTAAAAACTAAAGAGAAAGAGTTACAAATAATTCTTAATTCAGACAATAAACTTTTTTGGGAATAAGGCCTTTGTTGACATAATTAATAGAATCTACATATAAATATATGTATTATACATATATATATTTAGATATTTATGTGTGTGTGTGTGTGTATCCTAAGGGGACAGGCCCCAATTTGGACAAATATATAAACTTGATTTAGAAGGCTTTAAAATTTAAGACGACCTAGAAAAGTTTATTCCTCCGTTTAAACGGCTGGCACACTTTAAGCAGTACAAAGTAAGAAACAGGAAGATTCAGGACCTATTCGTAATTACTCCTAATTTATTTTAAATCTTAAATCCTCCCAACTCCCTACTTCCCCCAACTCAATTCACAGTGACACCTAGTGGTAAATAGTAAAACTCACATCTCAGAAAATTTTCCATTAATTTAATGGAATTCACAATAGAGTTTTAAGCAATATCCTTTACTTGCTTACTCCACATATCAGGTTAGAATGATTTAAAATCAAAGTTAAGGAGAAATTTTTGGTTCTTACCTATTTTGAAACTTTTAAATATTGTGAAATATGTTTTCATGACTTCAAGATAATTTAAGGAAAGTTCAACATAACTTCACATTTACTGAAAACAAAACAGATTTTCATGAGCACTTCGAAAAGTGGACTAGGTAGACTTTTACCCAGCTTTATGAAGCAAGACTCTCAATTCCTTCATCCCAGCCAGGACATTCATTACTCTTCCCTAAATTTACAAATAAATTCACAGTTCCCAGACTTGAATTTGGGTAAACCAGAGCTACTAAAGAAGTCACTCAATATTCAAGCTAATGATTGTATAGTCTTATGAATGAGACTGGAATGTCAAGTACTTCTTGTTCAGGATTGGGATCAGGAAAAGGCAGAGTGGCTGGATAGGTAGTTCATGGTCATTCATTCATTCAACAAACACTTATTAAGGTCTATTGTTATGATTCAAACCAATTTCTGTGGTGGACTATGGGTTAAGTGGGACATCAGAGTCTGAATCCTAGCCAACTTGAAAATTTTCCTATAAATATGAACGAAAGATACTAAGGCTGAAACTTCTTAAATCTAAGCCAAGTTTTAAATTCCATTTCTTCTTCTTCTCTACCTTTCATTAAAAAGACCACATTTGCACTTGTCTATTAACATGTACATTTCTGAGATTTACTTTATTATAGATTTACTTTAATGGAAAGTTAATATATTTTTCTTTCCTATCTTCATTTGACATAAAAATTGGAAGCCATTTGCTTATGGGTGTGTGTGTGTGTGTGTGTGTGTGTGGTTTACTTCCCCAGACTTTGCAAACTGAATGATTCAAAGAAAATCAATCCCTAGTAAAATCAAAACTATATTACCCCCCCCCCCAATTGCCAGAAAACTCCTTCCATTTAGGAAATAGGGGAAAATTTTTTAAATTACACACATTGAGAAAGTACAAACTTCATACACAAAAAATCTATTTATTTTTGACTACTGACACAAAATGGCATGAGCTTCTTTAATCTACAGTGTTCATTCGATAGTACATTGAAGAAAGTCTCCACATATGTTGAACTAATAGTTATGATAGGGCTATTTGGCTTTGGGGCACACACAAACACACACACACACACACACACACACACACACACACACACACACACACACACACACATAGTTTTCCTTGTTATAAGGTAGCATCAACCCATTCCTCCTTCAAAAGAGCTTCCTGCTTGAACAGGATAAGCTTGATTGCTAAGTGTGATTCTAGAGATGCCAACATGGACAGGAGCTCTGAACTGTCAGTCTCTAATAGCTTACCTATCATCTCCCCTGCTAAGTTAGAGCACATGGCTCGAATCAGCGTGAATCAAATGCTTTTCTAACATCTTTTTCTGTTTCTGTGGAGAAGGAGTCTCAGGTTAGATGCTGTAAAGGGGAATTTCACCTCAATGGGCTGTAGTAGGGAAACAAGACATTTAACATTTAAATAAGATTTACTACTATCCTGGGAGGTAGGTGTTAATTATCCTCACATTGAAGATGAGGAAACTGAGGCTAAAAGAGGTTATGTGGCTTGCCCAGGGTCACAAAATAATCTAGCTGAACTAGATGATCTCATAGGCCCCTTCTGGTTCTAAATTTCTAATTCTAAAGAAGTGTTCTTTTATGAAGGGCAACCAATGCAACCAAACTTATAAAAAAAGTAGAAAAATGGGGGAAAATATGGAACATGTATCTCTGATAAAGGCCTCACTTCTCAAATATATAGAGAACTGAATTAAATTTATAAGAATACAAGTCATTTCTCAAATGGCTAAGGGATATGAACAGGCAAAGAATCAGATAAAGAAATAAAAACTATCTATGGTTCTTTGAAAAAAATTCTCTAAGTCACTAAGGATTAGAGAAATGCAGATTAAAACAGTTCTGAGGTACCAACTCATACCTGTCAGATTGGCTAATATGACAAAAAAGGAAATATTGGATATTGGAGGGGATGTGGGAAAACTGGAACACCAATACACTGTCAGTGGAGTTATGAACAGATCCAACCATTCTGGAAAACCATTTGGAACTGTGCCTCAAAGGCAATAAAACTGCATGCATTTTGATATAACAATGCCATTGCTTATATCCCAAAGACATCCAAAGAAAGGGAAAGGATATGTTTATATAAAAAAAATATTTATAGTAGCTCTTTTTGTGGTGTCTTAAGAATTGGAAATGAAAGGGATATCCATCAATTAAGGAATGGCTAAATAAGTTGATTGTAATGAAATATTATTGTGCTATAAAAAAAGTGAAAGCTGGATGCTTTCAGAAAAAAACCTAGATTTACATAAACTGATACAAAGTGAAGCAAATACACCTAAGAGAATGTTGAACACAGAAACAGCAATATTGTTCAATGAAGAACTGTAAATGACTTAGCTATTATCAGTAATGTAGTGATCTAAGACAATCCCAAAAGACTAATGAAGCATACTATCCACCTCCAGAGGGAAAAAAAAAACCTGATAATGTTTGAATATAGACTGAAGAATGCTATTTTCACTTTTTTCTTTCATTTTTTTCACATCTTAATGTAAAAAAAATATTTAAATGGAAATATTTTACATCATTGCACATGTATAATCCATATTTGCTTACTGTCTCAGGGAGGGAGGGTTAGAATTTGGAACTCAAAATAGTAAATAAAAATGTAAAAAAAGGAAATATCAAAGTTTAATGGAGCTATGATTTAATTTGTGTTGGTACTCCCTCTACAAATTTCAGATTGCAATTTCTCTATACCATAAAGATGATTTTTTATGAATCGTTTCAGGAAAAAAATGTTATTCTTCAGTCACCCTTGCAAGGAACCTCTCCTAAGTTAGCTCAGCTAGTCCTTAGACAATCAGACTATCATGGGATAACATACATAAAGATGAAAAAGATCTCAGAGTCTAACTTTAGTCTTAAAAGGTGAAGAAACTGAGGCATGAAGAGGCTAAGGGACATAGCTAGTTAAGTGTCTTAGGCAGTTTTTGAAATTGGCTGTTTCTGCTTTAAAGTCAGTGCCTTATCCACCTCAATCTGTTATTGGGCTTAGAGTCGCTCGTGTTTGGCAAAACTTTTACTCCACCTTATCCTTAAGCATTCTGGTTCATATTTCTATACTGTAATGATGTCATCAGGGCAGTATTTATTCCTTATCTTTTTATAGGTAGTGGTTTTCCAATGCAGCACTGACATTGTTCCCAGTGCTTCTCTTTATCAAATGCATTATCAAAATGAAGCATTATTTTTATTTCTCATAATATACTTAAGTTCAGGTAATTTCTCAAACAACAATCTTGTCTTTCATGTCATAGCAAATGAATAAAGAAAAGAAATGAAAGGTCAGTCTTTTTTTCCCCCCTTTGCTTAAGACACGGTGAGTCTTACTGTTAGGTGAGGCTTTAGCCTTCACTATAAACCTCCTCACATCATTTTCTTTCAGGAATCCCCCATGTATCTAGAATCTTCCCTTCTTGGGGTGGGATATAGTCCTGAAAAGCACTTCCCTCTCTCTAGCTAAGAGAGTCCCCTCAAATCCCCACTATCCTTGGACAGAATCTGTCATGAAACAGATTTGCTGGTGTAACTCTTTTCCTTGGGAGACTTTCAGAGTTTTCTATTTTCTATCTGGAGAATTTGATTTTATCTTCTTTCTCATTATTCTCTCTCCAGCTTCCCTTTTATCCTTCAAAGTGAGAGATCTGTAAATAGCCTCTTCTTCTGACACAAGTTGGAAAACCTATATTTCTGGAGATGTCTCCATTCTTCATATTATTTAAGAGATTATTTGTACAGTCCCAGCCAAGGGAATTTTAACTTACAAATGAAGATCCAAGAAGTAATTAATTCTTCCTTTTCTCCCCAAACCTTCTTGAAGTTCATCCATAAATACTATCTCTTTGTTCTCTTTAATAGCCTCAGAAGCATGTGAATATTTATCTAAATAATTTGTTTTTTCTTGCTTCTTTGGACATCTTAACTTTCTTTTCTTTAATGAGTTTGCATGTCAAATACCTTGCTTATCCTTGGATTTTTTGAAGAACAAGCTTAATTTTCTCCCTGTTGCTAATATTTCATATTTTTGCATAAATTATTAAGTTAACCCTGCAGAATGTTATTATGGGGCTGAAAACTTATTGTCTTGCTTTTTTAGAATAGAATATTTTAGTGTTTTCCTTTTGTTTCTTACATAAAAATAATGCTTTCAGTGATTCTGACTTTTCTCTTGTCATGTGAAGGGTTTCTGCTTGCCTGCTTATGAATTTTTTTTAATATTAGATTTCTGGAGTTTTATCTCGATGGTTCTGGGTGAGCTTTCTTTTCTTAATGGTCTAAGACGTTTGTAGGTCTGCATATTTATCCTGTGTTTCTATCACTTCTGGGATACTTTCTTGCATGATTTCCTAAAATTTGCTACTTAGAATTTTCATTTTATTATACTTTCCCCTGGAGAACTGTGATTCTCCAATTATTTGGATGTATTTTATCCTCAAAATCAGTTGTATTGGATTGTGGAAAGGTCAGTTTTCTATCAATCATCTAGCTTTTTTATTTTGCTATAACAATATTTCTTCCATTTATGCATTTCCTCTCTCTCCCCCCAACCCAAAGAAAAATAAATTTTATCTATTCTCATCCATCTTACTGATTTCTTTCTTTCTTTCTTTCTTTTTTTTTTAGGTTTTTGCAAGGCAAATGGGGTTAAGTGGCTTGCCCAAGACCACACAGCTAGGTAATTATTAAGTGTCTGAGACGGGATTTGAACCCAGGTACTCCTGACTCCAGAGCCAGTGCTTTATCCACTGCGCCACCTAGCCGCCCCCAATTTCTTTTTTTTTTTTAACAACTCTTTGTCATCCTTATTTCTTCCACTAATTTGTTTATTGTTCTGCCAAACTATTGTAGAGGTTCTTGCATTTTTTCCATGATAATTTCTGGGAAGTCTCATGGTAATTTTATATTCCTTCTGTATATTCCTTCTCACAAATAGTTTTGAATCATTTCTTTCATTCCATTTTATTTATTCATTATATTGGAGATTCCTTTGGGCTGTGAGCCCACTTTTCTTTTTTTTAATTAGTATCTCTGCTGTTTTTTTTGAGGGGGGGTAGTTTTTCTTGTGATGAGTTTTTATTTCTTGGCCCTCCTCTCTTGTTGGTGGCTAATCTTTAACTTTACTTACTTCATTTCCTGCTATTTGAAAAGATGCTGGAGGTGGGGTAGATGGGAACCATTGTTGAATTATCTTGAAGGAAAGCTCTCAGAGGCTAGACCTTTTAAGTAGTATTCACATAATGTCCTGAGATTTGTAAAGCACATTCAACATATTATCTTCAAACCCTCTGCTTTCTGAAGCAGCTTTTCCCAAATTTTTATAAGGGTTAATAAAGTTTTCCCTAATATCCAGCCTGAAATTTGCTTTTCTGTAGTTTCACATTTCTCCTGATCTTGCTGAATGGGACCAAAAAGAACAAATCTAATCTTTCTTTTATAGATCAGTCCTTCAGATACTTAAAGATAACAATGACATCTATCCTAGATCTTTTAAAAAATTTTGTTTTCCAACACTTGCAACAATGGTTTTTACCAATCATTCTTTTGCAAGGTTTTGAGTTTTACATTTTCCTCTCACCTTCCCATGTCAGAAAGCAATCTGATATAGGCTCTACATTTATAACCATGCTAAACATAGTCCCAGATCTTTTTTTCCCCAAAGTAAACAGCCTCCATTCTTTCAGTCCTCTCTTGAATTAGTATTGCCTTAATTCCCTTGATAACATCCCTGAGTTTTAGTTTTCTCACCTATAAAATGGGGTACTAACTCAACCAACTTTGAAGGGCTGTTGAAAGGATCAAATGAAATAAAATAAGTGAAAGCACTTTGTGGACCACTCTGGAATAGGAAGAGGTCACTAATTAATAGCTTCCATTTGTAGAATATATTTTTCCGACTGTTATATTAATGAGGAACTTGAATCTCAGAGAAGTTGAGATAGGTACAGGGTCTCACAATTTATAATTCCCTTCTAAATGCTCAGAATTGTACTATGTGTTGTGGGAACACAGATGTAATCAAGTTTTCAAAAAGTATTACAGACAAAGCTGGGAAAGAACTTTAATGTCATCTAAATCTTTCATTTCACAGATGAGGAAACTGGGCTCCAAAGAATGACGTGCCGGAGCAGAACTGAGATTCAATCCTCACTCCATTATACTATGATTCCTTGACAATTTGAATGGGGCAGAATTAAACAATAACAGGGCATGAGAACAATTACGTGTTGAGTGTTGGAATTGGGGAAAAGAAGCAATCAAATGTTTTAAGAATAAGGTAGGACTAGAACTGGGGGCTTAAAGGATGAGTTTACTTTTTTAGATAAGTGGAAGGAAGAAGAAGGGCATTCAGAGAGGAGAGGAAAACAACATGGCCAAGGAAAGAGAGTGAAAGTGAAACGGGCAGGGGAAATGGGATAGAAGAGGGAAAAAAACCAACTCTATCTAATGGATAAAGAAATCGAGGTATAAGAAAGAGGGAAAAAACAGGCATAGAAACAGAGCAGTTCGAGGCAAATCAGATTAGAAAATTGAAGAAACTTTTACAATTTGCCACAAAGTAAACCAGGTGTTAGAAAGGTAGTTTTCTGGCAAAAAAATTGCATTTACAAAATATCCCACTTCTCACTATATTGACAAGAATTAAATTGACAGTCCATTCAAAGAAAGACTTCTTAATTTTCTCACCCATGTTCAAGGACAATGTTAAAAAGAAAAAAAATCAACATACAGGAGCACAGCAAGCCTTTTAATAATCCATTGAACACATTCGTTTTTCCCCCTGACTCTTGGACAAGCAGGATCCTGCTACAACTCTGCACCTGGAAGTATGCACATCTCATTGGTATTTTTTTTTAAATCTAGGCTGTTCTGGTACTCAGGACATGTTTCTCCATCTTTATGAGACCTTAGGTCTCTGGGATAACCAATGTCAATGGCACTGTGGAAATGTGATTTGTAAATTGTGTAAAAATTAACCTATTTAGCCTCAATTACCTCACATCATTTTAAGGCTGACTGCCATCTCAGATCATTTCTCACAAGTCACTGATGGGGTAAATGAATCCAGGCAGGGGCCTGCCTATCAATGAGAATGAAGAAAAAATCAATCCTAATCTCCATTCATCCTTTGATGGCAGGGGTCTGGCCTTCCCCAAGTCCTAATGCAGCCCATATTAGCTGCAGCGCTGGAAAACCCAATCTGTTCAAGGCCAAGGGGACATAATGAAGTACTGTCTAATGGAAGATTCACAGGGCTGGCTTGATTTATATTTTATTCTAAACCAATTTAGAGGAGATGCACAAGAAAGGAAAACATCTTTGAAGTTCTAAAAAACAGGACTTCAAAGATGTTTTCCTTTCTTGCTCATCTAATCTACTTTTTTTTAGACTGTTTCCTGCATGTCTAAACAAAAAGCCTTTGTTGTGAGAGTTCAGATCCTGATTCACTTAAAAGAGGCTTTGAAATCAAGGGACAATTTAATTTACTTTTAACTCCATAGAAAAGGGCATGGCATTCAGCACTGTCAAGTACTTTGGGGAATCTATTATCATAAAATACTACATTTCTTAAATTAAGTTATAAACCCATTTTCTCCAAGAGGACTACCATTTTTATCTTATGATAATAGAGCATTATGGGACTCCCCCCACTCCATCTTTTTTTCCCCCTTGAGAAATTCTCATGGCTTTGTCTTCAGGTGTCCAATAACATCACTTACTTGCACATTATAATTACTGGACACACAGAAGGAATACCACAAAGCTAGACTAAAAATAATCACAGGTCCTCATTTTATACTAATATATTGTAAAAATAATATTATTTTCCCGAAGCAGGGATTCTTAACTTTTTATGATTTTCATAGATCCTTTTGGCATGCTAGAGAAGTCTATCAACACTTTCTCATTATAATATTTTTTTAAAAAAATTGAAGGAAATGCTAAATTTCAGTTAGAGGTTAGTGAAAATTAAAATGAAAGTTTTTTCCCCCAAAATAAGTCCATGCATTTCCCTCAACCCATCCCATCCTGAGAGTTCATGGACACCAGGTTTTGGATCCTTGTTTTGGACAGAAGTTCTACTCAAATTCTATTATTTGAAGCAACTCCTAAATTTGGGTAATAATTTTTAAAAAAAGACTTCAAGTTTTTGGGCATTGACTTTAGTCAACAATGACTTCAGGTCAGCCACAGAACTAAGAGGCGTCTCTGAGATATGGTAAGCTCTCCTTTCCTCACTCCCACTTACCTGAACAGTGGGCTGTCACAGCAAACACAGTGATACATTCCTGGCTCTGTATTATTCCAAAAGACTCCACTGAAGGGCTACAAAATAAAGAAAGATTGTTGCTTTCTAGGTTCCACATCAGGAACAAATTCTTCAGTATCATATTTAAAAAGCAGAGACAAGTTTTAAAATTAAGGCCACAACTCAAAAACAGGCTTATGCCTCTAGGAATCGTTGTGCCAACCTGACAGGCAACCTAAATATCCCAGGTGAGAAAATTGCAGTGGGCTTCTCCTGAAGATGCCTGCAGGCTTATTTACAGCTCAGTCTTTTATTGTGCCAAATATTCAAATTATGACATTAATAATGC
Organism: Macrotis lagotis; assembly: GCF_037893015.1. NCBI lineage: Eukaryota > Metazoa > Chordata > Mammalia > Peramelemorphia > Peramelidae > Macrotis > Macrotis lagotis. The sequence goes on along the minus strand of NC_133664.1, from coordinate 62,195,858 downwards.
TTTGTATTTATATAACACCTTTCATCCAAGAACTTCAAAGTGTTTTAAAAAGCAGGAGACCAAAGTCTCATCCTCTGCAACTGTATAAGGTTTCAGCCTCCATTCCAAAGAAGCTAATTCAATAGGAATCTGTTCTACTGGCTAAAACACTTTGAAATCTCCAATTAAAGTGGGAATATAAATATCTAAAAGCACAGTTCAGCAAAGGGGGGGTATTCTCTTTTTAATATGCTCCATGTGATATTTGAGATACTGCATATTTCACACATGTTAAATATTTCTGGGCTCTCCTAATGACTATCCTGGGTAGGTCCCAATTGGAAAGCAAGTCCATTTGGAAATATATATGGGCCTGGCCCATAATAGATGCCTCATAAAAACTTGTTGATTGACTTGGTAGCTGCATCAACTAAATGTGATAGGGCTTTATAACTTTAAAAGGAATTCAATATGGAACCAGAGAACCATTGAGACCCAGGAGAAGCTGAGTCAATAAATAAAGAAGTATCTTATGGTGAATGAAGTTCACTGTACTTGGGAACCTGTCTTTGTTCATTCTTTTGAATGCCTCTCTCCTTCTTCGAACCCTTCTCCTTCTCCCTAATAATTGCTCCAGAAACATTCAATTACTTGCCCATAGGTAGGCAAGAACTATGAATACTATCTAACAGAAAGAAAGTTTGGATCCAACCCCACTAGGCTAGCCAAAAGTCCTACAGGGAAATCACTGGCAGTCATGGGAACTCAAACTTGGCGCTTCAGAGCTTCTCCTGTGTTTGACTCAGAAAACACCAAGGTCAAAAGTCCAGACTCCCGATGATTGTTTTGCCACTGTGTTTTGTAGTATTCTGCATAGAGGACAATTTCAAATTAACCTAGTGAGCAGACCATCTGGGCACATTTGGACTTTTTCCCTATGCAAACCCTAAAATTAGCTGTAGATATCAGAGCTGGTTCTCCTGCCAAGAGGTTCTGGCACCTTGCTTTATGGGCAGTCCCACCCTGAGTTTCTATCAGGAGCGTTGATTGGCATCTGTAATGAAGGGAAGTTTCTGGAATCTGTGGCACTTGTGCCTGGGCTAATAAAATACAGCAAAGGGCATTTTTATTTGTAATTTTTTAAAATACCCAACCTGTACACTTCAGCAATCAAACTATACTGTTCCTCTCTGCCTATCTAAATATTACTCATTTTTCAGGATAAAACCAAATTATAATATCCTTCTTCATTTTCTCTGACTCACAATCCTCTCTCTCTCTCTCTCTCTCTCTCTCTCTTCTCTCTCTCTCTCCTGCTATATGTGTAACCCTACCCTTTCATTTCATCATACACTTATATTGTCATTTAATGTTCAATTATGCATGACTGATCTCCTCAAATTGAGTGTAAGCTCCTTAAAGGCAAGAACTGCCTAGCTGGTGCTCCTTGAGTTTTTATGAGGATTAGATGGAGATAATGACCCTAAAACTTTATCTTTAAATATTCAAGTATTATAGAAATGTTAGCTATCATCATAATTGTTATTTCATGGTGTGTGTGTGTGTGTGTGTATCCCATTGCTATAAAAACTATTAGGATCATAAGCTTTCTGAATACTTATTTAATAAATCTCATTGGGGCTCACAAGCTGGACATACTTTTTTTTTAACATGTAAAATATGGAAAAGAATCAATTCTGAAAGGATTTACAACATGAGTTCAGATTATAGACTGTGCTCATTTTGTAAAACAGCCAAACACACTGGGTGTGTTAGATATGCCATCTGCCCCAGAAATTCACAAATTTATTCTACTAAACATCTGGCAGCTCATTTCCAGTATCTAGTACACACACACACACACACACACACACACACACACACACCAAACACTGTCTAGCAAATGGGACAGGAGTCCAGGGAATGGCAATGCCTCTCAGACCTCTGTGAGCTTTTGCTTATAGTCTAACCCTCACAGCTATCATCCAGGGAAATGATTCCTATGGAGAAGGAGCTAGCCAATACCACCAACTGCCAACCAACTGTGTTACACACATTGGATGGGCCTGCCAGCCTAGCTAAAGCTACAAGGAAGAGAGAGAGAGAGAGAGAGAGAGAGAGAGAGAGAGAGAGAGAGAGAGAGAGAGAGAGAGAGAGAGAGAGAGAGAATGAGCACAGCATGGGCAAGGCAAGCCAAACTACTAGCTCTACCACCTTGACTGCTATTTTGCCTTGGACCCCTGATGGAGACAGTCCAGGACTGTGAGCCCCAGAGGCCTGGATAAAACAGTGCTTCCAGTTCAATACCCTCAGTCATCATTTTGGGAAGTTACCCCCTGTGGAGATGAAGCCTGGCAACTACTACTGCAGGGACTACACCCACAGTTAATAATGACCCAGAAAAGAAAGTTCTTGCCCATAGAAGTCCTTAGCACTGTCAAATGGTTCTACATTAGAAACTGAGATGATTTATCAATGGAGATGACAATAAAAAAGATGCATCACCATCTGCTTTCCTTCTGTACTGTAATGTAAAGACCATGGGATCTTTCCATCTGACTTGCAGCTGAAATGTTCCATATGCTTTGTCCTCCCCTATTGTGTGAGATCCTTGATAGCAGGGATGCTCTTATTTTTCTATCTGCTTTCCTGATGTTTTACCTATAGTAAGGACTAAATAAATGCTTTATTCATCTATTCATCCATTCATCTATACTTAAGAATTGGGTCTGGCTTAATTCTGGAAGCTCCTCAAAGTACCCAGAAAACAAATATAACTTGTGACTCACTTGTGCCTCAGGAGGCATCATCCCTAAATGATTGGTAAGATATGGCCGTTTTATTAATGACTTGTCTTCAATTTTGTAAATTTTTGTTTTGAAATACCTCCTAAAAATTCAAAAGACTGTAGTTGATGAAGGCCTAGGAGACCATTTCAGTAATAGAGTGGGTAGGGATGATGCTATAAAAAAATAATTATGATTTCATTTAATCCTCACAAAACATGGAAGTTATCACCTCTTTTTAATTGGTGAGAAATGAGATTCAAGTTAAGATACTTGATCCATTTCCTCTATTTAAATGAACTAGCCAGACCCAGAATTCAATTCAGAATGTATTTACTATTGCTCAAATTCAACTTATGTGTTTGTCATGGCATCACCTCTCTGACATGGTCTTCTTCAATAACTGTCTTCAGTGAACAATGCCAGGCACAGACCTGGAATCTACCTCTGCTCTCAGCCAAACAATGGGTAGGACTCAGGACTTAGAGACAAGAGGAGCTAAGTTCAAATCCTGATTCAGCAGTAGCTGTGTGACCTTGGACAAGTCACTTAACCTCACTCTATCTCAGTTGTCTCCTATAAAATGGGGAGAATAATATGCACCTCACAGAGCTATTGTGAGTATCAACTGAGATAACATATGTAAAGTGCTTTGTAAACTTTAAAGTATAATAAGTAGTAAATAAATAAATAAAAGCTACTATTATCTGTCACTATTTTTAAGTCCAGGGTTCTTTCTATCATAAAAATAGAGCATACCTAAATAGATAGTTTTATGAATTTGTGTGGACAAATAAAAGGAAAATTGTAGATACTGTAAAACCTTCTTATAATACTGCCTTGATTAGAGCCACTACTCTCTGTGTAAAACTGCTTCACAGTGCTGTCTCTTCAGATTTTTAATACCTAAATCCAATTAGCCAGTCTCTCACATAAAAATCTTTTAAGGAGAATATAGCTTACATTGTTTTAGATAGATCACAAATAGAGGCAGAGAAGAATAACTCACATTCCCATTATACTAGAAGGTTTACAACACACTTACTATGAGTATTATTCTGCTCCCTGTTTTATAAATGTGGAGATAAAAGTACAGAGAAATCAATTTGCATGTGATCACATTGCCAATAAGGGGAAGGATTCAGATGGAAGTCCAGAATTCATCCATCACACCACTTTTCCCCCTTGCCCCCACCAAAAATAAAATAAAAATCATTACTGAGCTGGGTGAGACGATATTGCCAATAGGAATACAGAAAAAATCATTACTCTTAGGAAATTATCAAATATTTTGACCACTTGGGGGATAATTTAGTAGCCAAGAATTTCTCATCTCTTGGAGGTAACCTGGAGAAAGAAGAGGTATGTAAACTCACTCCAAATTGGCTCTGGAATCAGAAGACCTTTGTCTGAAGTCCAGTTCTGCTCCTTATTTATTTTTGTGATTATAAGCAAGCTTGGATCTCATTTGTAAACTGAGAAGGTTGAACTAGATGCTGAAGTTCTGCCCAGATAGAAATTTCATGTTCTTATGGCACAGTGAAAAGGGAACAGAATTTGGAGTCAGAGGACCTGGATATGAATCCTGGATTTGGGACTTGATTTTCAAGCAAGGTTGTTTACCTAAGCCTCAGTTTTCCCATTTGTCAAATGAGGAGATTGAACTTCATGATCTGTTAAGACCCCCTTCAGTTTTAAGCCTATGATCCCATCACCAATCCTCCCTCTCCCTTCCTCCTGAACCTACTCCCCCCCCCCCCATCCCTCCCCATCCATATGGAGCAGTTTACCATTTCCGTTCCTTTTTCTCTGGTGACATAGTACTGTTCTGGAGTCAATTTTCTTTTCCAGTCAGTGGCTGACTCACCATGCTTGTTGAGAACTCCTATATTATTTTAAAAAAGAACATTTTAAAAAGCATGATTCATTTTAATTTTTCTTTTTTTCCCCCATTGGTCTTATATAGCATACTAGTCTTCATTTTGCAGAAAGGCAAAGAAACATTCAGTTTTCTTCCCAGAGTCTTCCCTTCCACAGTGACTGGGGACAGACTGTTAAAAGTGATTTGAGGGTTTCATTGGTTTAATAAGAAATTTAATAGCAAACAGAGGTCCATTTGTCCATCCCTGCTAGAAGCATCTGGGGTGGGGATATAGGGGAGAAATTCATTGCTGTAGTTACATACTAAAAACAGCTGAATAAATCCCAATTAAGCATCTAAGGGTAACACTTGGCACTTTCTCTTCTCTTATTGATGCCAAAGAAATATTTCCTATCATGGGTATAGCTAGGCAGATTACAAGAGATTCTATAGAAAGATAACTCAGAGCTGCTACAAATCCCTATCTCCCTTCAAACACCAATCATGGTTTTGTTTACAAGAGGAAGCACTGAGGGTAACCCAGGAATCATCATGGGGAAAAAGAGGGAGTAGAGACACAGAGGCAGAGACACATACAGAGAGGGAGATGGAGAGAGAAGTGGTCATGGTGAGAGAGTGGAAGGAGGGGAAATGAAGATAGAGAGACAGAGATAGTCAGAGAGGCAGAAACAGACAGAGACAGAGAGAGAATTGAAAGCACATGCTTTTAGAGGAGAGAGGACAGCTGTTGTTTCTCCTTCATTTCTGAATAGGCCCAATTACATCACAGGTGATGTCTTGACTCACTGTTGAATTGGATATAAGTAAGACAGAGTTAAAGAGTTGTCAGTCTCACTCTCTCTTCCAAAGTCACTGAAGTCCATGGGCAAGACAAAAGTCAAGGTGATGGTAATGGTGATAGCCCAGGATGCAGTGGATAACCCTTTGATGTCTGACCAAGCTCTAAGTGCTCCACAGTCACCTTCATGGATTTTAGCAAAAATTGTTCCCAACCATCTAGTCTGCCAGGAAGTCTTCACATACTTGGGGGGAGACATCCCTCTAACTCACTGACAGATTTGAGATATCTCTGTTAACTCTCAACCTGGTTTACAGGGGGTGAGGGAGGAGGTGACTGCCCAAGCTGCTACAACTTTTTGGAGCCACATATGAGAGCTGATTACCAAAGATGAAGGAGCAACCCTGAAAAGGACTCAGCAAGTCCTCATACCAGAAGCGCTGGATGAGAGATCACAGTACCAAAGGTAGAAGAGGAAGGATTGTCCTTGGTAAGGAGAAAGTATACTTTTCAGAGACTGGCTCAAAGGAGGAGAGATTGAGAGTTGATATTGAGAAAATCTGAAGTGTAGTCTTGGGGAGAAGAGCGAGTTTGAGATTCTGTGGTCAGTCTCATATCCCAAATCTCTCATATTAAAAAAAAAACTGGAGAAGACTCATTTCTATTGTACATCTATGCAAGTGACATTTACTCCCTGTCTTTCTAAATGCTGTGCCACTGGACAGCAGTGGGTACAGTAAGCAGGTTGGGATCAAGATTAATAAATCCAGCTAGCTCCCAATGTTTATTAATCTAGTAGTAATCTTTTTTGGCTCTATAATAGGTTCCCCCTGCCACCTTTTGTCTCCCTGCAAACTAGTGTTGACTCAGGACCTTGATCTAGAGATGGAAGGATACTTCAAGGATCTTCTACCCAACCCCCTTATTCTACAAAGAAAGAAGCTAAGACCTAGAGAAATGAAGTAATTAGTCAAGGTCACATAGATTGCAGATGGCAGAATTAGAATTTGAACCCAGATCCCTAAAATCTAAAAGAAATATAGCATCCATGGTATCCATCAGCCTTCTCTTCCAAGAATTGCCTAAAGGGCACCAAGTAATTAAATAACTTGCTCAGGCTAGCAGAGATAGTACATTTAAGACTGGACTTGAACCCATCTCTCAGGGAATGCTTCTCAACCAAAGTACAACAATTTGGAAGGCAAGTCTACTAAACAGATATGTATCCCAAGTGAAACGAATTTGTTCATTTTGAATGATCATTAGTTTTGGATCAATCCTGGTCTCTTTCATTAGCCCAGATGATTAAGTGTTAAGTTTTAGGGTCTCTGTATCTTACATACACTTAACAGGAGGGCAACATAGAAGCTCCAGAGAAAATTATTCTCATTTCCATGTGCCTCCTGTACACATGCAACTCACTCAAAGTAAAGTTCTATGTGGGTTTAATGATTGAAAATGGAATTATATTTTTAAGTGCTATAGAAGAGAGTATGACTTAAGGGACCCACAAGGTGAATTTCCTAAAAAACAGAGATCTTTTTAAAAAATAAATGACTGCTCTGTAATTCCACAACTACTCAGTAGTGTGTGCTTAATAGTGGATAGGTAGCTGACCAGGGAGAAAGTTTTGCCTCTGACACTAATGCAGAGGCTGAGTGATTCTGAGGAAATCACTTAACTTTATAAGATTCTAAGATATAGAACAGGTTCATAGATCAATGAAATCCCAAGTTTGATTTTTTTTGTGTTGTTTTTTAATTCTCTACTATATAAACGGAAAGTTTTAAGAAAAAAATCATTTTCTTCAAGTTTGAAGTAATGAAATGGAAATGTTTTGAATTTTGGAGCTAATTTAACAGTTGAAAGCACCATACTGCTCATTCATATTTACAAAACAGACCAAAATCAGCAAACTATTCCTTTTTATTACCATTTGTGAGCTTCCTAAGATTACAAAACATTTATAAGTTGCTTCACAAACAATATTAGAGCAATATTCTATAAACTGCTAAAAACTTTTCAAAAACCTGAAAATAATCAACTTTAGTTTTTTCTTATCAAACACCTCATTTAATGTGCTAAAATTAGCCTAAATTTTTAATGCTCAGTTTAGTATCATTTAAAGCATCATGGATTCTTAGAGCTTAGAAGGGGCCTCTTTGAGGCATAAATCACATCCCTTTTCTCTATGCAACTGACTCCTAGATCTAGGTAGCCAGACCTGGTCTCTCTCCTGACTTCTAACTCCATATCATAAACTCTTTATTGCCCATTTTGAACTGTATATCCCCTTGGTACCTCAAACACATCATGCCCTAAACAGAATTCATTTGATTTTCATTTTCCTCTTTTCTGCATTTTCCTATCACTCCTGAGGCCACCATCATTCTTCCAGAAACCAGGGTTTGAAACCTTGGTTTTGTTCACTGTCACTCATTCCATCGAGTCAATCAGTTACCAAATCTTGTTTTTTTCCTCACTCCAAGACATTTCTCAAACTGACATGGCTACCAGTCACCATCTCTTGCCTGGACCATGCAGCAACTTCCTTTTTGATATTCTGGTCTTTTCTCCTCACTCCAATCCACACAGTGACTAAGGAAATTTTTCAAAAAGATAGGTCTGACCATGTCATCCCTCTATTTCAATAAATGCTGGTAGTTGCCATTACTTCTAGTGTCAAATAAAAACTCTTCTGGCTGACATTTAAAGTTCTTCTCTTTTAAGAACTTTGGAACTGATTCTAAGACTTGGGAGACACTGATCTAGGACCTCGTCAAAGAGGGTGTTGTGCTTTATGAGCAAAATAGAATTGAAGTAGCTCAAAGGAAACTCTAGATATGCAAGTTTAGAGAATTCACCCCAGGTGGACTATTTGTACCCAACCTATGGAAGAGCATTCCAAGCTCATAATTGTCTGATCAACCTCAGTCCAATAAATACACTGAGACAAATATAGTGATATCCTTTTGGTCCTCTTCAAGAACAAAGTACAACAACCAACCAACCAACCATCATCATATATGAGCTCTTCTTTCTGACATTTAAAGTCCTTCAGATTGGCCTCTTCTCACCTTTCCAGTCATTTTACATATCACTCTTCTCTGCACACTAGAATTCAGCTGTTCTGTGAAAGTGATGTCCATCTCCTTTGTTCTTTCTGTCATTCAGGCCTAAAATGCATTTTTTCTTTACTTGAGCCTTTTGGGATTCCTAATTTCCTTCAAGGCCAAGTGGGGATGCCATCTTTTAATCTATATAAAGTCTGTACTGAACCATCCTTATAAACATGTTGCATACATACACAATATAGATAATAGATTATATATCAATATATCATCTATTTATCATCTATCTGTCTGTCTGTCTATCCATTTATCTATCTTAGTATCCCCCATTAGTATAAAACTTTGAGGGCAGAGGTTGTTCCATTTTTGTCTTTTAAGACCCCAGACACATAAATGCTTTTTGACTGACCAAAAAATGACATCAGTTATTCACATAAGAGTGTTGCTCTGATACTGAATACTAGATTCAGTATTATGGGGGAACAGGATAGACACATTAATAAGTATATATTTAAGTGCCTATAAGCCAGTGAATTAACCAATAAACATATATTAAGCCTCTATTACTGGACACAGTGGGAAGTGGGTTTGGATAATAAAGACTCATAATCTAATGGGGAAGACAATATGCAAACATTATATACAAACAAAATATTCACAGGCTAAATTGGGGAGACTCTCTGAAGAAAGGCACAGGTGTTAAGGGGGACCAGCATTAAGTGGGGATTTGGGTGAGAACTGTTTGGTAAACTTTCTTTAATGCTGCCCATAGCATGTTCCCATAGTCTAAGTGCCTCGTCCTGGTCCTAAAGGGAACTGTAGCCAAGAGGCAACATCTAATGCGGAAGATGAACCGTGAACCTGTGCAAACCTGATTCCCGGTCAGAACCTGAAGGAGACGCAGGAGGTTCCCGAGCTAGGGCAGAGGGGCAGAGAAAGGGGGCTCGGCCCGGAGCCCCGAGATAGGCAGGAAGCGGGGAAAGAGGACCTCATACTGTTCCCTGGGCAGAAGCAGCAGGGGCTGCAGCGGGGCCAAACAGAAAAGCAAAACTGAAACCGGAGGAAAAGGGCAGGGGCGGGGACCGGGGAGGAAGAGGCAGCTGGGGGCGGGGACCCTGGGAGAGGGAAGGCTGGGGGAGGGGCAGTGGAGGGATGGTTGGGGGTGGGGGGTGGAGGAGCGCGGGGCGGGGGGCAGACGCCGCTGCTCCCTGGGCTCCCCAGTGCGGCCTACGGAGGCTCCCCCCGGGGGCGGCCCCTTCGCTCCTACCTAGGTCCCGGTGACTGGCTCTCCCCCTGCCCGCGCCGGTGCAAGCGCCTCGGAGCCGGGCCCCGGAGGCCAGCTCCCTCCAGCCCAGCCCGGCCAGGCCTCGGAGGAGGAGCCGAGCCATAGTCGCGGGAAGCACCGGCCCGGGCCCTGCCCAGACCCTCTCCTTGGGGCGCCGGACGGAGGAGGGGGCGTGTTCCAGCTGCGAGGTGGCGGGCAGCGGGGGCACGGGGCTTGGCCAACCCCAGGAAAAAAGCCGCCCGCGAGCCCGGGCCCAGGCAGCGCCTGTGGGCCAGCCTCCCAGGCCTGCGCTGCCCTTGACCTCGATTCGCCTCCTTTCTGGGCTAGAGATGGACGCGCTAGATGGCGGGGGCAGGGGGCAGTGGCACGAGTAGCACCGAAATGTGGGCGCCACCCTCAGTCCCCGCCGCAGCTAGGCCCACCCTGGCTCTCCTTCCCCCTTTAGCCCGAACTCAGCAGAAACACGACCAGGCTTGGAAAAGAGACTTCATTTTAGACTGAAGTTTCCATAAGGTCTGCAGACTGGACCAGCAGACTGGACTCCAGAAGACTTCAGTTAGATCTTAAAAACAAAGACACCAATTAAATCCCAAGATACTTTATTAGGCTTGTTTTAGATGCCGGGGAATATGAAGTGCAGAATTTGGACCCTTTCTTCCAAAACCCTGTCAACTGGGTGAGACAAATAAGAAAATAGATTTAAAAGAGCACTGGCCACCTGTCTTTACAACTTTAGATGTTATTTCCCTTAATGCTCCATAAGCTAGGTAGTCCAATGGGCTCATTTTTATATTATTTTTTTAGATTTTATTTATTTTGAGTTTTATAATTTTAACCCCATTCTTGTCCTCCCCGCCCCCTGCAGAAGTCATTTTGTTTAGGCTTTACATTGTTCCCATGGTATTAACTGATCTCAATTGAATGTGTTCAGAGAGAAATCATATCATTAAGGAAGAAAAATAAAGTATGAGAGATAGCAAAATTACATAATAAGATAACACCCCCCCCCCCCCCCCCCATTGAAGGTAGCAGTCTTTGGTCTTTGTTCAAACTCAACAATTCTTTCTCTGGATACAGATGTTATTCTCCATCACAGATAGCTCAAAATTGTGCCTGATGGAATGAGCAAATCCATCAAGGTTTATCATCACCCCCATGTTGCTGTTAGGGTGTACAATGTTCGTTTGGTTCTGCTCATCTTGCTCAGCATCAGTTTATGCAAATCCTTCCAACTTCCCTGAATCCCCATCCCTCCTGGTTTCCTAATAGAACAATAGTGTTCCATGACATATATATATATATATATATATATATATATATACATATATATATGTATATATATATATGTATATATATATGCGCCACAGTTTATTAAGCCATTCCCCAATTGATAGACATTTACTTGATTTCCAATTGTTTGCCACCACAAACAGGGCTTCTATGAATATTTTTGTACAAGTGATGTTTTTACCCTTTTTCATAATCTCTTCAGGGTATAGACCCAGTAGTAGCATTGCTGGATCAAAGTGTATGCACATTTTTGTTGCCCTTTAGGCATAATTCCAAATTGTTCTCTAGAAAGTCTGGATGAGTTCACAGCTCCAAATTTACCGCAACCCTTCCAACATTGATCATTGTCCTTTCTGGTTATATTGGCCAGTCTGAGAGGTATGAAGTGGTTACCTCAGAGATTCTTTAACATGCATTTCTCTAATAAGTAATAATTTAGAGCAATTTTTCATATGACTATGAATCACTTTGATTTCCCCAGTTGTAAACTGCCTTTGCATATCCTTTGATTATTTATCAATTGGGGAATGGCTTGTTTTTTTGAAAATGTGACTCAGTTCTCTGTATATTTTAGAGATGAGTCCTTTGTCAGAAATACTAATTGTAAAAATTGTTTCCCAATTTACTACACTTCTTTTGATCTTGGTTACAGTGGTTTTGTGTGTGCAAAACCTTTTTAATTTAATGTAATCAAAATTATCTAGTTTGTTTTTGATGATGTTCTCCATCTTTTCCTTGGTCACAAACTGCTTCCCTTTCCATAGATCTGACAGGTAAACTACTCCTTAATAATCTCATTTGCTTATAATATTGTTTTTATGTCTAAATCTCGTATCCATTTTGATCTTATCTTGGTATAGGGTGTGAGATGTTGGTCTAATCTAAGTTTCTTCTACAGTAACTTCCACACTAATTTTTCCAAAATTTTTTTTTATCAAAGAGAGAATTTTTATCCCAATAGCTGGACTCTTTGGTTTTATCAAACAGCAGATTACTATAATCATTTCCTGCTATTGCACCATCTATTCAACTGACCCAGCACTCTATTTTTTAGCTAATACCAGCCAATTTTGATGACTGATGCTTTATAATATAAATTTAGATCTGGTAAGGCTAAGCCACCTTCTTTTGCACTTTTTCATTAAATTCCTGGAAATTCTCAATTTTTTTTTATTTCTCCATATAAATTTAATTGCAACTTTTCCTAAATCATTAAAGTATTTTTTTTGGAATTTTGTTTGGTAGGGCACTAAACAAGTAATTTAGTTTTTGGAGAATTGTCATTTTTATTATATTAGCTCAACCTACCCATGAACAGATGATGTTTGACCAGTTATTTAAATCAGATTTTATTTGTGTGAGAAGTGTTTATAACTTTTTTTCAAAGAGTTTTTGAGTCTGCCTTGGCAGGTATTTTATATCGTCTGAGGTTACTTTGAATGAGACTTCTCTTTCTAGCTCTTGCTGCTGCTGTATCTTGGTAATAATATATAGAAATGTTGAGGATTTATGAGGGTTTATTTTATATCCTGCTAATTTGCTAATGCTGCTAATTATTTCTAGTAGTTTTTAGATGATTTGGGGGGGGGATTTTCTATATATACCATCATGTCATCTGCAAAGAGTGAGAGTATTGTCTCTTCCTTCCCAATTCTAATTCCTTCAATTTCTTTTTCTTCTTTTATTGCTGAAGCTAACATTTCTAACACAATATTGAATAGTAGTGGTGATAATGGACATTCTTGTTTCACCCCGATCTTATTGGGAATGCCACTAACCTATCCCCATTGCATATAATGCTTGTTGATGGTTTCACATAGATACTGCTTATTATTCTGAGGAGCAATCCACTTATGCCTACATTCTCTAGTGTTTTTAGTAAGAAAGGGTGCTGTATTTTGTCAAAAGCTTTTTCAGCATCTATTGATATAATCATATGATTTCTGATAGGTTTGTTACTGGTATAATTAATTATACTAATAGTTTTCTAATATTGAACCAACCCTGCATTCCTGGGATAAATCTTACTTGATCATAATATATTATCCTTGTGATAACTTGTAATCATTTTGCTAAGATTTTATTTAAGATTTTTGCATCTATATTCATCAGGGAGATATGTTTATAATTTTCTTTCTCTATTTTTAACTCTTCCTGTTTAGGTATCAGCATCATATTGGTGTCATAGAAAGAATTAGGCAGAATTCCATCTTCACCTATTTTTCCAAAGAGTTTATATAGAGTTGGAACCAATTGTTCCTTAAATGTTTGATAGAATTCACTTGTGAATCCATCTAGCCCTGGAGATTTTTTTCTTAAGGAGTTCAATAATGGCTTGTTGAATTACTTTTTCTGAGATAGGTTTATTTAGGTTTTTAATTTCCTCTTCATTTAATCTGGGCAACAGATTTTTGTAAATATTTGTCCATTTCACTTATATTATCAATTTTATTGGCATAGAGTTGGGCAAAATGATTTTGAATTATTACTTTAACTTCCTTCTCATTGGTGGTGAGTTCACCTTTTCATTTATGATACTAGCATTTTGGTTTTCTTCTTTCTTTTTTTTTTAAATCAAATTGACCAGAGTTTTATCAGTTTCATTAGTTTTTTCATAAAATCAGCTCTTGGTTTTATTTATTAGTTCAATAGTTTTCTTCCTTTGATTTTATTAATTTCTCCTTTAATTTTTAGGATTTCTAATTTGGTATTTAATTGGGAGTTTTTAATTTGTTCTTTTTCCAATTTTTAGTTGCATATTTAGTTCACTGATTTCTTCTTTCTCTAATTTATTCATGTAAGCATTTAATGATATGATATTTCTCCTGAAAGCCCCCTTGAGTGTATCCTATAGGTTTTGGTTTGTTCTTTCCTTATTGTCACTATCTAGGATGAAATAATTATTTCTATAATTTTTTGCTTTATCTACTCATTCTTTAAAATGAGATTATTTAATTTCCAATTAGTTCTGGGTCTATATCTTCCTGGCCCAATATTGCATATGATTTTTATTGCATTATGATCTGAGAAAGATGTAGTCATTATTTCTGCCTTTTTGCAATTGATCATTAGGTTTTTATGCCTTAGTATATGGTCAACTTTTGTGTAAGGGCCATGTACTGCAGAGAAAAAGGTATATTCCTTTCTATCCCCCTTCAATTTCCTCTATAGGTCTATTATATCTAGGTTTTCTAATAATCTATTTACCTCCTTAACTTCCTTCTTGTTTGTTTTATGACTTGATTTATCTAAATCTGAGAGTGGAAGGTTGCCCACTAGTAGAGTTTTGCTGTCTGTGACTTCCTGTAGCTCTTTCAGCTTCTCCTCTAAGATTTTGGATGCTATACCATTGGGTGCATACATATTTAGTATTGAAATTACTTTATTTTTTATGGTACTTTTTAGGAGGATATAGTTCCCTTCCTTATCTCTTTTACACTATCTATTTTTGCAGTTGCTTTGTCTGAGATAAGGATTGCTACCCCTGTTTTTTTTTTAACTTCAGCTGAAGCAAAATATATTTTGCTCCAACCTTTTACCTTTACTCTGTATGTATCTGCTTCAAATGAGTTTCTTGTAAGCAGCGTATTGTAGGATTCTGGTTTTTAATTGACTCTGCTATTGGATTACTTTTTTAAGGGAGAGTTCATGCCATTCACATTAAAAGTTATAATTACTATTGCCCTCTATGCTATCTTCCTTCTGTTTGCATTTTTCCCCTTTTTTCCCCTTTATCCATATTCCAAGCTCCCTTGCTCTTCAGAATATCTTATTCAAAGCCCTCTGATCCCTTAATGTTGATGAGGCCTGTGTAATCTTTACTATGGCTCCTTGGTATTTAATTTTTTTCTTTCTTGCTGCTTGCAGGATTTTTTCTTTTATCTGATAGTTCTAGAATTTGACCACAATGTTCTTTGGTGTTTTCGTTCTAGGATCTCTTTCCAGAGGGGATTGATGTATTTTTCTGCAACTATTTTGCCCTCTGGTTTCATGATATCAGGGCAATTTTCCATCACTAAATCCTGTAATATTAAGTCCAGGCTTTTTTTTTCTCTTCCATGTCTCTGTGCTGATCCTCTGCTCTTGTCTCCCGGTTCATCCATGGTCCCCTGAGACAGACTTTATTGGTAGGTGTTCTCCTAGCTTCTCTTTATGGGTTTTGTCGATTGAATTTCTGTTAAGAGGTTTTTTCCATGTTGTTTTTGAGAGGAAAGAGGAGCCCTTAACACAGTGCCTGTCTGTTCTCTGCCATCTTGGCTGGATGTCTGCACCTTCTCCTCATTTTTAAATTTTTATCTCTGGTCCTTATGCTTTTACAATGACTTCCTATCACTTCTGTAAGATCCTCATCTGGGCTCCGAAAAATCCCTGGTTTCCTTCAATGTTTAGTTCTAATGCTTTGTTTTACATGAAGTCTCTATTAATCTTTCCAGCTGCAAATGCTTTGCCCCCTCCCTCTTTAAATTTTATTTTTTTCAATTCTTTTCTCACCTTCCTCTTTCATTGGAAAAACAAAAGCAAAATAAAGCCCTTGTAACAGATATGCATAGTAAAGCTAAACAAATCCCTATATTGATCATGTCCAAAATAAAAGTGTTATTATTGTCAGGATACTTCATTATCCTGTTCAGGAGGTGCATAGCCCAAATCATGGTGGCTCATTGCCTAGATCAGAGTTCTTATGTTTTTCATAACTGCTTGTCTTTATGGCATTGTTAATATATGATTTTTCATATGAATGTATGAGTTAAAATTCATTTAATTTGTATTTATTATTTGAAGTATTTTTTCATATGGATGTTGATAGCTTGGATTTCTTACCTTGACCGTTCATATGCATTGACAGTTTTTCAATTGGAGTACCTGCTTCACCAAATTACTTTGTATTTATTTCATATGATCTTGAATATTAGACCTGGGGTATTTTCCTCTCATATGTTGGGCCTCCAGAATGAATCTCAAGTTCTATGAATACACATTCCCTCAAATTATAGCCACCACTAATTGGTTTATCTTTTTCTCTAGTCATTTGGTAGACACAATTCAAAGCTAATACATGTAATGAAACCTCTAGAGAAGAGGGTATGCAACAGAATATCTCCCCCAAAACCTTGTAGAAAGGGAATACCTTTCTACAAATATATACACCATCATGGGGGTGAATGAATATGCATAGGAATCATTCATGAGAAACCCACATTGGAAGAAAACATCATACATACATACATACATATATATATATATATATATATATATATCAACTCTATATAGGTATCCTCAGTATATAGTATATAGTTCAGGACCACCATATTCTAGTGATACACCCTACATTCTCTCTCACAGTCAATGGTTCCATTGAACTGGTCTCTGGATGACTTATAATCTCTACTGACCATATCAATTAACCAGGTAATATGATATGTTTAGGCAATAGTATCTCCTCAACTGTTGAATATTGATGTCAGCTATAATTTTCAAGTCCAATCAGCACCAGTCTGTTTGAGCATAGTGGCTGGTTGGTTGTTGTCCTTCATTCTTGAAGAAGCCCCTAAATGGCATCACTATGGTAGAGTCAAGTTATAGTGTGTTAGACTGTAGCTGATCAGACCAATTCAAGCTCAGAATACTCTGTCAAAGATCAGGCATAAATAGTCCATATTGGCATTTGGAGAGGGAACTAGAATCTCTTTTGGAGAAGCGCAAGCCTAATGGTTCTTTGGGGCAGTAAGGTGGTACAATGCATGTAATGCCAGGTCTGGGGTCAGGAAGATTTGAGTTTAATTTAGGTCTTGGACACATACTAGCTATGTGGCCCATGGCAAGTCATTTAAATACTGTTTGCCTCAGTTTCCTCATCTGTAAAATTTGCTGGAGAAGAATATGGTAACCCATTCTAGTATCTTTGCCAAGAAAAACAAAAAAAGGAGTCATGAAGAGCTGGACATAACTGAACAACACAATAACAACAACAAAGGTGCTCTCTGTCAAGTTATGAAATTCCAGTCTTAGATCAGAAGCTCCTTGAGAACAGAGACTGTCTTTTTGCCTTCTTTTGTACCCTCATTGTTTAACACAGTGCCTGATATATAAGTGCTTGATAAATATTTATTAATTGATTGACTGATTGCCTCCAAACTGGAGTTGTAAACAGCAGTCACAGTTGAGTTCTTTCATAAGATAAAAGCTCTTCCCTTACGTGTAGCATAGGACAATTAAACATAATTTTTATTCCTGCAAGTAATTTCCATTCAGACAATATTTACAATCATAAAAATTTTAGAGTTAGAAGGGACTGCAGAAATCATCTTTTATCTATCTCATTTTACAGATGAAGAGGGCCTAGAGGAGGAATGAGTTGCCTGAAGTCAAATTTGTTAATAGCAGAGTTTATAGTATATTGTAAATAGTGGAAAAATTTTGAAAATAATAAGGAATATCTGACCTCAGACACTTAATAATTACCTAGCTGTGTGGCCTTGGGCAAGCCACTTAACCCCATTGCCTTGCCAAAAAAACCCTAAAAAAATAATAAGGAATAACCAAAAATGTTCCCAAAGGTAAAATTAAGTAACCTGCACAAAAAATAAGTTATTAAATGAGTCCAAAGCCAATTATTTTCTGGCTACAATAATATATATTTATAAGGATGCATTGCATTGTGAACTATTGATTGAACAGTATGAACGAACATTTTTCACATGGGTTATCCCATACTTAGAAAATGTTTTATAGTCTTTCAGACTGTAGATTCTTTGAAAGCAGGGATTATCTCAAACTTAAAAAAACCATTTTATGGTCTTCCAGATTGTAGGTTCTTTGAAAACAGGTAAATGAAAATGCTTTTTAAAGCTGTATAGCAGTTACATAGTGTGAGGTGCTTTTCTGTACAATAAAGTCATGGAAAGGGCTACATAATTATTTGAAAGACTTTACAGGTAGCACTAGAAAAGCACTTGGTTTTTTAACTGAATTATCTAAATGGCCTTTCTAGTGTGTTCTTAACTCTTCTAACTATACAGCTATTCATATTTCTATTGATGGGATGACTACTCCTGTGGATTCTTCACTCTTTCTCACCCCAAATCTTACATTTTCTACATACATATTTTGTTGCTTTTGTTCCTTTCTCTCCACTAATATAGCCACCATTAAAATTTAGGTCTTCATTCTCTCTTGCTTCAATTAATGAAATAGCCTCCAAATTTGTTCTCCTTGCCTCTTCTCTCCCCACTCCAATTTATCTTAGCTGTCTACTTAGCTGTCAAAGTGATTTTCTTTAAGGTCCAACCTAACCCTGTCTCTATCACTACTTAATAAACCCCAGTGGCTTTTTATTATACTTAACAAAATATATTGTTTAGTTTTGAAAGTCTTTCTCAGTCTATCTTTCCAGCCTCATTGTATATCACTCCCCTTCCTAGTTCTCATCATTTCACAAAAAACTGCTCTCTTGAGTTACTAATGATCCACTAGTTGTCAAATTCAGTCAAAGACCTTTATTCTCCTTGACCTCTCTTTAGTCTTTGACACTATTGATCAAACCTTTCCCCATGATGAACTTGTACAATGTAAGGTCTTTGAAAGTAGGGATTCTTTCATTCTTTATATTTCTCAATCCCCCAAGCCCTGTCCAGCACTGGAACATAGTTTGAAAGAAGGGAAAAGGAATCATCATATATGTAACATCTACTATATGTGATTTGAACATCAATACAACCCTGGAAAGTAATGATATTATGATCTCCAATTTAGAATTAAGGAAACTGAGGCAAGTAAATTCTGAGGAGGAATTTATTTTCTTATAATTTGATCCCTCTTAACTCCAACTTCTACTTAATTTTTCTCATTTAGTTATTGTTAACCAATATTATTAAAGAATTAAAGAATTACTCTTTTTTGTAAGGCTTTAAATTCAATCTTTGCCACAAATATTATTTTTTTTACCTTTAACCTTTCCTTATTTTATCTGATCTTACATAGGATGACTTTATTCCTTATTTCTTATCAAGGTCCACACTTCCACTTGCAGATGTGATCCCATTCCATCCCATCACCTCCAATGGACTAACCCCCCATCCCTACTCTTTCATTTATCATCAATTTCTGCATTTCTATTAACTTCTTCTGTATGCTTATAAATGTCCACATCTCTGCCAGCCTCCAAAAACCCTCACCTGATCTCCTCTTCTATTGTTCCTTCTGCCCATTTTTGACAAACTTCTTAAGGAGTAGATCTACAATCCATGCCTCTACTTCCTTTTCCTTTCCCTCACTTTGTAATCCCTTACAATCTGGCTTCTATACTCATCATTCCACAGAAACTGCTTTCTCTAAAATTACCAATTATTTCTTAGTTGACAAATCCAGTAGTTTTTTAAATCATCCTTCTCCTTGACATCTCTTTAGCCTCTGATACTGTTGATCACTCTCTCTGATATCCATAGCTATCTAGCTTTTTGGGGTCATTACTCTCTCCTGAGACTACTACTGAGTGTGCTTTTTCAAGATTTTCATCTAGTTCACTTGTTCTAACTAACTATGAGGTATGTCACAAGACTTTGTCTTGGGTCCTTTTCTCTTCTCCCTCTAGATCACTTGGTGATCCCATAGATTTAATTATCATGTCTATATGAATAATCTTCAAATCTAACTTTCCTGCCCTAAACTCTCTGTTGACTTCCATTCTTGAATCTCCAACTGGCTTTCAGGCAACTTTAACTGGATTTACAGTGGATATCTTAAATCAACATGCCCCAGAACTCATTCTCTTCCTCCCAAATCCTCCCTCCCTTAATATGTCTCTATATTCTCAAGGGCCCACTTCCACATTCTCTTTCATTCCAACTCACACTCTCTCTCCCTGAACTCATATCCAAATGGTGCCAAGGCCTGTCAGCTTCACCTTTGCAACATCTCTTCAATGTCTCTCCCCCCTTTTTCTCTGATGCTGCCACCTCTCTGAGGCAGGCTCTCATCACCTATTGAAGTAGCTTATCCCTAGTCTCTTCCTACTTCAATCTTTGCTCCATTTAGCTACTGAAGCAATTTTCCTAATGCACAGGTCTGATTATGTTACCACCCCTCCCTATAGCTCTTTTAAAATTCCATATCTATCTATCTATCTAATCTATCTAGATATGTGTATATATACATATATACATATATATATAGAGAGAGATATAGACAAATACATATATGCACATAAACGACTCAGACAGCCTGCTTATCTAATGGAAATGCGCTTTGCTTGGTAGAAGCACAAATAGACCATTTATAGAGTGTTTCATAGTATGCCAAGGATGTTTTATCCATTACCTCATTTGAGCTGCATAACCCTCTTTGGTAGGAATTTCCTTATTTTAACAAAGGGCACCAGCTCAAAGAGAAGATGTGATTTACCTAGGGTCATGCAAGCTGGTAAGCATCAGGACATCTAAGTGGTGTAGTGGATAGAGTCCTGGAGTTGGGAGGATCTGAGATCAAATAAGGCCTTAGTTACTTGATGCTACTCATTGTGTGATCTTGGGCAAGTCACTTAACTCTGCCTCACATCCAGTCACTCCAATTCATATCTGGCCACTGGACCCAGATGACTTTGGAGGAGAAAGTGAAACTAGTGACTTAATATGGCCCCCTTCACTCAAGTCCAATTCATGTGCTTGTCATGGCATCACCTCCTTGATGTCATGGTCTTAAAGACAAACATCATCATATGAACCCAAGTTTTTGCTGACTCCAAATCAAAAGCAGTCATCACTCATTCTACTCTACTGCATAGACTTTTGATGATGATGGACGTGGATATTCTTGACAAGATCATGAACAACATCTCAGGACATGAGAATTCACTCATCGCCCAATATTCTACCAAAAACCTTGTTGGGAGAGGAGATGAAATACTAGTCATGTAGATGTGCTTTTGCATCTCCTTCCCAGAATGTCCAGCAGGGGGCGTGCCCTATTTGTTTAGCATATTCCAGTTTTTCCACTATTAAGACCTGCTGTTCCTAAATCCAGGGACACTGGATGGATATCTAGATCCTTTTTTTTAAAAACCTGCTGTGCTTTATTTCCATCAGGCAGATGAGATGAGATTTTCCAGGGTCACATTGCTCACATGCTGGAAGGCCTTTAGCAACTTTTCTTTTGAAATCCTGGGGTGGTGGATCCCTGAACATATTTCCAGGAGATGGTGAATCCTTTCCATCCAGATGGCTCGCCACAACAACTTAATCCCACTTCATGTTCCTGGTAATTGAAATCTCCCCTGAGAAAGAAATTGCCTGAGATCCATGAACATTTGATGTATGGATATTTCTAAACAGGCTGACTTGGAAAAGATTAAAACAGCCCTGTATTCCCAATCCCTCAGACCTCCTCACCAGCAAGACCCAGATTTTAATCTTCTCCAGGTGGCTAAGCTCAGGAAGGCTTATGTCTCTCAGCATTCTCAATTAATGCCAAGTGTAATCACAGTTGGCAGAGCCTGGGGTGTTTTGGCCCATTTGAAGGTATGGGCAGAAAACCTCCCTGGCAAGCCCTCAGGACTCTGGCTGGTGCATTGCTCTTTTCATAATAAAAAGCTACTGTGATTAATGAGCTACTGGGAGTGGGTAACACCCCATACTTAAAAGTAAGAACCATGGAAAAATATGAACAAATGATGAGATGGAGCCTTGAGTTTCCCGACCTTCTCAGCATCATGCAAAATCTTTCTTTGAGGGCCCCTCTTATCCTGACAGCTGAAGTCTGATTGAGTTATGTTGTTTCTGTATGAGAGAGAAGTGACCTGCTGCTCCGCATTTGTTTGTGGGTTTTAATTTTGACCATGTGCTCAGGGACCTTTGAGGCTGGGAAAGCTAGTGCACATTTAAATTGAAAAAAAACAAAAAACAAAACAAAACAAAGCGAAGACATACACACACAAATTCAAGAGTGGAAAAAGCCACATCAGATTTACCTTTATTTCTAGGCTTGAAAGTTACCATAGGATCAGGGAAGATAAGAAATTCTGTTCAATAATCATTTATTGAGCCCTTGGTGTATGTAAGAGACATGAAAACAAACAAAAAAAAAGGAACTTGGGCATCATTTTACAGATGAGGAAGCTTAGACTTCCATCACCCTAAGTACATGCAAATAGCAAAACTAAAAGCCAGGGAAAAAAAATAAAAGTTGGTTCCAAAATCAATTTTGTTCTGGTTAGTCTTGGCTGTCTTTCTGGGTGATATGAAAGAAGATCTGGATTCCTATCTAGCCTCTGCCATTCCCTACCTGTGCTGGTGGCAGAGGCAGTGTTGGTCCTGAAATCAATAAAACTTAGTTCAAATCTGATCTCAGATATTTAACTACTGTCTGTTTCAGTCTTCTCATCTATAAATCAGGAATAATAAGAGCATTTAAACATTAATAAAATAGAGTAATATTTGTAAAATGCTTGGCACAGAGTAGGCACTTTATTAAATAAACTCCTCCTCCCTTCTTCCCTTTCTCTCTGGGCTCAATTTCCACAAAGGAGTTGGAGAAGATGGTAACTAAAGTTCCTTCTGGTTCTATCACTTTAGGAATCTGAGCTTTCATCAGAGCTGAATAGATGCACAAGAAGTGAAATGGAAACTATGACCCGTAATGTAGCAGGTCACAAAAGTCCACTTCAGTCTACAGGACTGAAAAGGCAGTTGTACAGCAGAAATAATTAGGGATCAGACAAATGGTTTTCTGTAGATCAGTACCAGTGGAGCAGTTAAGAAAATAAAGCTGCTCAGATTCTGCTGCAAATTCGAGGGAACCAGAGCTGCACAATTGGATGGAGGTGACAAATTCCCACCCAGTTTTTCTTTAGCAACACGACCAAGATGTCTGGGTCAATCAGATGGGGAACTGATGCATTAAACATCATCTATGATGTACATAAAGATTCACCTCAGTTTTTATAACTAGCACAAGGCTAGCACATGGAGACAGAGTGAGTGAATTCTGACAAAGAAAATCCTTGGAAAGTCATCAGAACAGGTCCTCTTCTGGAAGCTGTGAAATTTTACATTTTCCACTTGAATTAATTGTTCCATGTAAAATGGCTCATTTATTTTCATTGTTTATTGTTTAACTAGGCAGAGGAACTAGGTTTTAATTTCATTTTATAACATATCTATATTTGGAAGACACTTCCATCCAGTCATATAAAAACACATATGTAGTTATTAGATTTTACAAATGCTCAGAGAGCTTCAGTGAGGTAGATGTAGTCATTAGAGGAATGCAGAGACCCCCAGAAATTGGGAAAAATTAATACATGCTAATCTGAATCCAAACCCTCATAATCAAAAAATGAATGAGATTAACTAGTTTTAAAAATAACCCATTAAGAAGGTTCATTTGTTAGTGTGCTATCAATGTGATTAAGATGTCATACATTTATTTACATCAAGTCACCACTCAAATATAAATCAATTAATTTTAGTAAACATTTATTAAGCACCTACTGTTTTCCAGTTACTCTACTAATAAGAACTGGGAACAAAAATTGGAAAAAAACTATTACTGCTCTCAAAGATCTTACAAGCTAATGGAGGAAGAACACACGCCAAAGCAAGTTGAAAAGGAAGAAGGTTGCCTGGGAAGGGAAAGTAACCAATGCAGAGGGACATTGTAGAAAAATCAAAAAAGTGTATCCAGATGAGAATAGGTTCTGACCTGGGCTTCCTTATTAAATGAATGTTCTAGAGTGCTTGGCTCCACCTTATAATCAGAGGGACTGGGAACCATGGTGATGAGATGGATTACCAAGGCTTATGAGATCTTATAGGTTGATGAAGCTTTCCCAATAATGATCTTCCTGGGGAATGATAGAAATGTCAAAGAAGTTACAAAGTGGAGGATTCAGGTGAGAAAATAGAATAGCAGGGTTTTTTTGGGGGTTCTTTGCAAGGTAAAAGGGTCAAGTGACTTGTTCATGGTCATACAGCTAAGTAATTATTGTCCAAGGCTGAATTTGAACTCAGATCCTTTTGACTCTAGGACTTGATGCTCTTTTCACTGTGCCATCTAGCTGCTTCCATGGCAGGCATTTTTAAAGAACCTATTATAGCATCAGAATCCTTTATTTACTAAATAAATAAATAAATAAAAATATTTCAAGGCTTTGCTAGGGACAAAGTAACTCTACATCCTATTGGTGTATATATATGTTCTTTTTTTTTGCAAGGTAATGAGGTTAAGTGACTTGTCCAAGGCCACACAGTTAGGGAATTATTAAGTGTCTGAGGCCAGATTTGTACTCAGATACTCCTGACTCTAGGGCGGATGCTTTATCCACTGTGCCACCTAGCCGCCCCATATATACATTATTTTTTAGGTTTTTGCAAGGCAAACGGGGTTAAGTGGCTTGCCCAAGGCCACACAGCTAGGTAATTATTAAATGTCTGAGACCAGATTTGAACTCAGGTACTCCTGACTCCAGGGCCAGTGCTTTACCCACTATGCCACCTAGCCACCTCCCATATATACATTCTTAACAAAAGGGCTCTATGGGGAAATACCAATCTAATATGAAAATTATTGTAAAAAATTATGACAATATGTATATCAAAGGAAATGTATTAGTGGGAAAAAGGGAGGCTTAGAGTCTTGAAAGAAGAGAACCAGAGAGATTTGTGAGTGTCCATTGGAGAGGATCATGCAATTTTAATGACAGGGACTGGTTTTATAGTTAGAGAAGGTAATTTGGGAATATACCAGAACCTGGTAAAGCTATCCCTTAAGGACACCCAACTTTTTTTGTTCAGATTCTAAGGGCACAGATTAATTACATTCCAGAACCATTTGTTAAGAACCTAATACATACACTAAATATTGGGAACCATGTTAATAGTTAACATTTATGGAGTACTTTTAATCTTGTAACTTCACAATAACCCTAGGAAGTAGATGCTATTATTTTCTTCATTTTATAGGCTAGACTGAGAGAGAGTAAATGATTTTCCTAATGTCACACAGAAAATATTCATAGGGGTCCCAAACCCTAAACCTTAAATGTAGCTCTAACCCTAACCCTAAATTTGCAGGGACCCCTGCAAAGTCAAAGATATTTCACCTAGGTAAATGAACTCAGGTCTTCCCTATTCTCAAGTCTAGCACTCAGTCCAATGCAGGACATAGTCCTAGAGCCTAGGCCAATGGGAGGATCAAAGAGGGATTCAATGATAAAGTGTCACCTGGGCTTAGCCTTAAAGAAAAATATTCTGAAAGTTGGGATTAAAGAGAACATATTCTAGGTTTGGGGAACAACTTGTTGAAATATGGAGTTGATGTATTGAGTTCAGGGGACAGTTGAATTTTCAGGTTGTCTTAAAAAATGCATAAGAGAAAACAATCCCTAAGTTCCGTTCAAATTTTGAGATTTTTAATTTTTCCAGGGAGTCAGTCAATTTTTGAAAAGAGTAATTAGATGGTCATGCCTAAGAAGTTTATTATAACTGTAAAAGATGCATTAGAGAAGGGGTTTTGTAACTGGGCTCTATGAGTTTATATAGGAAAAAAATTTATCTTTTTTTTTTATACAAACCAAACTGAAATTTAGCACTTACTTCAAATGCTTAAAATCATTATCCTGAGAAAGGCTCCATGAGATGGTAAAGAGACTCAAGACACCAAAGAAGTTAAGAACCCCTGCATTAGAGAGGCTGAAGAAAGGGAAACTATTAGTAAACTATTTAAAATTGTTCCAGTGAGGAATAATGAGAAATCAAATTCTGCAGCTACCAAAAGGGAAGGTCCCCCTACAAGTGATTTTTTTATAAGTTTTTTTTTCAAGACAATGGGGTTAAGTGGCTTGCCCAAGGCCACACAGTTAGGTAATTATTAAGTGTCTAAGGCCAGATTTGAACTCAGGTACTCTGACTCCAGGGCCACTGCACCACCTACCTCCCCACCGCACCACAAGTGATTTAAAATTTGTTCTTGTGTAGCTGTCTAGGCTATATAGGGATACAGATTTTTCTGAGATTACTACTTATAAAACTTAGAGGTAACTCTGACTTCTTGAAGGAAATGCTCGTAGAGTATAAGCATTAGCAGTCCATGCCCAATGATATGGGGGCAGACCTGGAGAAAAAGGATGGGAGGGGTGAGATGGTAGGTGCCAGAGGGCAGTAAGAGAGGGAGGAATTCAAGACTTTTAAGGGTGTGTCTATAGACTTCATCTATGTAGAAAAGCAATGCTGGAAAATTAGAGGGTTATGGTCTTATTGAGGTATCAAGTTTTCAAATAATTTCTAGTGGGAACAAGAAGAGCCCTGGTGGATATAAAGGGATCATAGATTCAGAGCTCAAAAGGACTTTATGGATCACCCAATCTAACTTTCACTATACAGATGAAGGAACTGAGAGATGACTGGATCATACAGGGAAAAATCACTAGACCTGGGACTTGAACCCAGAAATATTTACACTGCAGGACAGAATCTCATTCTGCTGTCTCGGTGTCCTTGTGGTCTCAATTCCTGATAAAGTAGGAATTCCATCTTTCTGTCTTTTCCTCAAGATTCTTGTGATTTTTATCCTCTTCTCTCTCTCCTCACTCCCCAACTAACTTCTATTTGCATAAATTTCCCTGAGGTCAGGAGTTGTTTTAAATTTGTCTGCATTCCAATGCTTGGCATAGTGCATTGTAAATAGTAGGTATTTAAAAATATTTGTTAAACTGAATTTTCCTAGGATCAACCTCTATTGGGTCACTCAGTTATCCACAGGGTGATGGACTTTTTGGTTTTAGTGATTCTTCAGGATCATCTATGAAGTCATGCAATAGTCATCAGAGGGAACACCTACATGGATGAAAGCAATGAGACTCAAAATACTGAAATATTATCAAGGCAATCCCCTCAGTATTGAGATTGATATTTCAGTATCTAGTAGGGCTGTACTAAAATAGTATCGGCTGAATTAGTAACATCTGATTTTGACCCTGATTTTGATCCGATTTTTCTTAATTCTTAATCTGTTGCTCTAAACACTATTCTTTACTTTTTAAAAATTTATTCATTTCTAGGTTAAAACGTATATACACTTTATTCATTAATATGTTGTTTTCTCCCACTGCATTTTAAAGTCTGAATAAGTGAATCCTTTTGGTGTGGTTCAGAGTAAATTTTACTTCAACTGATCTATATCTCTGTGTTGCCATTTGGATGACTATAATTATAGACAAAAAGCATAATGTCATATGCCATTTGTCTGAAAGCCAAGGTTGTATATCTAGTAATTACCCAATTTAATCACACAGAGTATCATCTATTTTATACTTTTTTGTTAATTATCTTTATTCAAGTAAAAATATGTTTCTAATTGTTATTTACATATTTTGTAGCATTTCATATTTTAAAATCATGAATCTCAAAGGTGACCTCCTTTACTATCAGTAAGTCAATGAATCAAATAAATAAATCAAATAAATAAATATTTATTCCATGTTCACTGCATGTATAGGACCATGGTCGGTACTATGGAGGACATGAAAGAGATAGGAGACATGGTTCCTGACCTTTCAGATGCCAATTATTATTGAGTTAGATAAATTATATCTATCTACATATGAATGGAAATATCACTTTAATTAAACTGATGAAGAAGAGGGTAGAACACAATCCAGGGAGGAAAAACAACATGAGAAAAGTTATGGAGGTGAAAATGGCTAATGCAAATAGTTTGTTTTATTATACATGATTGTATCTTACACATACATGCTTTTCTTGCTTCGGCAATGGAGAAGGGAGAAAGGGGAAGAAGGATGGGAAAGGAGAAGGGACAGAATTTGGAGCTGCAAATAAAATAAAATTTAAAAAGAAACACTTCAGAGGCAAAAAATGATCTCTCTCTCTCTCTCTGTATGTGTCTGTGTGTATGTGTATGTTTTGGGAGGTAGAATAAGTATAAAAAAATGAGAATAATTTTACAGCAAGTGGCCAAGTCAAATGGATATGAAGAGTTCCATATGTAGCTCTGTCTAATCTCAAATTAGGCCCCTGAAAAATACATCACAATACAAGGTACATCTTTGTGAGCCTCTATTCAAACCCGAGGCACATGTGGCTCAATCAATGTTTTTCCTTTTACCAGACCAAACCAAAAGACACACTAACTCAAAGCAGAGAGGAATTTAATTAAACAGTAGATCAATAACGTGGAAAATTTTCCCCAAACACAGAGGGAGGGACACTCTCACAGGTTCTAGTGTCACTAGAGGGAAAGGAAACATGCATAGCCTTAAGTATTTGTAATCCCAGAGCTATATGTCTTTCTGTCTCAGAAACACCAACTTGCTGCTTCTCTGGAGAGCTGCAAATACAATCTGCTGGTCTGCTTTCTCCATTCTATTGCCCCTAGTTCTCTATTGAGCTGCAAATACCATTTGGTAAAACTTGACTGAATTAAAAGTAAGTAGCCTTTTCCCTGCAGGGGAATACATTTTGAAAATTTAGCCCAAATCCCAGGGTTGTTCAGTTCTTTTCTGATCCAGACCTACAGCTATATTCAGCCAACACATAAAAAGTCCATTAGGTTAAGTCTGTATATTTTTAAATTTTATTTTTCTTTCTCCCATTGCAGTCGTACTCTCACTCTAGCATAGTAGTTGAGTTAGTAAACTCCCATTGTGTCTTTGACAACACTAAAGCAACTCTCTCAAATATCTCTTGGCAAGATTTCCCTAAATAGATGGAACAAATTGGAACATTTTGTCTCCAGTTTGCACCTAAATTCTCTTTTTAACTAAGAAAACTCTTCTTATCAAAAGGATGTTAGAGCTAGAGTGGACATTAGGATTATGTAAGCCTTTCTTCTCAACCATGAGAAAAACGAGCCTCAGAGTAGTTGAATGAATTAATAAAAGTCAAATCTTTTGATTCAGTGATTTATTCCTTTTCCATCTGTTGTGGTCAGTTCCCTTTCTACAACGGCAATTTTAAAAAGAATCTCTAAAGGCCACAATTTTTTAATTTTTGAAATTTGAAAACTTAAAGTATACCAACACTTGTTTAAAGCAAAATCTTGTTTAATCAAAGAATGGATAAGGACTACTACTTAGGATAAAGGGGAAGATGATAACAAGTGACAGAGAAAATATTCAGACTGGGTGTATTAAATACTAATATATCTTAAGATAATAAAATAACTTGTATTTGTTATTACTGTACTGTTATCTGTGATCTTTAAAAAACTATGGATAATAGGAGAGACCCTAAACAACTGGAGATGTTGCCACTAAATGGTATAGTGGATTGAATTCTGGAGTTGGAATCAGGAATACCTGAATTTTAATGCTACATCAGATACTTAATTTGCTATATGACCCTAGACAAATCACATAACCTCTCTCAACAATAGGTAATTATTAAGTGCTTAAATGCTATTATTTCTTATTAAGAACTGTGTGTACTAAATGCTGGGAATACAAATACAAGCAAAAAAGAAAGATATCTCTTCAAAGAGTTTAAATTCTAAGAAGAAAGACAATACATAAATGGAAGCTGAAAATTAGTGACAGAAGGAAGGAAAGAAGACAAGAGCATAACATAGAAGTCTTAAAAATCAGAAGTGGAGCTGGGAGAGGAATGAAAGATGCCTGGTCTAGGTACTTCCATAAGATGGAAGTTCCTGGAGGAACTGATCAATCAGAGGAAAGGGCTGCAGGGATAAAAGGAAATTTCAAGGATAGAATATTGCAGGGGTATGGGGCAGAGGCATCTTGCAGGATGGAAAATCTGTTGCAGCATGGTGGTGGAGAACAAAGAGCCTAGAGAGCCTTTCATTCTCAGTTTCCTCATTAATAAAATGTGCTAACTGAGCACCCACCTTACAAGGTGGTTGTGAGGATCAATTGAAACTACATATAGGGCAAAGCGTTCTGCAAACACTATTTGCTATGTAAATATGAGCAATTATCATTTTCAAAATAAAGAAGACAGAGTCTTCAAACTATTGCTCAATGAACTTGACTTCATTAACTATGAAAGTTCTAGAGTGTGTTATGCAAAGGGATGATTTGGGAGCATCTAGCAAAGGAAATCATGATCACTAAATACCAACTTGCCTAAAAAAGATTAAGTTTTCCCAGACTAACCTCATTTCCTTTTGTTGACAGAGCAACTAGACAAACAAATCAGGGGAATACTGGATACTCTAACAGAATTTTGGCAAAATATTTGATAAAATATTTCATGATATCTTTTTGGAGAAGATGGATAGATGTGTCTTGAAGGCACAGGAGGATACAGAACTGATTCAGAGATGCAAGATGTAGTCATTAATAACTCACTGTTACTTTAAGGGAAGTCTCTGGTGTATTCAGAGATCTGTCACTGACTGTACTAGTCGATATTTTTTATCATAACTAAGTTGAAGACATGAAGTTAATTCAGTCTAATCCAACAAATTCTTATTAAATATCTACTATGTGCAAGGTACTCGGCAATAGCTTGAAGCATGGAAAGAAAATAGTATTTGCCTTTAAGGACTTTGAGTTAATGTGTCCTTTTGATTGGTCCCACATTGGTGGGAGGAAATGAGTTCTGGGCTTGAACATTAATCAACTCAAAGAGTGCCTTAAACTTTAACATATTTTTCAAAGTCCTACATTGCAAAGCATAAAGGAGCTACATCTGAATCTTTTAAATTCCAATGGATTTCATAGTCCTGAATAGACAAAACCTTAGTTTATTGTTCTTCTACTTTCCCCTCTTCAGTCTCTAACATGCATATCTACTATGATCATTCTTACCTCCATGACTTTCTCATTTTGTTCTACGCTGGTCTAAATTTTATCTTCTTCACTAGGGCAAATTATATTCAGTTAAAGATCATAGGATCTGATCTTACGATACTTTTGACTATTCATGGAATAGAAAACTCTAGCTTCTAGAATGTGAAGTTCATAGCTTTAGAATGGGAAGAGACCTGAGAGGGCATTCCATCTAATCCTGAGGAAACTGAGACCCAGGGAGAACACTGACAGGCAGTAAGTATTAGGAGCAGGATTTAAGTTCAGGTCCTCTGCAAAATGGTGCTACTTTCCTATTGGGGAGTACAGCATATACACAGAAAAGTAGTTTTAAGATATATATATATATATATATATATATATATACAAATAGCAACACTTGCATTTCATAGGGATGAAGTAATGAAATGAAATTTAATGGGATAATGTGATGACCTTCATTTCTTGTTATAAAATTTTTCTTCTTTCTAGATTTAGAGCTTCAACTTGATTCCAGTGAGGTGACATTTTCTCTGGCATTTCTTGGAACACTCTTCTGTTCAGATTACTGATTTCCCTGGTTTTTTTTTAAGTCCCTGAACCCCACTTTCTGCAAGAAGCCTCCCCCAAACCCTCTTAATTCTAGTTCTTTCCTATTTATCCTGTATATAGTATGTTCTGCATATATTTGCTTGCATGTTATCTCGGCCATTAAGCTCTCTAAAGACAGGGACTTATTTTTAACTAGGAATTTTGTTTTAATGAATTGCAACCTAAATTTTGAACAATATTAATCACGACTAGTTGTGAGGGTAGGGGGTTAGGAAACACAAAACTATAGAAAGACAAATCTTTTTTTATGGGTTTTTTTTGAGATTTCCCTGACAAATTCTCAAAGAATTTAGAAGGAAAATGGCAGCATGCATATGGTAGCAAAATTCCCCCCCCCAATTAAAAAAATCTACTGCAATTTAGATTATAAATAATATTGTCCCTTTTTTGAACAAAAAATTCTTTCCTATTCTTCTTGTCTAACTGTACAATCTTGCCTTTAAAAAGTGTCAGACATTCTCACAACGACTTTTAAAACTGTCCCAGATTTGAGTTTCCTTCACTGGAGGATAGGAAGCAGAGATGTTCAATGTGTAACTGAATGAAACTGCAGGCCAAATCCCAATTCCAAAAGGAATTGAAAAATCAAATTATCTCCTACCCTTATAAGGCAACAGAGGAGTTGTCATGGATCAGAAAAAAGAACAGCTCTCCTCTTCTTCCTTTGTTTCCATCCTCCATCCTAAGTTCAGTTTTTGGCAATGGAATAGCAAGGTGGTAGAGAAGGGAAAGAGGGCCAGGTAGTTCTGTGGTAGCCTATCAAGACTGGGTTTTCAGGGGCAGCTAGGTGGCACAGTGGATAGAGCACCAGCCCTGGAGCCAGGAGTACCCGAGTTCAAATCCACCCTTAGACATTCAACAACTCCCTAGCTGTGTGGCCCTGGGCAAGCCACCCAACCCCATTTGCCTTGCAAAAAACCCTGAAAACAAAAAACAAAAAACAAAAACAAAAAAAAGGGACTGGGTTTTCATTCTTCTAACCTATGAGAGAATGATGAGTATTCTAGTGTACAAAATCTAATTTTGTCTAATTTCTTTTTCAAAAAATACCCAAGAAAGAAAGGCACACACACACACACACACACACACACACACACACACACACACACACACACATCAAAATACCAAATGTACAGTTAATTAAAAGGGACCCTGTAGAATGATTTTCAGTTTCCTACTTAGTCCTGTGTTTTATGAACTCTTATATAAACAGTGACACAGTGGATAGAGTGCCTAGCCTGAAGTCTGGAAGACCTGCATTCAAATCTGACCACAGACACTAGCTATGTGACCCTGGGCAAGTCACTTGAGCCTGTTTGCCTCAGTTTTCTCATATGTAAAATGAGTTGGAGAAGGAAATGGCAAATCATTCCAGTATCTTTGCCAAGGAAACCCCAAATGGGGGTCACCAAGAGTTGGCTATAACTAAACAGCAAAACCCTAATAGTAATAATAGCAGCAGAAGGATGGTAGAAGTGTGCTGAAAATCCTATATTTCATTACGAAACTTAGGAGACAAATTGTAACCATACAGAAGTCCTTAATAAAGAGCAGTTTGTCAGACAGTGAGGTATTATAGATATTATTATTCCCATTTTATAGACAAGCAAACTGAAACTGGGTGTAAGTGATGTATTTTCCAGGGTCAGAGGAAATTCCTCCAGTTCCCCCATAATGCCACCTCTACCCAATAATTATAACTAATATTTATATAGGACTTACTGTGAACTAAGTACTTTATAATTATTATCTTATCTGACTTTCACAAGAACCTGGAGATGTACGTACTAGAGAGGGCAGACAGATTAAGTGATTTGTCCAGGATCATCTAACTAGTGTCTTTTTTTAAAATTTATTTTTATTAAAGATATTATTTGAGTTTTACAATTTTCCCCCAAATCTTACTTCCCCACCCCCACGGAAAGCACTCTGTCAATCTTTACTTTGTTTCCATGTTGTACCTTGATCCAAATTGGGTGTGATGAGAGAGAAACCATATCCTTAAAGAAGAGAAGTCTAAGAGGTACCAAGATCAGACAATAAGATATCTGTTTTTTTCTAAATTAAAGGGAATAGTCCTTGTACTTTGTTCAAACTCCACATCTCCTTATCTGGATACAGCTGACACTCTCCTTTGCAGAGAGCCCAAAATTGCTCCTTGCACTGATGGAATGAGTGAGTCCTTCAAGGTTGATCATCACCCCCATGTTGATGTTAGGGTATACAATGTTTTTCTGGTTCTGCTCATCTCACTCAGCATCAGTTCATGCAAATCCCTCCAGGCTTCCCTGAAATCCTGTTCCTCCTGGTTTCTAATAGAACAATAGTGTTCCATGACATACATATACAACAGTTTGCTAAGCCATTCCCCAATTGAAGGACATTTACTTGATTTCCAATTCTTTGCCACCACAAACAGGGCTGCTATAAATATTTTTGTACAAGTAATGTTTTTATCCTTTTTCATCATCTCTGCAGGGTATAGACCCAGTAGTGGTATTGCTGGGTCAAAGGGTATGTACATTTTTGTTGCCCTTTGGGCATAGTTCCAAATAGCTCTCCAGAAAGGTTGGATGAGTTCACAGCTCCAATGGCCTTCATTTCAATCTAAAAAATGACTTGCAAATATTTATATGAGGAAAGGCATCTTCAGATAAAAGATGATGTGAAAAAGATCTATGAATCTGAGAATCAGAAGTTCAATATGAGGTAACAGTGTAACATGGAACTTTCCAAAATGAATGTGATTTTAATGCTGTACTATGGAATAGAAAGAAAATTCATCTATTAAGTGCTTGCTTAATTAAGTGCAAAGCACTGTGTTAAGTTCTGGGAATGCAAAGAGAAAATGGACACAGTTCTTGTTCCTGGAGCTCATATTCTAAATGGGGGAAGATAAAGCCTACAGGAGAGTTTTATGTCTGTATTCAGTTCCTAGGAGATGGCCAGATGGACAGGTCATACTTGGATAGGTAAGGGTGCATCTTCAAGGATCTTGGTGAGGAGATCAAATGTTCCCCTATTGAGAAGAAAGTGGATGCAAAAGTTTGAGACTCTGGGATACCTCGGGCAGAGGTGGAGATATGAAAGTTAGCATCTAATTGATAGAGGATATCTTATGCCTAGTGGGAACTGAGAATGATGAAAGTAGGATTTTTTTGTACAGAGGAGAAGCATCTTTGGGCTTTCCTCAATAACAGCAAATCATCTAATCTGTCTTCTAGTGGTCCTGGAGGAAGGGGAGGTCCCCAGCTCCCTCTGAGGCTGTCAGGTCCTTCGATTGATTGCCATTAGCAGGATCCAGAACAATGAGGGTCTCATTGTCTCACTTCTTATTGTCCCACGTTGATGGTTTCATGTTCAGAACTGGGATGAACTACAGTGGAAAAAATCATGCCATATGATGATCCATTGAAGGAACTGGGGATTGTTTTTGCATGGAGAAGAGAAGACTTAATGGGAAGACCTACTACCTGCCTTCTAGTATTTAAATGGCTGTCCCATGGAACAGGATTTCTTTTCAATTATATGCTGCTATACAAGAATTGAATGGATTAAAAAAAAATGCAAACCCTCATCATTCCCATGATGGCAAGAAGCACAATCACAAATATGAAACATATTTAACCAGTTTCAAATGTGAAGGACAACAAATTTCTTTCCTGAATGATTAACTCATAATACTTACAATTACAAGTGAAAGGAGATTCATAATTGATAATATTCATTGAATTGATAATTGATAATATTTATTGAATGCCCCTGTGTACTGAACATTATGTGTGATGTTGACATAAAATACTTTGTGATTCTAGTGATACATTTGCCAAGATCTTTTGGATAATCCCTCTGAGGAAGACCCTGTTATCTTCTAAAGCTCGGTGTTATTGCACAAAGTATACAAGCCAAAGTTTTCACAAAAACCTATTGAAAAACTTTAGTCATGCATCCATATTCATTAACTTCTGCCAGAGGAATGCTTAATCAATCTTAACACATTCCTGCTTGACAAGGTAGAACAGCTGAAGGTTCTCTCTGGACCATGAGGTAATATTTTCCTATCATGTATGACATGATGCATAAGGAACCTTCTTTTGTAAATTCGAGAGACAGGGAAGCTTTCAAGCCAGGAAGCAAAGAGACTACTTTTTGCATTTCCAAAGTGATTAAACAATTGCACCCAGACATTAGATGTCTAAGGTGTTTATAATTTCCTATTCATATTAATTTATCAGCATGCAACTTCTCTGAGAGTCATTTAGGAGAAATGTTTAATTCAGATGACTATTTCTAGAATGTGTTTAAAATTAAGGGACTTGGGATTAGGTTGGATAAGGTGGACCCATGTTTCAGATCTTTTTTTTGAGGAGGGGGAGTAGGTGGGAGAGTAGAGCTTTAATTTCATTCTACTTCTAATTAAAGATGCAAAAGAATCTAGAACCCCTGAGATGATTCTTCTTATGCTCTTTCTAAGGGCAGTTACATTGGTACAGTGGGTAAAGTGCCAGGTTTGGAGTCAGGAAAATCAATCTTCCTGAGTTCAAATCAGATCCCAGATATTTAGTAGCCATGTGTCTCTGGGCAAGTCATTTGCCTCAGTTTCCCCATTTATAAAATGAGTGGGGAAGGAAATGGCAGTACCACTCCTGTATTTTTGTTAATCTTGAAATGGATAGGACTGAACAACAATTCCTACTTCTTCTTCCCCTCTCTTCATTTATATTTACCCTTTCCATCTCCTCTCTCCCTCACCCCTTCTGTTTTCTTGTTCCCTTCTCTTTGCTTCCTCCTCTATTTCATTCTTGTCTTTTGCACTGGCTTACTCTTCTCACATTCTTTCCTATCTCTTAGCATTCCTCATTTTTCCCATGGAAAAATTCAGGGTTAAAAATGCATTGATGGAACTCATAAATTCTAGTCTGGATGTCTTGCAGACCTAGAATAGATTACTTCCCTCTCTAGCATTCCTTCTCTCCCATGAAGAATGAGTAAAATGTGGAGCAAATCATTGATCCCAATTTCATGGCCTTCCATTGGTACTATTACTTTAAAAAAGGCAACCAAGAGGACATCAGTAACTGCTGAGTTGCATAACTGTTTATTTCTATAATATCTTTATGAGAAAGAGCTACACACATATAAAGGGTATGCTTGATTAAATTATGAGAAAGAAACAAGCAATCTTTTGCAAATGATTTTCTTTGTTAGACCACACTTTCATAGTCTTAGAATTAAGTGGAAGGTACAGAGCCATAGTCTCTGAAGTACAGGGATATGCAAAATGATTTATTGAGGGTACAGGAAGAATGTATTAAAATGTCTATTTATACTTAGTTTTATCTAAAAAAAAGAAATAAAACTTTACTATTATTTAATAGATGTATTGACAATGGCACTCTCACTTTGTTCATGTGTCAACCACATCTGAGAAATTGAAATAGATTGTGGAAAGAATTGAGAATTCATTAAAACAGAGGTATTAACAGTGGCTCCAATACTTGTATATTTACTTGCAATCTATAAAAAAAATTCAATTTAAATTTATTTAAGTGCACTTAATGGATTATGTTAGCTCATTTCAACTGATTTGATCCTCATAAAATGGACAATGGATTAAAAATTCCTGCAAAGATACTATGGATTGAAGATGTCAAAAGTTGCCTATGGTTGGCTTAAAATAGTAGAAAACTAGAACAACATTCACATGTTTATTGTTTGCTGGACCTGCAATACCTTTCATTTATGAAAGGGAACCCACAATGATGAACTCAAAGAAGGCATATGTTTATTATGCTGGTATGGTCAGAAGTGGAGTCTTCAGCAGTTGGGATTTTCAAACTATGTATTGGGTCATATTCACCAAGGGGAAGGATCTATCAATAATTTCATTAATTTCAGAAATGGCCTTTCCTTCTTCCCCAATCTTGGAGTTTATCAATTATGCTAAAATATTTACAAAAGCTTGGGTGTGGATCATATCAAAGCCCTGGGTGGTAGATCTAACAAGTTTCATCTATTCAATTGATAAATTGTTCTGATTACCAGGAGACCTTTTGGTGGACCTTTTCATCTACCTTTCTTAGAGATACAGAAATGAGTTAAATAAATATATTTTTGTAGGAGTATAATTCATCATTTACAAAGATAATACTAATAGTATAAGCTCATGGGAATAAGAAAATGAAAAGACTGATACTTTTAAAAAGAGTAAGAACTCTTTGGCAGTCACATTATAGGGTAAAAATAGTGATCCAAGTGAAAAAAAAATTCAGTTATTAAGATTTTTTGAAAATTGGATTTACATCCAATAATTATATAATAAGCTCTGTTTTCAGTATGGAACATGCCTTGAGCCATTAGGCAATGATAGCAAAATCCACCATGATCAGCAAGACATTTTGTTACCAAAAATGATGTGTCAACCATAAAAGCTCTTATATTTGCATACTGGTAAACTTGGACACATAATTTTCTATCCTGTTTCAAAAGATTACATATGAATTTCAGTGGGTCTTGAAAATATTCATTAAAGATGCAGTATCTTTTCATTAGTTTGTTAAGAATGACTGGTTGCCATCAGGATTATTTGGAATTTACTAACCATCCTCCAACAAAAATTTCTACATTATAGCTAGATAGAATTAAAAAAAACATTTTGATTTAGTATATTTTTCCATTTGCATACATATACCATTGTGAAGTAGATACCTCATGTAAGATACCAGCTATGGCAATTATTAAAACCAAGTATCCAAATATACCAAACTTAAAACCAGATATTTAAATCTATCCCAAAGTGTTAAATCAAGATTTTTAAAAAATAAAGCAAATTGAATTTTTTTCAAAAGAGCAAAATTATTTTTGTTCTTTAAAGATAAAATATTTAAAATGTTTCTTTCATCTTGATCACATCCTTTTAAATATATATTTTGAGTATTTCTATTGCAAAGATATATTAATACAATATTTTGTATTGTATGTAATTTATAAATAATTATGCATACATTGGGAGTCCATACTTAACATTTTTTTATTGATAAGGGTATGCAATCAAAAAGTTTGGAGACTACTGGTGTGAAGTATACAAGATTCTACTCTGCTTAGTGCTCATTAAATGGAAAAAGAAAAAAAGGGGGAAAAGAATATTACTTAGTAGAGCAAAGCTCAGCCTTCAAACTATTTTTTCAATGAAGTGTATGTGTTAAGACCTTATAATGTGAATGATTGCTAAACCAGTTAACTTTGTTAAATGATACTTTAATCTTTAATATCAAGCAAGGCATAACAAAATAGTCAGTAATTATTTATTAATGCCAAATACTAAGTGTTTGGAATGCAAAGTGTTTGAAACAGAAATAGACAACTATATTTATAGTCATATTAGTATTTATTCATTCATTCATTTATTTATTTATTTATTTATTTATTTATTTATTTATTTATTTATTTATTTATTTATAGGAACTCCTGCCTTCAAGGAGCTTAAATTTGAATAGAGAAGACAGCACATCAAAGAAAGCTAAAAAGCTTGGGGCTGGGGAAGAAAAATAGAAACTGTTTTGTGGAGATGTCCAGAGAAGTACAGACTGATGGGAACTAAAGAGATGGATAGTTGGTGGTTCTGGTAGACTTTCTGTACTCTTCAATGTGAGGAAGAGACTCAGGGGCAGAGGCTACTTCTCTAAGGTGTGGTTTGTGAATTAGCAGGGTCAAAATAATTTTTCAAGGTGAAGAGATGTCCAGAAGAGTGTAGACTGGTGAGAAATGAAAAGCTGACTACTGCTGTCAACTGACTGTCCATTTATCTGATGCTATCTGTTCAGTTGTTAAGGATCTCTTTGTTAACAGTTTTATTGTTACCTTTTACATCACAGCTATTTTTTGAGATTCTTCATACCTACTTACTTCCCAGTACCAAGTCTGTATCTAACCTTCTCTTGTAACAAAGAATACTCTTAGGCAAACATCACTGAGAAATAAATCTTGCATTCTATGCAAAATTCAACATCCCAGTCCCTTGTCTCTTCAAGGAAAGGAGGAAGGATAAATTCCTCACCTTTGGGGCCAAGGTTGGTCATCACAATTATAAATTTGAATTTATTTTTCCTTTTCATTTAATTTGATTGTAGTCAGTTTTCTGTATGAAGCCTTTCTATATTTCCAACTGCTAGTTCTCTTACCAAACTAACTGGTATTGAATTACTTTATATATATATTTATTAACTTTCATATTTTCTTATGTCTGTATTGCTTCCTGCCTTAGAATATAAGTTCATTGCAGGACAAAGTCATTCATATGTCATTCTTGACATATGAATCCCCTATAGATAGAATAGTTTCTGTCATATGATATGATTCTCATTTTACAGAAAAGGAAACTGAGGTCTTCATTTAAATGATTTTCTCAAGATCACACAGACATTAAGCAGTGGCAATTGCTCTGAGCCCTCCACCACAGCTGCCACCCAGCCAAGGGAATGTCATTCTCTTTCTGTTGTGCCTCATTTATCACATGCAAATAGGTTTTTAATAAATGCATTTGATGATGATAATGATTTGCTCTTCCCTGATACCTCAAATCAAGCTTTCAGATTCACATTTAAGAATATCTACAGTCACCCTTTGATGGAATGACTGACAGATTTCAAACTTTTTTTTATTAGCAGACAAGAAAAGATTACTCTATTTGAATAATTTTAGTGCCAAAATTGTATAGACGACAGAACACCCTGATGGGAAAATTTCTTGAGGCCTTTAATAACAAATTTCATTTAAAATATTTGAAGTCAATTAAATCACTTCAGATGAGGTATAACTACTTATCTCAAGTAAAATTGTACCCAAATTATAAAGGCTTTGGGGTTTAGTATAATGTTGATATGTATTGAATATCACAAGAACAGTTATTTCCCCAGCATCCATTATTAAAATTACATTTGGAAACCAAGGAAGCTGGATTTGATGGCAAGAGAATCATGTCTTCATGCAGACAGTGACCATGACATGGCAGCCTCAGTCTAGATTATTAGCATTTGTGGGACAGAGTCACAGACAGAAAGACAGACAGATGGACAGACAAACAAAGAGAGAGAGAGAGAGGCAAAGAAAGAGACAGAGAGACAGATGGAGACAAAGACAGAGATAGACAGACACAGACAGAGAGAAAGCCATAATGTGTTACTAGGTGGAGGAAGGACAAAGATCAATAGCCTTTGAAAAATACCTATAGTACCAACCATCATTATTCATCTCCAGAAGAGGGTTCATGGGGATGAGATTAAATGTTAGTTTACTACACTATTCCTTAATCCCTTTTCTGTTTGAGGAAGTAGAGCCAGGGCATATGACAAATTCTAAAAATTAAAAAAAAAACGATTTGCTGACCTGAGTTTTATTGCAGTTGAACTAAGAAAATCAGGGAAACTAGGAGAAGATAGGACGATTTAGAGATCAGTTAAGTAAAGAAAAGAAATTCAGAGAAGCAGTTAACAGAAAAGTTCTAAGAAGAGCTTAAGGAGGTCACTCCAATCCCAGTCTAGGCCCTTGTACCTTCTGGTGTAACCTGGCCAGAGGATAGGGGGCTACATGATCACTGGCTGAGAGATTTAGTCAAACATATATCAGATATTTGACAGAAAAGAGTCAAGAAAGCTTTAGAGCTTTTGAGGATCTTGGCTGAAATGACTAATCTTCATAGCCCTTGGATGAGACACTTACTTGAGAAGCCAAGCTGAGGGGGCAGCTAGGTGGTGCAGTGGATAGAGCACCAGTCCTGGAGTCAGGAGTACCTGAGTTCAAATCCGGTCTCAGACACTTAATAATGACCTAGCTGTGTGGCCTTGGGCAAGCCACTTGACCCCATTGCCTAGCAAAAAAAACCTTAAAAAAAAAGAAGCCAAGCTGAAAAGGACTGTTGTCCTTTCTCCTTAGGGGAAGTTTACTAAGGACAACATCTACAGGAAATGAGAGTTGAATTGTAGGTGGATCTGAAGATAGCACTTCAGCTGAGCAGCAGACCAGAAGCATAGAAAGATGCTAATAAAACAGGTGGATAGAGTCAACTGAAAAAGTCATAACCTTTCATCTGAAGATAGAGGCTTATTAACTATACACACCTCAATGAATGATAGAGGTAGCTAGATGGGCCTGTAAAAGAACAGTAAATATAAAGAAGATAATGGATGCTGTACAGGGTTTGAGTTGACCTTGATAATAAGTGGAGTTTGTGACCATCAAGGATGAATGTAATCCCTGGTAAAGAGCCCCAGAGAAGACTGCCAGGTAGGAAAGCAATATTTGACATTAATTGCTCTCTTCAGCAGCTTTCGTATATCCAAGGTTTGAGTTGCCCCTTGATGTATGTGACTTGATCATACCTATTCCCTTTGGGTGCATTCCCTCTAGTGAAGATGTCTCACACATAAGTCTTAAAAAATATCCCCTCTTTCCATTAATTACTTATGTATTTGTTGCAGAACAAGTTCAAAGTTTATAGGACAAAGGACCTGTCTGTGGTTATTTTGTTTATATGGCTATTTAATTAGAGCTAAATTAAAAGATATAAAACTTTAAAATTTCATTTATTCACCTGACATCTATACCATTGACCTGATTATTCCCCAGTAACAGAGCAAGTCTATTTCTTCTGGTTTTTCTTCAAATTTTACCTTATCTAGTTTTTAAACAGGAGTGGGGAAATCTTTTTTTCTATCAAGAACCATTTGGAAATTTATAACATCATTCACAGCCACAAAAAACTATGAATTTAAAAATTAGCCTGCTATATTTGGTCAAACTTTTAATTAATTCATCCTTAAAAAGTTCTTAGATTTGTAAGTCCCATCTGCAAATTCCATGGCAGCACCAGATCAAATGATTTCAAGGGTCTTATAAGGCTTGTGGTTGGACGTTCCCTGTTCCTGCTCTAACACAGCAGTTCTTGCCCTTCTCTAAAGAAGAGCTCACAGAACTAATCATGGAGACTCTGTGAATGTGATTTCCTTCCTATAAGGATCTCTCTGATGAAGAATTCCATCTAACAATGCAGGTTAGCACTTTTTCTGTAGGTTATATAGTCTTAAAGACATATATTCTTGTAGAGCATTAGAGATTAATGTATTTGTCCAGGGTCACACAGACGGAAATGAAATTTGAACTTGGGTCTTCCTAGCTTCCAGGTCAGATTACAATTTACACGGTAAATATATGCTCTGAGAGCTTTTAAGACATTTATTGTTGGCCCAAAGGGCCATGATAATCTCTTTCGATAGGTCAGTTTAAAATCAGAATAGGTAAAGAAGCCTTGATTGACTTGGGTCCCATAATCA
Source organism: Macrotis lagotis (assembly GCF_037893015.1). Taxonomy (NCBI): domain Eukaryota; kingdom Metazoa; phylum Chordata; class Mammalia; order Peramelemorphia; family Peramelidae; genus Macrotis; species Macrotis lagotis. The sequence continues at coordinate 62,153,095 of NC_133664.1, read as the reverse complement.
CCAATTATTAGTCATTACTGATTTTTCATTGCGTTTACAGTCTCCTGACCAGGAGTCGATTTATATGTTCATTTGTTAGACTCTTTTCTCTTTCCCCTCCCCATTATTCTCCCCTCCCCTCCCTTCCCTCAACCCCATTCTGACTACATACTACTCCCCCAACACACTCCTACCATCTGTTCCATTACTCCAAAATTGCCAAATGGGTTGTTATTCACTAAAGCCTAAATGTCCGTGATGGAGCTATTGTTCACAGGGGAGCATCTGGAATAATAGGTAATCTGAATTTTTTTATTTTGTACACTTCCCTACTCACCCTCTGTGAACATACAGATAATGTGTTAAAACAGGTTTAGCAGAAATTAAGAATGTCTTTGGTCCTGGGATGCAAAACACATTATTTTGTAACATTATGGAAGTTAAGGCTTTGAAGCATGATCAGAGGATCTGAGTTTGATTCCTGAATATGACTTATTACTTGGGTGATTTGGGGTATGCCCTATAATGCTGCCCTTCATCTGTAAAATGAGGAAGTTGGAATGTCTAATCTCTAAGGTCTCTTCTAGCTCTTGGTTTGAAGCTAAGGCGTTTCTTCATGCTGATTGACAGCATCAAACACATGACTTTGTGATGATGGTGTGAGCATTTGGAACCTATTTCTTTTTACAGTGATCATGAGGAAAGTAGTTTAGATGTTAAAAAGGAGAGTATTCTCTGTTATGCATTCTGTTATTAAGTTTGCCCTTTCCTCCCTTCTAATGACACCTTTGATCTGATCTTCCAAACAAGTATTATTCTTGGATGATAAATCAGTGCTTTCTGCTTAGGTCAGGCATGGGTAGACTAGATGAGTCTCAATTCAGATAATAGATCTCAGGGTTATTTGAAAATAAACTTGGGTTCTTTCACTAAGGAAGTAATATAGATAAAGACTAAAACATGGTAATGGACTGATTATTAAAACTGGAGCACTTGAGGTAGGGGCTCAGGGGAAATGTGGGAGGAAAGTTGCCTCTGCTGAGGTCCTCCTTTGACTACTATTGATTGAAATGCTTAGAAGCTGGTGCCAGACAGTCAGTAAACTTTATTAAGTGTTTATTATATATGAGGCACTGTGCTAAATGTTGATGTATATTTTAACTGTCTTCCATATGGTGGAGCTCAGAGAGCACAGTGGCTTGGTTGACACTCTTGAGTATTTCTACCTTATATTTGAGGTTGTGTATAGAGCTGACCACAAATGCTCTGAAAGCTATGGGTTGGAGCACAAATGGCATGCATCTTCCCAGGGATGATTTGGTGGTTGGTGATTGTGCTATTGGGTTGCCCCAAAATCCAACCTCAGGCAACAGTAATTGAGGGAGTTGAGTAAAAAAAGTTACATTCATATTACAATATAAGGCTTATATACCTGACTGTATTGCTTCCCCAAAACATGACTTTATGGGTTATCAGCAACTTAGATTCTTCTTTGAACGAGATAGTCAGTATGTGGCAAAAATAAGTCTTGAATTTAGATCTTGACTCCAAAACGGAATTTTTCTCCCTTACCTCACACCACACCACTTCTTATTACTACTAGAAGAAGAAAATTACAGAATACCAAAATTAACTATCACCTCAGAGATGCCCCATGCCTCACTTTCTATCCCCTCCATAGAATTGACCTACAGGAATCCATTCTGAGAAAAATCTCTCCTTCCCTTTGATTAGAAGGATTGTCAGGGAAAAATGAGAAGCTCCAGGATGGTGATGTTTCAGCTGGTGACCTGTTTTTCCCAGTCTCCCTTTTCTATTGCTCCTCCAAGGACATGGCCGACATAAACCAGCCTTCATCTTCACTGGCTCTTGGTGCACCTAACTTTTCAAAGACATGGCAGTAGAGGGAGCCAAACTACAGTTCTTGAATTCAAATAGTTCCCCTAATCCCTGTTTTCATAGGAATGCTCTAAAGCCAGCCAACATTTTTGCATTAGAGAGAAATAAAAGGTAGACTAGTTTGCATTCTGGACCCTCAGGGTTATTGAAAATAAATTTGATTTAATTCAGTTTATTTCTATGAGCATTTATTGAATGCCTATTAGGTAATCTAGGTACTAGAGGTTATAAGTATATACTTAATGATCCTTGCCTTAAGGAGTTTGGGGGGCAAATAACTTTATTTGCAAGACAAATCAAAATAAAAACACAGTCCTATGATTCAAAGCAGGGTCTGACAGCCATCTGGTATTTTCTGTGACTGAAAAATGATATTATATCTAGACTAGCTAATATCCAACTGCACATTATTGGAGACTATCTGTAGCATATTTACATAAGTCAATGGTGAACTCCACGATGGAAAACCATGACCAAAATCCATAACATCTCTTACACTATGTAATTGAAACTTATTCAGTCTGAGAGACATAGTGTTAACAGTTACAGCAGCATCTCATCACTAACCAAACATACTATAAAGATGAATGTAATAGCCACCGAAAGTCTCTGGAGGCTAAGCTCACATTCAGAATTCTGATAAACAAGCTCCAGTACTCATTTATTCAACGAGCCCTTAAATGAATGATCAGCGATTAATAAAAGTGTTGTGAAGCATTCAAAAATAAATTACTGATAAATATTTCAGCAGCATCATTACTGGTATTTAATATTTAATTTCTGTATCTATAAAATTTGTATTCTACTTTTTGTTATTTCTTTTCTGTCTCTCATTTTAGAATATGAGCTCTTTGAAGGCAGGGATCAGACACTTTTTTATGACTCTTTCCCCAGCCCTAAAGCATTATGAATTGTACTCAGCTGAACTTAAAGGATTATTGAATAAATAAATTAATTTTGCTGCTGGTGTACCTCAAAAAATCATTCTATCTCCTTTCATCTCTTACACAGACTGTCCCCCAAATTTAGAGTGCACTTTATCCTTACCTCCACCTAACAGAAGTTCCTCCATTTGCTAGAGTCCTTTCTCCAATTTCCTTGATATTTACTTTGCATGTATTTTCTATTGACTTAGTTGTGTGCATATTTATCTCCAGTTGAATATAAGCTCCTTTTTCATTTTTGTATCCAAATTCCCAATTCCTATCCACAAACCTGGCACATAGTAGGCATCTAGCATATGTTTATTGAATTGAATTGCATTTAATTGGGCACTCTACCAAACAAGTTAAATAGATATGCTCCCTTTCCTCTAGGAGATTGCCATTGAAGGCTAACAGCAGAATATTCTCATCAATGACCTACACTGAGCAAACACTGAATAAACATATCCAATAAATCATTTGCTGGCCTATTAGTATTTATGGATTCACAAATGGGTCACTGCTAATTGTAGGGCACCAACTATAGGAAGAGTCTTGGGAATGAGGAGCTTTGATGTGAGGGAGCAAGATAGAGTTTGCTTCTTTTCCAATTAGGTTCCAAAAACACTGCCAAAAGGAGCCCTTAGTATTCAGGATTCAAAATATGTTTTGTTTTTAAGATTACTGAAAGCTTAATTTTTCATTTCTCACAATGAAGTCAGGCTTCCAAGAAATAATGACCCTGAAATCATTTTGAATTAATAGGAAAAAATTAATTATGTGTTTCTTTGACTAATATGTCATCAGAGTACAAGTCCATTTTCTGCATTCATTGTCTTGCTTGTTTGCTTGTTTGCAATAATGGTCATTCACTCATTCATTCAGTAAGTATTTATTGAGTTGCCTACTGCAAGCCAGAAAAACAAATACAAAAAAAATTATAGTTTCTGCACTCAAATTTAAATCTATAGGGTTAATTACTGTATAACATTTAAGACAGCAACTACTTAAATTGTGAATACAATGCCCTTTTGTCATTATTCCACTAATGATTTTTCCTTTTTCTCCTTTTTTTAATAATGAACTTAAAAATCATCAACAAATGAACTCTGTCCACTTCCACTGTACCCTGTAGAATCCCTGTTCCATAACTAATACACTTCCTTTCACTTTGGATTCTCTCTTTTTTGTGATCCTTCCATTTTCTGCCTCTTGGAGACTTGACTTCCTGAAGATAACACAGCCTCCTTGACCATACTCTCTCATACTGCACGCCTTCATTCATACCACACTGGTCCTGGAGGGAAGTTAGACTATTCCTTTACTGCCCTCCCATTACTCCAGATTTTCCCTTTGTTTTTAGTATGAAACCATGATAATCTATTAGGTACAGCTTATTTTTTTAAGGATATAAAATTGCAAAATGTTCATTCCAGAGTTTTCTTGTTTGTCTTTCTGAACTTTCTCTTGTGGCATTGAAAAAAATCTGATGGATTTTTTTCCATCATTATCATTAACTCCCTATTCCCCCCCTCTCAATTCCTCCCCAAAACCCTATTAACAAATAAACATAATCAAGCAAATGGCCCTAGTTGGGAATGAATTCTCATTCTGTTCTGCTAGCTAATCATCTCCCTGTCAGAGTCATGCTTTATCTTCTGCAGTTATGGTTTCGGTCTCTCTCTGCCAACATCACTTAGCAAATTCTTTGAAGTCAACTCTATCCAAAATTTATCACTCAATCCAAATAATTGTGACTGTTCTCTACTGGCCCTCAAGTTATTCCCCTTTCTTTTGGCAAGGAGTTTAGTAGTGGTTACACTGTTGTCTTCGCTTCCCAACTCCTGCCCTTATACAAGATGTTCCCTCAAACATTTTAAACTTCCAAATCCATGTTCACTTCAAATCTTAAGACCTACTCCTTTCAACCTTCACTCCAAAGTAGTCTGGTCAAACCCTAACTATCACTATCATCCACAAGTCTTCTGCTTCTAAGATAAAAGACAGACACTTCTCTCTCTGATTACAACTTATTCCATCTCTTCCTGTGCCTTAGTCCTCCTAAATGTATGTTTTTCCCTTTACACCATGAACTCCAAATTCTCTATCCCTTGGTTCTTTTTTCAGTTATTATACTTGTTTCAACATTTTTCTCCCTTCCCAATCTTTACACCAGGGTTAACAATATTGATCTGATATTTATATAGCACTTTAAGATTTGCAAAGTGCTCTACACATGATGTCTTAATTAGCTGGGAACAACAACTCTATGAAGTTAGTGCTAATAGTTAACCAGTTCAACTCTTTGTTCTTCTTCACCTTGCCTTTTTATCCCTGGTTGCCCTGCTAAACCCAGTCTTGGATTGTTGCTAACATATGCCTACTTCATTCCTACTTTTGGAGTGCTGAATGAATCTGGAGAAAATCACACATGTGCTCATCTCTTACTGTTGAAGGCAATACTTTTACCCCTATCTCATTGATTCTCTATCCTACTGCCTATAGAAGATTTTACAAACTTCTCTTCATCTCAAACTTCCCCTCTTTATCTTCTTTCTCCCACTCTCAGCTGAGGACTTTTTTCATACATTATTAGAAAATTGAAGTTATTTTCTGAGAGTTCTCTTTCCTCTATTTCTTTTTTTAATCTCAAAAATCCTTTTGGTTGGTTCTTGTCCTTCATTATTAAAAACAGACCAAAATAACAGAACTATATTAAAGCAAAATCCTTTTACACCACCTCTTTCCACATCCTTTTACCATATTTCCCTATGTATAAATTGCACTTTAATTTTGGGGCCCAAACTTTGAAAAAAAAAGCATTACATAAAGTTGTTGAATTTAAGTTTTTTATTATTCATAAAATTCATACAACTCCTCATCACTGTCAAAACTCCCATCCATGAGCTTGTCCTCATCTGTGTTTGATGACGAATCTCTGAGTTAGAAGAAAGACTGCTCTCTTGCCTGTTCTCTGGTCTGTGGTTGACCACAAGCACTCCCTGGTCAAGTCTGGTGCATGGATGTATGCCTAGTCTATTCTGTTTCATGAAGCACAAATTGTGTCCTCCTTTGAAATTAGTAGCTTCTTTTTCATCAGTGATTCTTCTGCTGAACCATCTTTGTGGAACTCCAATTGCCCTTTGCTCTTCAACCCATCTCTTCAATTCCCTCTCTAAATCAGTCATTTGGCTGACTTGCCTCTCTTGGCCTTCTTCTGCCAGGTCATTTTCAGTAGGGTCTCTTCTTCCCCTGGCTAGTCTCAGATTGTTTTCTCAGTTGGAGGAAGACTAAACTGACATTCAGCAGTATGATTTCCATTCACTTTTGAAAACTGGATCACTTTGAACTTGAATTCAGCACTGGATGAAAATCTTTTTTGAGCCATTTTGGGGCAGAATGTGGCAAAATGTAACCTAATATACTGGTAACAGATGTAAAACAATGAGCACAAAGACAATAAGCATGAAAAAAATGGGAAATGCAAGTAAAAAAAAACTACAACCACTGGATAAGATGCTCCCAGTTTTTAGACCCCAATTTTTTGGAAAGTGGTGTTTCTTATACATGGGGAAATATAGTAACTTTTTTCAGTACCTGATCATGAGGTAGCTCCTCTTACAAAGACAAGTCCCTCTATATATGAGCTTGATCCCATCCATTCCTAACTTTTTTTTATCAGATTGCCTCCTCAGTTATTTCCAGTCTCTCTAAATTGCAATTCTTCTCCATCTCCTGGGTTCTTCATGTTGCTTTTAACCATGCACAAGACTTCCTATCCTTAAAAACCTTTACTATCCCCTCAAGCTATTTTTCTTTTTTTCAAAGCTATTTTCCTTTAATCTCTCCTTTCTTATCTTACATTCCTCGGTCACCCCTCTAAGAAAAACCATAAATGTTCATTGACTCCTCTTCCTCTACTCTTGCTTACTCCCTAACTTTAGCACCCAATACATTATTTGACACATAAATGCTTTTTGATTGACCAGTTGATGAATATTTCAGTATACAAAAGGAAGAAAAATAGGAGGGAACATCTTACACTTTTCATGTAAAACATTTGGAGGACAAAAGATCTCAATAGTGGATGGACTTTCTTTAAATTACCCAAGTTACCCAAATTTGTTCTGTTGCTTTGGTATACTTTAGGGAACAGTGAAAAATGCCTTAACAGGTCTACACAGACTAGCTATCAAGTGTTTAGTTAAAGCAAACCAGTAGTTAATGGGCAGAATATTGAAAAATTACTTTTAAAAAATGAATTGTGGTTTTGAGTATATAGATGCTAGGTGGAGTGTTAATCCAATCAGTATCTGTGATTAAAATTAAATAATTACTCTTTTAAAATGTCTGATTTAATTGATTGAAAATTGTCAGAGAAATGACTTGAATGTGGCTACTGCCAAAGTTGGTTATATAACTAAAACAGTGTGAAGAACAGTAGTAAACATCTGGATATTTCAGAACAGATCAGTTCTTTGGCCCCAATTATCTGAATATCCCAGGTAAATAAACATTAGAAGTTTCACTATCCAGATAATTGAATCAATTGTTCACTTTTAAAAAACAGATCAATAGTCTTAATTGCATTGTCAGAAAATATTACAATCAGTATCCTTAAAACTAATTTCAGGATGTTGGGATTCTGTTGGATTGGTTGGGAGATGGGCAGCAGCTATGGTGTCCTGGGTGGTTTTGCCCCTGAGGCAGTAACTAGAAAATGGAGTGGGCTGATAGCTCCTGTATTTCTCCAGGAATTTCTTGGACTATTGGTTCCAAGCAAAATGGTGATAATCAGAATCTAGCTATTATTTGAGGGTAAAGGTACTCAGCTCATGTGGCTTTTGGGAAAACTTCCTTGATAACTTCAGTTGTTAATTTCCTTTTGTATACTGAAATATTCATCAATTGATCAATCAAAAAACATTTATCTATCAAACATTGCATTGGGTGCTAAAGTTAGGGAGTAAGCAAGAAAGGAGTGAAAGGAGTCAATTTAATTCAATTCAGTTGCTATGGGTAACAGAGTAGTTCAGATTGGAACTAGTTGAAAGACTGGACTCAATGTAGTAGTTAATGATTCATTGTCCTCATGGAAGGAAGTTTCCAGTTTAGGCTTCCATAGACTAAGGGGTGTGTAGTTGGCCCTGTAACGCTCAATATTTTAATTTGTAATTAAATAAAAAGTATAGATGCCATACTTATCAAAACTGCAGAAGGTAGAAAGCTGAGAGGGATGTCTTTATGAGGAAATTGTAAGATGTTCCCTCCTATTTTTTTCTTCTTTTTTATATACTGGAACTTATGAGGTATCTCCTATGTGTCAAATATTGTATTGGGTACTAAGGATACAAGGATAATAAACTGGTCTCCTTGCTTTTTCTTGCATAAGAAACTCCACCTTTCAACTTCAAGCATTTTCTCTGGATGCCTTTTAGAATGCTTCCCCCTTAATTTCCATTTCCTGGCTATTTTGACTTCCTTTAATTCCCAGGTAAAATTTTATCTTGTAAAAGAAGTTTTTCCTAATCTCTTTCAATGCTAGTTTCTTTGCTCTGTTGATTACCTAAAACTTATCCTATAATTGTACACTGTCTCCACAGTAAGACTGTGAGTTCTTTGAGCAGAGACTTTGTTTCCTCAAATAAATGCTGAAAAAAGCTGATGTCATTTTGTGCTACATAACATATGGGACTAGTGGGCAGCTAGGTGGCACAGTGGATAGAGTATCAGCCCTGGAGTCAGAAGGACCTGAGTTCAAATCCTACCTCAGACACTTGATTGCCTGGCTGTGTGACCTTGGGCAAGTCACTTAACCCCATTGCTTTATATAAAATAAAAAGAAATATGGGACTAGGGACCAAGTGTACCCTGCTCTGATTAGACCACATCTTGTACATTCTATTTAGTTTTGAATAATACAACCTAGGAAGGATACTGATGAACTGGAAAGATTTCTGAGGAAGGCATTCTGAGAATGCTGAAGGAATGAATGAAAGAAATTAGGGGATTTAGACTGAAGGGGGGAAAAGATTTTGCAGGGGATATGGCTGTTGTCTTCAATATCTGAAGGATTGTTAGGTAGACGAAGGATTAAACATGTTCTTCTTGGTCTCAATGAAACAGACTTGGGAGCATTGGCTAGAAGTTGCAAAGAGCATTGAAATTTGATGACAGAAAAATCTTCCTATTACTTAGAAGTGCCCCAGAGCAGAACTGACTGCTTTAGAATTCTCCTTGTTCTGGTATGGGTGGACAAGATGTTCCTAAAGGTCCCTTACAGCTATGAGATGCTGCAATTCTGTGATTCCAATTTGAACAGTATTTATGTAGTGCTGACCAAGTACAAGTTTGACATAGAAGTATTTTCACTCTCTGTGGACATAAATAAGTATAGAACAAGGAAATCAAGAGGGACAGAGAGTCCTGACACCTGGAGAATCTGTGAAGACTTCATCTGGGAGATAGTACCTGAACTGGTCTTCAGAGAAACAAAAACCAACAGAGATATGGGAGTGTACTCAGACATGGAGAATAGTCTGTGAGAATATACAGAGATGGGAGATGAACTTTAAAGAATCATTATTAGTCACCCAATTTGGTTGGAATGTAAAGTTGTAAAGGGGTGGTAGCATCTATGAAGGGCTGTAATATGAAAGTAGAGGTTTTATATTTTATTGTCTATGCCATTGGTCTCCAATTTCTTTTTGTCTGTGCATTTTTATCAGTAAAAATATTTTAATTTCCCAACATATGGGTATTAGTGTTATCTAACAGGATCCAAAAATAAATCTAGTCTATACATTGTAATATATCCCCTGCAAAAATCTTTTCCCCCCTTCAGTCTAAATCCTCTAATTTCTTTCATTCATTCCTTCAGCATTCTCAGAATGCTTTCCTCAGAAATCGTTCCAATTCATCAGTATCCTTGCTAGGTTGTATTACTCAGAATTAAACAGAATGCACAAGATGTGGTCTAATCAGAGCAGGGTACACTTATATAAAAATCTTTATAAATCATTATGTCTGTTATAGAACATACATAAATTAGAAATTAAAATATGAAATGAAGATGAAATAACATTTGAACCTAGAATCAACAGGGAGTTTATTAACTAGGTAAGTGACACGGTCAGATTTGCATTTTAGGGAAATCACTTTAGGAGCTGTATAGAGGATTAGAGAGAACTACTTGAGGAGGGGAGCCAATTAGCATTTATTACAGTAGGGGCCTGAGCTAGGCTAGTGGTCATTTATGCTGAGAGGAGATAATTACAAGTGGCATTGTGGAAGAAGAAATGACCAGATTTATCTGGTTATAGATTGAGTGAAAGTGAGGAGCCTATTATATAGTTAAAATTGTGAGCCTGGTTGACTGAAATGATGTTGGTACCTTTGACAATAATAGCAAAGTTTGGAAAAGGTTGGGTTTTATGTGAAAAATAGTACAATGATGCTAATAATGAAAATCACTACCCATCCCTGGCTTATTATTTGCAACATGTCCATGGTCTCTCTTACCAGTCCCTGTGCTTGAACATAAAGTCCATTCGCCGAGGGCTGACTGCCTGAAACAATGGAAGGATCTGGGAGAGAGAGTTTGTGTATCCTGGGGCAGAGGTACCAAATTTTCTCATTGGTAATCTGTGCTGCTCCTGCTGCTGTTGCGGGTTTTCCGGGAACTACCCTCAGAGGCTGATGCAAGACTCAGCAGAAAGAAGACTTGGAGCTTGTACAGCAGGAGGGACTTTTCAGAATGGTGGTATCTTGGGGGAATCAGAGTAGGTAGGGTTGTTTTGTAGAAACGCTCTATGATAGACTATCCTACAAAGGTTGAGATGCAACCTAACTTTCTATCCCCTAGTTAATCACGCACTTCTTTAAAAAGATTGCCCTCATATTATTATCTTCTTTTACTTATCTTTGTATATGTAAATATTTTTGGAGGCAGTAGGGATTGAGTGATTTGCCCAGGGTCACACAGCTAGTAAATACCTGAGGTTAGATTTGAACTCAGTCCTCCTGACTCCAGGTTCCACCTCACTGCTCCTGCACATGTAAAGTTGAGGACAAGGATGATTTAATTTTTGTCTTTGTATCTCCAGAGTTTAAGACATAGTTGTTGCTAAATAACTGTTTGTTTTTTAATGACTTGTTGACAAGAGAGTAAGCTGTGGTAAGTGAGTTATTCATTGTGGAGACAAATTTGGCAAAGGGTCAGAGAAATGATTCTAAGGGTAAAACCAGTGACCTGAAAAGGTACCAGTCAGCAACAGTACCTATAACCCTGTTTATTATCTGTTTTCTTGTATTACAATTATGGTATATATATGTATATATGTATATATATATATATATACATACATACATATGTGTGTGTGTGTGTGTGTGTGTGTGTGTGTGTGTGTGTGTGTCCTTGGTGAGGGAGATGGGGCAGGAAATACAATTTCGACAAATGATACAGACCAAAATGGTTGCTGGGCTCCCACCATGCATCATGTGCCAGCACGAAAGACTAAGTAATGATGAAGCTGTGCCATCAAGCCTAGACAAGTGATGACTACATGGATTCAGTAGAATTTGCTCTCAGTTCCTATCTTCATTTAGACAACATGACCTGTGACAATAGCATGTCCTTTGAAAAGGGCATTTAATTTTCAGGTATCCATTCATGACTTGAACTACTCCATGACCAGTCCCTTCAGAATTCAATTTTATATCACTGTACAATGGAAAGGATTAGATTTGAAATCAAAGGGCCTGGGTTCAAATTTGAACTTTGCCATTATCTGTGTAACTTTGCATTTCATCTTTTTTGGTTTCCATTTTTTCATCTGGAAAATGAGGGGAGTTGAAGTAGGTGACCCCCTGAGATAACTTCCTGTTATAAACCTACAATCCTCTGAGAGGATTGAACCAGGAGTTCTTAATCTTTTTTTGGTGTCCTTGAACTCCTTTAAAAATGGTGCATCCCATGGTCCCTCTTCAGAATGATATTTTTAAATGCATAAAATAAAAATACATAGAATTACAAAGGAAATAAATTATATTGAAACACACAGTAGTAAGTTTTTAAAAGCTCACAGACTTCAGGTTAAAAACTTCTGCACTAAATGATACCTAAGATTTTTTCATTTAGGACCCTATCATCTTTTTGCTTTGGTAATCCAATGGCTGGCCTTGGAGGAGTCTGGCTCCTTATGTAAACTACTATTCCATATGTTGAACATTCTTTGAGGAATATTATGGGAATATGCATTCTATTGAGGGAGGTATCAGAACATGGGGCACCTCCATTAGTTTTCTTAGCTGCTGCCATCAGACCCTTACTAGCCAAATGAGATCACAAGAGATCGGGTATTAGTGTTATCTGGCAGAATCCAAGAATAAATATAGTCTATACATTGTAAATTTTTGTTATTTGTTAAGGCCAAACCTCTATCAATGTTACTTTATTGTTGCTTTCTAAATGGAAATAGTATCCCTGCTGAGGGATGGAGGATAAATAGTACAACTTCTTTAAAGAAAATCTGTGTCAACATTAGAGTCTTGTATCTTTCTGAGAACAAGTAAGGCAGACATTAATGAAGCTGCTCTATTTATCCCATGTATGTACTAACATCTGTTAAAATGTCATTTACGCAGGATAGCATGAGTTATTGATACATTAACACATCAATTTGGCATAGCAAAGCCTTTACAATTACATTATGATGTTTTGTAGAGTTCTCATCTGTGACAAGCTCACTTAAAAAGTCACAAGTTAAAGTCATTTTTCTTCACTGCTGGGCTACCCACACATGGTTGTAGAGAATGCCAGTTGGAAAGATGTATAATTTGAGAGGCCAGGGAGTTGAAACTAGAGAGTAAGAAGGCAAGCAAGAATATGCTGTTTTACTCACTCATTTTGAAATGGCAGGGGGACCTTGAATTTCATTGGGATTTATCTAAGTAAGGGTAGCTGCCAAGCCCGGCACTGTGCCCAGCTATTCTGAATGAGGAATATCTCAGGATAGAGGAGATTGCTTAATGAATCTTGAATTTGGGGGTTAGATGTGGTAGAAGCAGAATCTCTTAAAGCTGGATTAGTTTTTCCTAAGGTCCTACCCAAATTGGCTAGATTAGTTTTTCCTTAAATTATTGGATCTATCCTTGAGCCTTAACACACCATTGACTTAGCTTCCTCATGGACTAGGAACAAAAGTCAGGGTACTAAGAATTAGGGGCACCCTCCTGAGCAACTTAAATTCTCATGGAAGAATAACATTGAAAATTAGCGTTGTGGGTGCTATGCTTCTAATATGAAGGGAAGAAGGTGAAAGATTGGTGAGTAAAGCTGATTTTTTCCCTCTTTGAGGCATGTACCCTCATGCGGGTAATGCCCCTCTTGCATAGTTCCTCCAGTGACTTTCCCTCTAGTTAATACTCTTGCTTCTCTCTTCCTCAATGGATCATTTTTTTTAAATTGCTGTAGAAAGATGGAAAATACACTGAAGCACCACTGTTCATAGTTTCCTCACCATCTTTAGTCACGTAATTCCAAACAAACTGCTTTCATATATGCTCAGGTCCAATTTCATGTGTTCCTGGGATGATATTAAAATATATAATCAAATTACTTTTGTTTTACTGAGATCATAATTTTATTCCAGAAAGTATCCCTCAGTGGTAATAAAATATATTGACCTCTTTCTTCATGGAACTCATGACCATGACTTCCCTCTAGTCTGTATTTATCATTTATGTCCACCACCACCTCCCAAAGCTCACAAACCAACACTTTAATGAATGACTGTATTGTATTAGAGAAACTGGTTTCTTTCAAAACATGTGGCAAAACTAAAATCAGACTTCTAAAGAACATAGATGGGTGGAAAACAGGCTCAATATTCTCTTCTTGGGGATGATAAAAGACAAAGATGTTAAGGATTTAACGGATGCAGAAGATACAAAAGAATATATAACATCGCAGATATCATGATGGTGTGATTATTGATTTAGAGCCAGACATCCTGGAGAATGAAGTCATGTGGATCTTAGGAAGAATTGCTAACAATAATACTAGCAAAGGTGGGGCAGCTAGGTGGCACAGTGGATAGAGCCTCAACCCCAGAGTTAGGAGGACCAGAGTTCAAATTCAGGCTCAGACACTAAATAATCGACTAGCTGTGTGACCTTGGGAAAGTCACTTAACCCTATTGCCTTGCAAAAAAATACTAGCAAAGATGATAGAATTCCAGCAAAAGTATTTAAAATCCTAAAGTCCTACATTCAATATGCCATTTGGAAAACTCCACAGGTGCCACAGATGAGAAAAGAGCAGTTTCCATCTCAAACCTAAAGGAGGGCAAAAATTGTCAAACAAGTGAACTCATTTTAAGTAAGGTTCTTCTTAAGAATCTGCAAACTAGGTCACATAAATATCTGAATTGAGAATTAACAAAAGAGTATGTTTATTTTCAAAGAGGCTGAGAAACTAGAGACCAAATTGCCAACCTTTGTTAGATAATGGAGAAAACATGAGGATTCCAGAAAAAAAATCCACTTTTGTGTCAAGTCTTCAAAGAGTTGCCACTACCAGAGCATTTTACTTGTCTCCTGAGGAATCTTTATGTGGGCCAAGAACTAACAATTAAAAACCAAACATGCAACAATTGATTGGTTTAAGATCAGAAAAGGAGAATGACAAGGCTGGATTTTGGCACCTCATCTATTTAAATTATGTCCAAAATACATTGTACAAAAATGCCAGACTCTGAATCAAAAATCAGAATTAAGGTTGCTGGGAGAAATAGCCACAGTCTCAGGTATGTAGATGACACACCACTTTGATGTCAGATATGTAGATGATACTGCTTTGATGGCAGAAGGTGAAGAGGAATTAAGAAGCCTCTTGATGAGGGTAAAAGAAAGGAGTGTAAAAGCTGTCTTGAAACATAACAAAAAAAATAAGGAAACAAAAACAAAGATCATGGCAACCAGTCCCATCACATCCTGGCAAAGAGAGTGGGAGAAGAGATGGAAGCAGTGTCAGGTTTTATATTCCTGAACATAAGATCAACTGAACAAAGATCACTGGAGATGGCAACTGTAGTTATGAAATTAAGAGACTTACTACTTGGAAGGAAAGCTAGGACAAATCTGGACAGCATATTAAAAAGCAGAGACACCACCTTGCCAACAAGCAGCTGTTTAGCCAAAGCTTTAGTGTTTCCAATAGCAATATATGGCTGTGATAGCTGAATGTCACAGAATCAACACTTTCAAGTTGTAGTGTTGGAGAAGACTTCTGAGAGTTCCTTGGATGGCAAGGAGATCAAATCAGTCAACATTTAAAGAAAATAATTCACACTATTTACTGGAAGTTTAAACACTTTGGCTACATAATGAGAAAACAGGACTCACTGGAAAAGATTCTGATGTTGGGAAACCTTGAAGGCAAAAGGGAAAGGGGCACAGAGAAAGCTATGAATAGATTGGTAGGTTGGTTCTTGTCCTTCACTATCAAAGTAGATCAAAATGGCATCGCTATGTTTGAGATACTGTGGCTAATCAGACCAATATTAGATTGGAATACTATACCATGGGTTGGGCACAAATAGTCCTTGTGATCACCTGCGGTACTTTCTCTAAATGTACATATCTCATGTTTACTTTGAGCTGTTTCCATTATGCCTTCCTCATAGAGAGCAGCACCCTCTTTGATGAGGATACACCATGCTGGGTGATCCCATGCCAAGGTCTCCCATGCTGTACAATCAATTCTAAAGTTCTTTAGAGAGACCTCCCGGTATCAGTTCTTCTGACCCCCTTGTGAGCGCTTGCCTCGTGTGAGTTCTCCATAAAACAGTCTTTTTGACAAGCTTACATCTGACATTCTAACAATGTGTCCAGCCCATAGCAGTTGCACTTTCTGTAGTGACATCTAAATGCCAGTCAGTTTTACTGGAGAAAAGACCTCAGAGTCTGATATCTTCACCCACCAGGCGATCTTCATAATCTTCATGGATTTCAGAATTGAAAAGGAAGCAATTCAGTTTCTTGGTATAGTGCTGGTATACTGTCCATATTTCACAGGCATATAGAAATGAGGTCAGCGCAAGGGCTCTGTAGTGCTTCAGTTTGGTGGTCAGTCTAATACCTCTTTTCTCCCACACTTTCTTTCAGATTCTACCAAACAGCTAGTTCTGGCAATATAAGTGTCAACCTCATTGTCAGTGGGAGCTTCCCTAGAAAAGTAAGAGAATTTGTCAACAGTATTCAAAATTTTCCATTTGCTGTAACCAATGGTTCCTCATATGGATGGTGTGGTGCTGGCTGATGGAGCACTTGGATTTTCTTGGTGTTAATGGTTAGGCCAAAATTAGTAGTAGAGAAGTCATCCATGTCTTGTTTCTCAACTTCAAAGGTTCAATTGAGGGCACAATTATCTGCAAACAGAAGATCATGCACCAACCCTCCCTCCACTTTGATTTTAGCTTGAAGCCTTTTCAAGCTGATCTTGATGCTGTGCTCATCCTCAGTAAAGGCATTCAATAGATAGTGGCAAGTAAACAATAACATGAACTTGGACAGACTTAGAGAGACAGTGGAGGATAGAAGGGCCTGGTGTTCTATGTTCCATGGGGTCATGAAGAGTCAGACAGGAACTGATTGTCAGAATAACAACATGTTCTCTTCAAGAGTCTGAGTTGTTTTCAGAAACAATAATGATTCCTGACATGCTGTATCAGAGGCAGCGGCAGCAGTTGTGAGACAGCCTTGTACTGTCTGGCTCCTCTCTTCTCTTGAGTCCTCTGATGGAGTTCCCTGTTATACAGGTTTGCTGCTCTCCATATTGTTTAGGAAAAGGAGTGATTATTGTTATTCAGTCATGTTTGATTTTTCATGGCCCTATTGGGGTTTCTTGGCAAACATATTGGAGTGATTTGTTACTTCCTTCTCCAGCTCATTTTACAGATGAGGAAACTGAAGCAAACAGGGTGAAGCTGAATTGCCCGGCTTCACAGCTAGTAAGTGTCTGAAGACAGATTTGAATTTTGATTTTTCTGATACTAGGCCTGGCGTTCCATCCATTGCACCACCTGTTCCCCACCACCACCACCCAAAAAAGGAGGCCGCTTTCAGTTATACTCTGGAAATAAGCACTGGGAAATTTATGTGTACTATTAGACATTGCCTTCTATTGGGAGCTTCTTAAGTAAATACAAAGCATAAATAAAATAAATACAAAGTGAGCTTCAAGTTGGTGGAGAACCAGAACAAGAACCAGGAATAGAGAAGGAGGTACATCTACATCCAATCATCCACCCATCCCTCTATCCATTTCTTACAGTACTTATCGGGATAAAGGCATTTTTTTTGAGAGAAGTACTAGCAGCTTGAGGAATCAGAAAAGGCCCATTGTACAAAGTGGATAATTCAAGTTAATCTTTAAAGAAACCCTAGAGATTTTAAGGAAGAAGTGATGATGTTTGTCCTGCATTCTCAAAGAAGACCATGGCAACAGGTAGGTGATGTCATGACAAACACATGAATTAAATTTGAGTGAGGGGGGGTGCTATGATAAGTCATCAGCCTCACTTTCTCCTCCAGAGTCATCTGGATTCAGTGGACAGATAGGAATCAGGACAATTGGAGATGATCCTGCAAGTGAGGCAATCGGGGTTAAGTGACTTCTCTATGGTCTCATGGTAAGTATAAAGTGTCTGAGCTTAGATTCCTGACTCCAAGGTCAGGGCTCTATCCTCTGCACCATCCAGATTCCCTTGGTGGGAGCATATTACCAACACACAACATAAGAATGTCTTGTGTGAAAGCCTAATTTGAAGGCAAGAAAGGAATGTATAATAAGATTAAAAATAGAAGCTGCAGCCAAATTGTGAAGGGTTTTAAATGTCAAAAAGGGACATTTACATTTGATCCGAGAGATAAGAAGGAGCCACTGCAGTTTACTGAGCAAGGAAGAAGTGTGCTCAGACATTTACTTTTGGAATCTCATTTTTGAGGATTTGAGAGGGGAAAAATAAAAAGGAAAGTCACTATAATGTTCCAGGTAAGAGGTGATTTGGGCTACTGTCACTTGCTTGACTAAAGGAATAGCCCTACGCAGTTAGGAATGCCCTTTCTTCACATTGAAATTAGAAAAAAGAAGCTGTGAACTTGGATACCTGTCCTCAAGGAGCCTACAGTGTTCACAGGGTATTAGAATTGTAAGTAAAAAAAATTATAATGTCAAATATAAGATCGTAAGTGCATGAGAGATTTGGGAACGAAGTGTTCTACAGTGATGAGATTCCTGCTATGGAGTGGATAGGGGAAGAAGGGAGTCAGGAAAGACTTCATTGAATGTTCCTTCAAGTTTAATTTCATTGATTCACAACTTCACAAATACCACTTGTTTAGTATCCATCCCCTAGCTCATCCTTCTACTACTGTGTTCTCTAGGATGAGTTTAATTTTTTTCTTTTTATTTTCTATGATTCTTTCATGGAACATTTTGCCTTTCTCAAAATAGCTCTTTGCCCATTTTAGGGAATTTGCCACATTGTTGTAAAGTCATTAGTCTTTTTGTTGGATATTTTCCTTGTTTGGCTCACCTGCATCCTACCTTACTAAGATTCCCTCAAAGGAGCTCCTAGGGTTATGGTATACTTCTTAGGAAACCATTGATGAACACTGTTCCCTTTCTTCTTGTATTTCTGTTCAATACATGATTGAATGGGACAAAATAGCTTCTGGGGTTTGTTAATCCAAGATTCTATTGCCTGTTCCAGAAATAAGGGCTCAGGTTCAAGATCATAGGATTGTAGATTTTGAGCTAGAAGGGACTTTGTCAGTCTTCTAATCTGACTTATTTTTTTGATGAAGAAACTAAGGCCTAGAGAGGTTAAGTACCTTCCCAAAGATCACAAAGGTAGTAAGTGGCAGAGTTGGTCCTGGATCTCAGCAGGTTTCCCTCCAAACCCAGTGTATTTTTCACAGCAGGTTACTACTGTATTTGTCCATGGGAATTAGAATTATACCCACCAGGGGGCATCCAGCATCTCTAGAAAGCCAGTTGTGGCATCTTGAAGCCCAAGTATTCATGGAAGCTGGCAACGGGCACAGCGACCATGTTTATCCAAACAAAAATACTTGTTAAAAGTGTCTTTCCTTGTTATCAAACCTGTCTTAGAAAATCGGATATTATAAGATAAAGATTTAGAACTGGAAAAATAGCAGCCAAACCCCATTTCAGAGAGAAGGAATAATGAGACCTCAAGAGTTGAAGTTATTTATGCCCAGGGTCATCCCGGGTTAATGTTGAGTTACTATCACTTCTATGGGGCACTGGCATTTTAGTTCTCTTGCTATTTTCCTGGCATTGCAAACTTAAAACAGTGAATTTTATGTGAATTTCTTCTACCCAAAGAGGATGTATTTGTACGTGTACTCCTAGATTGGGGAACTCCTGATGACATTGGTCTCTTGTTTCTGGGGTGGAAAGAGAAGGATCTAGAATCCTAAAAAGTTCTGATGGGATTCTAGAAGACTAGACTGACGTGGAGAACTTAGATGCCTGGTGTGGTTCCTAAAACTGACCTCTCACCCTCTTTTTTTGTATTTCTGTGTCTATAATGCCATGACCCTCTTGTTATTGGAAATATCTATTCTCCATCACTTATGTATAAATCATTCCCTGCTCCTACCCCTGGCCCACTGTGACCCTGAATTCCAGAACACCACTCTTATATTACCCTTGTGGGCTATGGGATTTGTGAGAGTCTGAGGAGAGAGCATTAGACTTGGAGTTAGAAAATCTGAATTTGGGTTCCAGCTTCAAAATTTGCAAGCTATATAATTATGGGCAGGTCCCTTTGCCTCTCTGTTTATTCATCCCTAAAATGAGAGCCATATGTGCACTACTGGCCTCACATAGTCGAGAAGAAATCATTTTAGAAATGAGAACCAATGTTGTTATTCTTGTTTTCTCCCCTCACTGGACTGTTAACAAGTTCAGATGTCTTGGTCTAATCTAAACATTGTTATCTTCCTAGCCCAGTGTTCTGCAGAGAGTAGATAAATTGTAAATATTTCCTGAATTGTGGAACTTTGTCATCTACATGGATGTAGAGGCAAATGGGGGGAGCTAAGAGACTTGTAACCAATAAAATGTGATATTTAATTATAAGGGTAAGAGACTTCCACATTCTAGCACTGAACCTGGGCCAGGAGCTTAAGGAACTTGGAAATTTAGTGAGAGATTCAAGGGAAGTGGGAGAGGACCATGTTTTTAATCAGAAAAAGTCAGAAGGTCCTGATAATGGAAGAGAGAATTCAGAAGGGAATATTCATGAACTTTCACATGTAGTGGATCAACTATGACCATACATACACATTTTACTTAGAATAAGTCTCTGAACTAGCTCTTCAAAGAGGAATGAGTTTTTATCATGGTAAGTGAACAAGTTTTGGGCTATTGGCCTAGCATAGAAATAGGTCAAGGCTGAAAATATAACTTTCCACAGAGAATAAGAGGCAAGATTAGAGAAAGTTAAATGGAAGACAAGACTATCTCTTTGTCAACTTGATAATTCTTTGCTATGATACCTTGTTCTTTCCCCCTTAATTCTCTATTATTCTAGTACCATATTTCCCCATGTGTAAGACGCACCTTAATTTGGGGGCCTGAAATTTGAAAAAAAATGTATTTCATAAAGTTATTTTTTAAAACTTTATTTATTTAGGGGTGTCTAGGTGGCACAGTGGACAGAGCACCAGCCCTGGAGTCAGGAGGACCTGAGTTCAAATGTGACTAACGACACTTAATAATTGCCTACTGTGTGATCTTGGGCAAGTCACTTAACCCCATTGCTTTAAATAAATAAATTTTATTTTTGTTTTTGTTTTTTTAGTTTCTTTGCAAGGCAATGGGGTTAAGTGACTTGCCCAAGGCCACACAGCTAGGCAATTATTAAGTGTCGTTAGTCACATTTGAACTCAGGTCCTCCTGACTCCAGGGCCAGTGCTCTATTCATTATGTCACCTAGCTACCCCTACACAAAGTTATTAAACTAAGCCTTATTCATCATGAAATTCAAACCCTCTGCTCATAGCTTTCAGACATTTTTTGGATAAGTCTGGCACATGAATGCCTGCTTATTAATTCATTCTATTTCATGAACTTGAAACACCAATTATGTCCTACTTTGAAATCAGTAACTTCATCAGCAAATCATCTGGCCCCTTGATGTACCCTCTTTATGGACACAGGAATTCTAATGGCTCTTTACTCTTCAGTCCATTTCTTCAATTCCTTCTCTAAGTCAAGTCATTTGGCTGACTTGTGTCTCATGGCCTTTTACCAGTGTGTTTTCAGTAGGGTTTCTTCTTCCTGTAGGTAGTCTTGGATTTTTCTTGGATTTTTCTCAGTTGGAGGAGGACCAAACCATTGTTCAGCAGTCTGATTTCCATTCACTTTTGCAAACTGGATCACTTTGAACTTGAATTCCGCAATAGATATAAATCTTTTCTGAGCTATTTCTGGGCAGAACATTGCAAAAGTAACCTGATATACTGGTAACAAATGTGAAATAATGAGCAGAAAGACAACAAGCATGAAAAAGCAGAAAATGCAAGTAAAAAAATCTACAACCACTGTATAAGATGCTCCCAGTTTTTAGACCCCAAATTTTTCAGAAAAGGAGGGATCTTATACACGAGGAAATGCAGTACTTCAAAAAAGCACAAATACCAACTATTATTTCTTATTTTTTCAATACTTCTCTGAACCCCTCCATGCACTAGTAGAGAGTGTCATGAGTTCTAGTGGCCAAAAAAAATCCACCATTTGCATTCTAACCTTCTGATGATAAAGCTCTCTCAATTTAGCTGGACTAGTTTTTGGGTAGCCAAACCTTTTTAGTCTATGACACATGAGACTAGAAATCAAATGTGTACCACCTCCTTTTGCATTAATTCTACATTGGAGCATTTTACTCTTTTTTTTCTGTCAGACTGGAGTTGGATAGATCTGGAGCTAAGGAAAGGGCACTTTAAAGATATGGTGGTCACCCCTGGTTTCTGGTCCTGTACTTTTATTCACATGAAACAGTCTATGAAGAAGGAACCCAGGAAATGTGGAAGGAGGAAGGCTCAACACATGAATCCTTTCATTAATTTTTGGAGCAGTACTGAATTTTACCTCCCCAGGACCTGATGGCCCATCTAAGTAAATCTTGTGATTTTACAAGCAAGAAAAATGAAAGCGAAGGTAGTTCAATGATTCACCCAAGATCACATACAGGTACTAAACATTAGAGATAGGATTCAGTCAACTCCAGAGCCTGGAAGCACTCTTTCCTCTCTACCACTTATGCTGAATCTTCTTTAAAACTATCACATTCCTGATTTTTCCCAGGAAGCCACATTGTTCCAAGATGTAGCATCAGATTTAGTGTTCATGAGTTTCAGTTATATGCTTCGGTTTTGGTGCAATATCCTCAAATCAGGTCTATGTTGAGGTACATGCCCAAACACATTCCATTCAATTAAACAAACAGTTATGAAACACCTAGAAGTTTCCACTTGTTAATAATAGTGCAAAGGTTCTATGCTTGGAACTGCATAAAGACAGAGTAGTTCCTGCCTTTCAGGAATTTATTGTATTGTGAAGCACAAAAACTGTTTGGTCTTAGAAGACTATAAGCATCAACATTTAGTGTCATCTTGAGGAGGAATTATTTCTCTTTCTTCTCAGTATTTCTTTTTACTTTTTTGGTTTTTGTAAAGCAATGAGGTTAAGTGACTTGCCCAAGGTCACACAGTTAGGCAATTATTAAGTGTCTGAGGCCCAATTTGAACTCAGGTACTCCTGACTCCCCTCTATCCACTGTGCCACCTAATGTAAGACCTGAAAAGAGGAGGAAGGGCGAGGAGGAGGAAGAGCAAGGGGTGTCCTGCCATTAAGCAGAGAAAAAATATGATACCCTTCAGTTATCAGTGATCTATTTATATGCAGGTGAGAAATGATTGACTTAAAAATCTTGATAAGTAGAGGATAACTGATCCTAGCAGAACACAGAATGAACTGTTGGATGAAGAAACAACTGGTCTGGAAACATCCTTGTTCTGGATCCCCTGGTGGATCCCAGGTTTTCATTGATAGGAGTGTACCTTCCTCTGGTACATAATATCATAATAGATCCATACTGCCCTCATGTCAATCAAAAATAGTAAATAACATTTTTAAAAGTTCCTGCTGAGGAAATTGAGGGACACTGAACTAAGTTCTGGGGTATACAAGGAAAAGCAGAAACAGTGACTGCCCTCTAGAAGCTCACAATCTGACATAGAAGACAATGTGCCAACAAACATGATGTACACTGTATAGATCAAAGATAGTGATATTGAGAGCAAATGAGAAAGACTACTTGCAGAAGGGTGAAGTTTAAGACTTAAAAACAAAATAACCAGGAGGCAAAAAAGAAAGAAAATCCCAGGCCTGAAGGACAGTCAGCAAAAAAATGTAAACTTGGAAGATAGAGTGTCCTAAGAAAGGCATAGCAAGGAAGACAAATTAGGTAATAGAGTATGTGTAATGGTAGGCAAGTGTAATTATATACATGTGATATATACTGAGAAGAAGGAAGGTGATCTCAGAGGACCCTAGGATTGAGGGAAAAATAGGGAAAGGTTCCTACAGAAGATTGAATTTTAGCTAAGATATGAAGGAAAGCAGAGAAACGAGAGGGTAGAGAATTCCAAGCCTGGAGGACAGACAGTTCACGAAAACATCAAGTCAGGTGTCTTCTTGGAAAATGTAACAAGACTGGAAAATATAACATAGTATATAATATATAACACATATATAGTATATAACACATATATAGAACATAGTTTTATACATATGTATAAAACAGTATATACATAGCTTATATAGGACTTTAAAAGCAAAACAAAAGATTCCATATTTGATTTGGAGGTAAAAGGAAGAAACTACAGTATATACTGAGTAGGAGGGGTGATGTGGAGAGATCAACACTAGGAAGATCAATTTGACAACTGAGATGGAAGATGGACTATAATGAGGAGAAATTGAGACAGAAAAACTAAGCAGAAGGCTATTTCACTAGTCTAGGAATGAGGCCATAATGGTCTGCATCAGAGTGATGATAGTGTTAGAGAGAGAAGGGGAATATATGAGATTTTTGAGAAGATAGAATTGCTAAGCTTTGTTAGCAAATTGACTATAGAGCATGCAAGAAGTTGAGGATGATACCTAACTGCAAGGCTAGGAGAGTGGTGGGATGGTTTGGGACATGAGGAGATAATGAATTTCATTTTGAATATGTTGAGTGTAAGTTATTTATAGGACACGTAATCCAAGATGACCAGGGAACAGTTGGAAAGAGATCAGGGCTGAATGAACAGATATGAGAATTATATGAGCCCATGAAAGCTGATGAGATCACCAACCAAAGTAGTAGAGAGAGAATAGATAAAACCTTGGAGACACTACCATTAATGGATACAGCCTTGAGGAAGTCCGAGTAAATGAGACTGAAAAGAAATAGCCAGAAAGGAGAGAGTTATGTGGTAAAACCCTAGAGATTCAGTCATAATATATAGACATTTATCAAATGCTTGTTATATACCAGGCCCAATACTAATAGCTGGGATATTTTTTAAAAAAAGGCAAAAGGCAGTTCTTTCCTAAGAGCTCACAGAAGAGGGTGATCCACAGTGTCAAAGCTGCAAAGAGATCACTAAGGCTGAAGATTGAGAAAAGGCCATTATATTTGGCAATTAATAGATGAAAACTTGAGAAAGCACAGGTTGAGTTGGAAATACATATCAAAAATCAAACTACAGAAATGAAAAGATGAGTGAGAAAAAGGAAGTAAAGACTTTTTTTTAGGTTTCTTTTGGCAAGGCAAATGGGGTTAAGTGGCTTGTCCAAGGCCACACAGCTAGGTAATTATTAAGTGTCTGAGACCGGATTTGAACCCAGATATTCCTGACTCCAAGGCCGGTGCTTTATCCACTACGCCACCTAGCCACCCCAAGTAAAGACTTTCTTAGGGAATTTAGCCATGAAGAGAAGGAAAGAAATAGGACAATATGGGAATGAACAGGTTGTTTTGAGAATGGATGAGAGTGGGATATGTCATCAGGGGTGTAGTCAATAGACAAGGAGAGATTGAAAATTAGTGAAAAGGTTGTGATGAGAGGGGAAAGATCCTGTAGAAGTCAGGATTTTGGAATGGGATCATTTGTGCATCTAAAAGGTTTGCCTTGGCAAAGAAAAGAACCATTTCTTCATTTTTAGGCTGGGCTAAAGGAAGGTAGAAGACAACTGAGGGAAAAGGAAGAGGGGAGATGAGATAGTTCTCATCACGTGGCTTTTCTTTCCAATGACATATTAAATCACGTGTGATTTTTATTCTTGTCTTTTCTTAAATTCTCTGTAGCTAAACCCAAAACACTGGAGACTTTTCCTTTGGACATTTTAATTAAAGCCCTATAGGTAATTCAATAGGCATTTTAATTGTCAATCAGGGGAAATTGTTTGTTTTTCTTTTAAATTACAACAATATATCTGTTCAATTAACCCATTCAAACCATCAAACATTTATAAAAAATGGAAGATCAGAGAAGTGAGGGGACTTGCTCAAGCTCACATAGCACCTGTCATTGTTCAGTTGTATTAAACTCTTAGTGATCCCATGGACACTAAGTTTTTTAAAGGTGTTCAAAGATGAAAAATAAGAATCCCTGACCTCAAGAACTATTCTATTAGAGTGGATAAGGCATTAGATATACAGTGTTGTGTTGTATATATGTGTGTATAGCCTTCACTGTGTACAGATAACTATTAGGGGCCAGGGCAATATACAAAAATGCTAATTGGATAAGAAGCTAATTACCTGTGACATCTTGAACAATTAGCTTAGCCTCCCTGAGTTTCAACTTTCCCATTTGTAAAATGAATGGTTGAACAAGATGTCACTTGAGATCCCTTCCAGGTCTGGCTCTCTTGTCTTAGAACTATGTTTTTAAAGTCTTCTCTAAATAGCAGTGGCTCTGGAGTTGAGTTGGCAAAATCAGAAAGTCTCAAATATTTAACTCCTCTGGAACTTAACCCCAACCTGACGAGCAGACAACCACCTGCTGATGACTTCTACTTAAAATGTCTCCTTTCAGCTGTTGGCTGTCTGTAGTAACTGGTGCCTGATTGAAAGGAGAGAAGAGCGATTGGACTTTAAAAAAATCTCTTTGTCACATAACCCTCAGTGGTACCAGATATTAGACCCTAAGTGAGTAGCAGTTTCTCAATTCCTGTGCCAACTTCTAGCTTCCTCAGCCAGGTTTTAAATTTCAATAAACGGCCAGCCATGGCCTTGCCACCTCAGACTTTCACTTGTTGGGGTGATAGGAGAATTTGATAGTGTGATTTGTTGTGGGAGGGATGTGTTAACTGACCCCAAATTGTCATCCGATACCTAAAATGTAAACTTTTCCTGGTGGTTGAAAAAAAAAGTTGGAGGCTTTTTGGATAGTTTACTTCTTAGTTTCTTAGGCCTCTCAATTTCTTGGTTCCATCTGCGTCTGGACACAAAGTGGCTGAGATTTCCTGGGAAAGAATGGTGCTTCTCCTCAGTGTACTTTTCAACCAGCTGGAGCCAGCAAATGGAGAATTCATGGAACAGCTTGTTATTGCCAGGTTTCCAGTCCAGTGGAGCAGCTTACAGAGAGGCTAAGAGTTCAGCGAAAGTTTGGATAAACATCTGAGCTTCTGGGTGTCTCACTGATTGGGAAACGTGGGAGGGAAATCTGGAGACTACAGACAAAAATGACTTTTTGGTACTTTTGATTTTTCTTTCCAGGTGCTGATTATTTCCTCTGTGCGAAATTCTGGTGTGTTTTCAGAAAATGATGACTGTTAGAATGCTTGCACTCACATAAATGCTTTGAATCTTGAATCAGTTTAAAATTTTAGGATTTAGAGATGGATGAGATGTTGGAGATTTTCTAATCTAGTACCTGCCATGATACAGATGAAAAAAATGGGAGATCAGAGGAGTGAGAGGACTTGCTCAAACTCACATAGCAATTATTGTTCAGTTGTGTTCAACTCTTAGTGATCCCACAGACACCAGCATGCCAATCCAATCCAAGGAGCTTTCTTGGAAAAAGATACTGGTGAACTTACCATTTTCTTTTTCTAATGGATTAAGGCTAACAGAGGTTAAGTGACTTGCCCAGAGCCACACCACTACAAAGTATCTAAGGCTGGATTTGAATGCAGCACCTGCCTTCCAGGATTGTTGTAAGGATAAATGCTTAGCATATTGTAGGTGTTTACTAAATTCTTATTCCCCTCATTTTCTTTCCCTTGTCATCATTATTGCATAAAACTCAAAGAGAAAGGGTAATTGTTCCATGTTTAGGATTCCCTGTCACAGTACCTAAAATCACATATTAGAATGGAGAAGATCATTGGATTGGAAATAGTAATAGCACTGGTGTGCGTTGCTTTGTACAGATCCTCTCGCTGGAGCCACACAGCAAACCTGGGAGGGAGATGCTTTTATCATCTTCATCTTACAGATGAGGAAACTGAGGTCCAGGGTCATACAACTAGAAGTTTCCTCCCGCCAAGCCCAGCTCTCCATTCACTGAGCTACTTAAAGAATTTGTTGTTATTGTTCACTTTTTTCAGTCATATCCAACTCTTTAGGGTTTTTCTCCAGCTCATTTGACACTTGAGGAAACGGAGGCAAAGAGAATTAAGTCATTTGCCCAGGGTCATATAGTTAGTAAGGGTCTGATGTCAAATTTGAATCAGGGTTTTTTTTTTTTAACTCTAGGCTAGTTGCTCTCTCTACTGGACCAACAATCCATCTGCCTTACCTAAGGAATATATGAATTGAAATCTGGTTTCTGAAATTTTCTAACTTGAGACTCTTATTAAGTCATTTACCTTCTTAGCCTTAGTTTTCTCCCCTTTAAAATAGGGATAAAGAATACCTGTTGGGTTACGTACAGGGTTATTAGAGTTTAAGTGAGATAATGTAGGCAGAGAACTTTACCAGCTGAGAGTGTTAGTTAGCTATGATTATAATCATTAAAAGCACAGTTCTCCTCTGACTTTGCCAAATAGGGCACTTGTGCCCGAGGAGCAGTTTTTTTGCAGCCTTCGCTTTTCTCCTGGTACATTTTGAATGAATTACGGATCCTGACTGTAGTGAGCAGTCACCCGGTGGCAGCAGCCTGGGTTGGTTTTGCAAATTTATCACCCTGAACTCCGGCCTCACCATCTGTTCTACCCTCTAATTACAAATGCAAAAAATAGCTAATTTGCAATGGCGCCATAAAAAAGGAAAATAGAAGTGATTTAAGGGCTGATGTGTGTTGGGTTTCTCATGTTTTACATGCAGCAATCAGGGACAGATTTCTCTCCCTTGACACAGTGAATTCCCTGCTAACATCGGGTTCTTCAGCCTAGGTGGCTGTGGAAGAATTCCTATTAAGTTACACAGGTTGGGAAACCAGTCTTGGATCAGGGACTTTGACTCTGCCTTGCCAACTGGGAACTTACAGAGAAAGTGAGCTAGATCCCTCCCTCATACTGCACACTGGGTGTTTATGGGGGGAAGGAAAGGAGGAGGAGTGGAAGGGGTGGGGATTCCTTGGAAGTGTGTTTCCATTGATTATTATTGTCTTTGAATTCCTTGGAGATAGCCTTAGAGCAGAGGTCTTAACCTTTGTGGGTCAAGAGTCCTTTGATAGACTAGTGAAGCCTATGAACTCTTCAGAATAATATTTCTAAATGCTTAAAAATAAAATACATTGGCTTATGATGAAGTCAATTATATAGCAATATAATATTAAATTTAGATTTGAATTAATTACATATTAATTATAGAAAACATTAAGATGAATGAATTTAAATCTAGATTTGAATTCATTATGTACTAAAATGTTCCATATCATATAAAATTTTGTATCTTTAGTACATATTTATATATCATGTTAAATATATTCTATGTATCATATCTTAAATATATAAGCACAAGTTTATGGTTTAAGATTAAGAATTTCTGTGAGATTAGAGGGCTATGAAGCATTACAAAACACCACATTTTCATCCAGCAATTTCTCATCAGGGCTTATTTTTCCCTCCATGGGGTGCCTGTGAAACTAGTCCTCTTAGCAGAAGGACAAATGCACCTGCAGATGTGATTACATTTGCATGCCCACACACTGCCAGTCCACACCAGCTGTGTGGTGAGCTCAGGGAAGATAGTGCCAAAAACATAGAAGGTGAGATGGTCCCTGACCTTGGAAGAGCCTACAACCCAAAGGACACCATGTCAGATCTCACCAAGTGTCCATTTTCCTCTCCACTCTAAAGGAAAAACAAACATTCACAATGACACTGCAGACAACTCTGAACCTAGTGCTGAGATTCCCTACTCCTGGAATTCTAGACATAGGATGACTTAGGGATGGGAAGATGGGAGTTTCTACTTGAGCTTTGGGCATCTTCAAATGGAATTCTCTTTCCATTTTGCCCCAGATCAACCTTCACTTTTTAAAGATTGTGAGAAGGGTTGATAGAGGGTAGGACAGGCTCTCCTCACAGTCTTATACTTTGAAAGGGGTTGTCTAGGTTGCGTTAACATAGCTCTCATTGTCAGAGGAGATCACATCAATGTACAAGAAAAGCCAAAGCCATGGGACCCAGATAGAAATAATTGAATGAAAGACATTTCTGTTTCTAGGGCCCAAAGAAGTATTTTATTTGATTTGTGAGAGACAGAATTAAATGGTGGGAGGATCACTTGTTTTGGAAGCAGAAGACCTGGACTTTGAATCTTCATTGAGATATTTACTAATGACTTAATGGACAAGTTACTCTTTGAGACTTGGGTTATTCAACTGCAAAATGAGGAGAAAAAATACAAAAAATTCACAAAGTTGTGAAGAGAATATCGGTGTGAAAATTATAAAATATTTTTCAAAGAAAAGCTGAATGAAGTAGAACATAAGTCTCTGAAATCTGGATCCCCAACTCCCAGCAAAATGCCTTCTACATTAGAGCTCATTTAATAAATACTTATTGATTGCTTTATGGAATACAGGAGAAATGAACTTTTTCAAAGTGAAGTAGAAAAGGAAAATATTCACATGTTAGGGACTGTTGCATATGGGAGCACTGTAAATTATCTTCATCTAGTGTCCTTGAGCACCAGAGCCTTATCTTACTAAGTGTCACAGGAGTGGGAGTGGATTAGAGACTGGGTAGGTATTTAAGCACTAGTATTTGTATCAATAAATGGAGACCTTGGAGACCTTGGAATATAGGGAGAAACTTGTCTTCCTTGTCTCCCGTCCCTTCAATGCTCTCCTGGGGAAGATCGAGGGAGTTCAGAAAAGGATTCAGCATATGATGTCTGAAAGGGACTTTACATTCACACTGACAATAACTGTATTGAAACTGAAAAGATAATGGCTAGTTTTGACATCCTAAAAGGAAGATGAAAATCCTCATCCTCCCTTCCCTTTTTTGAAAAGGTACAAAATGATGGGAGTGAAACATGGCCCATAATAATGGAATTGTGTGATTTATCAATAGGTTTAGCAGAAGTGATTTGTTTTTTAATTTTTATTCTTTGTTTCAGAGGTTGGTTTTCTGTGGAAAAGGGGGCAATGATATAAATGGGAAAATATAAGTGATGTAGGAACAAATAATGTTGATACTTTAAAAAATATAAAGCACTCTCTAAACATTAACTTTTGTTAGTAATTAAGTGAAAGCAATGTGTTACAATGCAGATAACAATTGCTGACATTTGCATAGTAATTTGAGGTTTAAAAATTCATTTATACCAGCTATTTAGTTTTCCCTTGCAAACAATTGCATTAGGTAAGAACTACAGGCATTCTCATCCTTATATTGCAGATGAGGAAAGTGAGGCTTAGAAAAGGTAAGTGATTTGCACAAAGCTGGTAAGTTCCATTTAGAAATGGAACCAAAACTAGGTTTCTTCTCACTCCAAGACCTACCATGCTTTTTACTCCTTTGTGCTTCGATACATGTGGGTTCTAGAACCCTTAAAACTTTCTCCATGACCCTAAGTCGACCATTAACCACTCTAAGTCCTTCATCTTCGAAACTGAGCTACAGACTAGATCATGAATGACCTGTAAGGCTTTAAAACCTTATGATTCTAAAAGTGTTGAATCCAATAGAATTGACTGGATAGTTTTGGCACCTCTAGGGCTTTTGAAGTTCTACATTTGCCAAACTCATTTGCTTTGCACAGTGAGAGGCAGAGGAAGATGTATACTCTAGTTTATGTTTCCTTTCTTTAGAGATTGAGGGACAATAGTTAGGATATAAAAAGTCAACCAGTAGAAATGATTTTGAAAAACTTCTTAGGGGCTCATAATTTTGCATAAGAAAAAAGGTCATAGTAACCCTTATTTGTTATTCATGATTGATCTCTATACTGCTCAATAAACATCAAACATCACCACTGTCTCATCCCTGGAAGACTTGCATTCATTTCTGTATGTCAGTGCTTCTCTTGGGAGGTAGCACAGTGTAGTGAAAAGAACCACTAACTGGGAGTTATCAGCCAAAGGTTGATTCCAGCTCTGTATTTACTAGCTGGGCAAACTTAAGCAAGATACTTAACCTCTCTGGGCTCCAGTTTCCTCATCTGCTAAAAAAGGAAAAAAGGTATTAGACTAGGTGGTGCCTGAGTTTCCTTCTCACCTTTAGAATGTAGGAAACAAATTATTGTACTAAACATGTCTTTTCAGTCATATGACTCTTTGAGAACCATTTGGGATTTTCTTGACAAAGACACTGCCTTTTCCTTCTCCAGATTATTTTACAGATGAGGAAAATGAGACAAACAGGGTTAAGTGACATGTCCAGGGTCTCGCAGCTACTAAGTGTCTGAGATCAGATTTGAACTCAGGTCTTCCTGACTCCAGCCTTAAATCACTGAATCACTAAATGAGTTTTGCCTTATACAAACTGATATCTGGGAAAAATCTTAGTTTAAAAAAGCCAAGACCTCTCCACTGCATCTGGGGCCATTTCCAGTCATCCTAACCTATGTTTTGCCACTGGACTCAGATGACTCTAGAGGAGGGAGTGAGGCTGATGAATTTGCACAGCCTTGTCTCACTGAAATCCAATTCACTGGCAAGTTAAGACATTATGCTCCTGCTGTCATTGGTCCTCTTAGAGAATGAAGGCAAACAACGATAATGTGCCCTAACTACTGTACCACCTAGCTTGCCAGTGCTAAACATATTTTGCATTTTTTTCTAATCCACCCATCCAGGAGATTTGATCCCATTTGTGGTCTCAATTGCTTTTTTTTATGAGAAGTATTAAAGAGACACTAGGTAGAATGGTGGTGACAGTAGTGGATTTGGAGTCAGAGAACCTTGGTTCAAATTCCTTCTCTTTCACATACTACCTGTGTGACCTTGGGCAAATCAGCTAAACTCTTAGTGCCTTGCCTGAAAATTAGGGGGGTATAATAGATAAAATAGAAGAGTATGGCAGATCACTCCAACATCTCTCAGGAAAACCCCAAATGGGGTCTTGAAGAGACAGACAGGACTGAAAAGGGACTGAATGACAATAATATTAGATGTTCTCCAAAGTCCCTAACATCTTTATGATCTTATTCAGTATAATAATACTATGAAGGTAAAGAATATTTCATCATAATATTTGAAATTGTTAATAACACTAAGATAGATGTCTTATGAAATGCCCAACTGAGAAAGCTAGTCAGCCAATAATTTTCACAAGGAGCAAAAGCTTCTCTTCTTGGGGTAAATCTGAGTAATAATAGAGGTCATTAGACTTAGATTTTCTGTGAGCATAATCAACTTTTGGATTTTTTTTTATTTTATTGAGTTATGATAGTTAACAAAGAGGACAGTCAACTTTCAAAGTTAAGTTGGGGCAGGACATCACAGAAAAATCAGAATAACACAATAGACAGCATCAACCAAAGTCACTGCAATAGCTAAAGAGTTATCCTGCTGATATCTTAGCCATCCTCTGGAGTTTTAAATCCCTCAAAAATAAGATGTAGGAAGGGGGCAATGTGGAAGAAATAAAGCATTTCCCTTAAAAATCATAGTTGCTGAGATGAGTTTAAAAGGAAGCAGGCAGGAAGAAAGGAGAGTAACAAAAGGAGCTTTTCATTGCTAATATATGCATATCTTGAGATGGAAAATAGGCTTCTTGTTTCTGCATTTAAATAGAACCAAAAAAATCACCAGCTTATGGGTTGGTTCCTATATTTATTTTTAGTGCCATGAGTTATGGTTTCTAGTTTTCTCAATCAGAAATAAATAATTCCTCTCCCCAGCCTTCCTGAAAACAACAATTTTAGAAATTAGGGCAATGATAAATTGGTCCCTTTTTGTGTTTTGAGTTTTGTTGTTTTCTTGTAAAAATCGCCTATCCAGGTACAGCTGAAACCTAGAAAGAAAAGCTTCTTTTCATATTCTGTGCTTGCTAGTGATGCTAGAAAGATACTGTTACAGGATCTCTGTTGTTCTGGCAAGTTAACACAATTCCAAGTTTGGGCTTTTTGCTGATGAATAGAGTTACAATCAAGGTGAATTGGCTAAAGTGGATTTTTTAAGAAAAAAATCTCTTCGGTGATTGCATGATGACTGTCTTGATCTAGATTCTGGACCACTGTGATATTCAACTCTCCCCCCTTTGGTTTCACACTAGAATCCTTCTAGAATCCTTACCCAGCCTTTCGATAATACCTCAATGATCTGGAAGGGCTTTCTGGGTAATTAGTATGCAAATGTACATTTCAGTGTGTGATCATAGACAAGCTATCATGCTCCTGCTGAGAAATGGATTCTGTTAGCAGGCCCGGAAAGGTGTGTTTTTCATTTAGACATGCTTGTGTGACCGTGAAACACAAAAGGGAAATTCCAGATAGGCAATAATTGATATGGAAGAATTATCTGGATGACAAACAACACAACCAAACACTTCAGCGATTTGGTCAGTAGTTTGATTCTGGTGAAGGTATGGCTTGCACAGGATAAGAGGGTTTTAGAAGTAATTTATAGTTTAGCACTTCATTGTTTTAAATGTTTTAAATAATTTTTATTTTAATTTTATATTTATATATAATAATTTTATTTAATTTAAATAAGTGTTGTTTTAAATAACTTTTCCTGTTATATTTAGATAAAGGGGAGCTAAAGAAGCTTGATTCTGGGAAAATATGCCAAATCTTCACCTGCTTTGTTTATGGGAGTCTAAGCTTGATGGGTTCTGCCACCTGCAATCTTAAGCAAGGCACTTCCCTTCCCGGCTTTAGTTTATTCGGCTCTAAAACGAGGGGGTTGAACTTGAGAGCTCTAGATCTAACTTCTTATGACCAGAAATTTTTGTTCCAATTTCCTTTCTTTCCCTCCTTCTCCTCTTCCCTTAGCCCAGAAACACAATCCAAAGAGAATTCCCTTTGGGAAGCTTTGGGAGGGTACCAGGAGTAAAGTTTTCCTTTTCTCTCTTCCTTCCCTCCTTCCCTTAGCAAGGGAGCAGAGTCCAAAGAGAATTCCCTTTGGGAAGCTTTGGGAGGGTATCAGGAGTAAGGTTCCCCCTTCTCTCTTTCCTTCCTTCTCTCCTTCCCTTAGCAAGGGAGCAGAGTCCAAAGAGAATTCCCTTCGGGCAGATTCGGCGCGGCATCCGGTGGCCGTCCTGTCCAGAGAATATGCAGATACCCATTTGGAATGGTCCCCCGGATCCCGGGCCGGATGGGGAGGAAGCACCGGTGTGTAACCCCGAATGCAGAAGTGATGCCTGAGACAGACCCCCACCTAGAGGAGCCTCTCGCGGGTGGAGGGGGCGGTTGAGGCCGCCAGGCACTTAGCTGGGCTCCCCGGACACAGGCGCACAAGGGAGCTGAGTGACAAAGGGAAGAGCTGCCAGGGCCGCCCGCCTCACCCACTCCGCACCCGGTGGGACAGCAGGACCTGTCGACGCGCCCTTCCCGAGTCTCCTGTGGCCTCCGGGAGAGGAGCAGGCGGGCGCTGGGGGGCGGGGGGGGGTCCCCACCTGCGGAACCGGGAGCAGCAGCTGTGGCCGCCCCGAGCAGCCCCCCACGGCGGGAGCTTCCCCTTGGGCTGGGCCCCCTTGGAATGGGCCCGATGAGCGGCCGGCATCCGCGTGCGGCCGGCCCGGCCCCTCTCCTCTCGGCGGGGCTGCCCCGGCCTCTCCCCGCCTGATTGCCGGACCTGCGGGCCCGCAGGTAACCGAGCAGCGTCCACCTGGCCCATAGGAGGCCTCGCCCTTCCAACTTGGCGTGATCCGGCTGTCTTCTGTTCCAAAAAGGGGGCAGGGGTGTAGCAGTAGGGATGGCCTTACATGCAAACAGAGCCCTAGACATGGCCATTCATTCATTCATTCTTACACACTAAGAAACACTCCTCCCTCCACATACACAAACACACACACACACACACACACACACACACACACATACATACAGACGCTGACACCCACAGACACATAGGCACACACAGACAGACAGGATACATACAGACAGACACAGACACACACACATGGATACATACAGACGCTGACACCCACAGACACATAGGCACACAAAGACAGACAGGATACATACATACAGACACAGACACAGACACACACACGGATACATACAGACGCTGACACCCACAGACACATAGGCACACACAGACAGACAGGATACATACAGACAGACACAGACATACACACATGGATACATACAGACACTGACACCCACAGACACATAGGCACACACAGACAGGATACATACATACAGACACAGACACAGACACACACACACACACACGGATACATACAGACGCTGACACCCACAAACACATAGGCACACAAAGACAGACAGGATACATACATACAGACACAGACACACACACACACACACACACACACGGATACATACAGACGCTGACACCCACAAACACATAGGCACACAAAGACAGACAGGATACATACATACAGACACAGACACAGACACACACACACAGATACATACAGACGCTGACACCCACAGACACATAGGCACACACAGACAGGATACATACATACAGACACACACACAGACACACACACACAGTCAGATTCTGGAGACAAGACATTTGTAACCTCCCTCGGGTTGGATGTGAACTGACTACTTTTCCTCCCGATTCTAGCACTTCTAGGTTGGAGGACTTTGATCCGATGGTTTGCCCCTCTCTAGGCCACCCCAACCTTCTCCACTCCCTCGGACTCACCAAATGGTGCCCGATTTAGAGTGGTCACCTAGTGAGCTCTAGCCCACTGATCCCAAGCATTCCCCAGTTCCAGCTGCCCTTGGAGTCGGTCACTGGAGGCCTGGAAGTCCACTTAACTCGTCATTACTATCTTCAGATGGTCTGCCTTCTCCTAACCAGGCAGCTGGAGGGTGGATAGAGCATTGGCCTCAGAGACAGGAGGGCGAGAATTTGAAGGTGGCCCCTTGCCACCTAAGTTATGTGACCTTGGACCATGCAACTGACCCTGACTGTCTCACATCCAGGGTCATCTCCAGTCGCCCTGGATTCATATCTGGCCACTGGACCCAGACAGCTCTGGAAGAGAACGTGAAGCTGGAGACTTAGCCCAGCCTCCCCCTCATTCAGATCCAATTCATGTGTTTATCATGGCATCACCTTCCTGATGTTGTGGTCTTCTTCAAAAATGGACAACCCCCCATATATAAACTGGAATATTAGCCATTTAATTCATTGGACAGTCCGTCTCTCACTTCTATACATTTGCCAAGACCCAGAAATGCACATTGCCTCCTCATTTCCACTATTTGGAATCTTTACCTTTCCACAAAATTTTTGAGAAAACTTTCCTGTCAGTTCATTGAAGTTTGAAATTCCTTAATTAGAGATTCATTCCTTTGGTTCAATACTTCATCTCTTCCTAAATTTCAGATACACTTGAGATATTGATTCCTTTAAAAAAGCAATTAATTTCCAATATATCCCCTCCTCCTTGAACCTTCTTTTATAGCAACAACAGAAACAACGCAAAGCATATTAGGTAAGGAAAATTAACCAACAAAACATGAAAAACTCTACAATAACCCCTCATCAATCCTGAGAGGAGTGTTAGAATTTATTACTGTAGAGTTTATTCTAAAAGCTAATTTTCAAGGTAGAGAAGGTGACAACAGGAGGGTGGTAGGGATCGGAGACAGTGTGAAGTAAGAAAAGAGTAAAAAAAATCCACAAGGCTTTACATTCCACAGTTTTGTACAGCTTCCAATCCTGTTGGCCAAACATATCCTTAATCTCAAGCATAATCCTTGAAAACTCAATGTTTAGGGTTATGTAGTCCTTAGGTTTCCCATTAGTTCCAGTGAGTTCTCTCTGATCCAAAGCTCTCTCTACTTCACTTTCCTCTCTATGAAATAGGTGAAAGGGAAAAGGGAGTCTGGGTATTTTGGAAAAAAAAAACAGTAGAATAAAGAATAAAGGAATCCTTTTATTCTGCTTTTGGAAATTGTAAAGGACCATTAGACTTTTCAGAGAAAATAGTGCTGATGTAGACCTGAAATCCCCATGTCTTTTCCCCACCATCCTGGGACTGTGGTTAGAAATAAGAGACATATGAGTATTTCACATTCACCCAGGGCTACTTATATATTTCTGATGATCCCCATGGAATGGGGAAGTACCTGTTACTTGTTTTTTAACCTCAAAACATATTAAAAATGTCAGGCTTTACCTGCTATATATTGGTGTTTTCTGAAAAACTAGAATCAGGAGGAAAAGGGGACATAATTTACTTCCTGTAAAAATTTTTATAAAATGTGAGTATTTCAAATATCAATGAGATTAAATTTGCACACTTTAATAATTACTTTGCCTTGATAGCCAAATATTTTACAGCATGATAAAATCCCCTCCATCTAAATGGCTCAATATGATGATGTATTGATGGCAATATGAAAATAGGGATGAAATCTGATCCCTTCCCACCCCAATAGCCACAAATAGGAAGTTTTCCAGTTGCTTCTCTTTACATGCATCCTAAACTGGGGATAAAATTTAAGTAAGTGGAAAATTCAAGAATGACTTTAAAAATCTGGCTGCAAAGTTTGAAAAATGTGATTTTAATGTTAATCCTTCGGTTATCTTTTTTTAAGAATGAAAAATGTTCTGACAGGAGCTGGGGAGAATTTGAAGAACAATGAATGAATAAAATATTCCCTTGCCTGCTAGTGAGCTGTGGCCCCTCTGCTCCTTCTTATTTACTATTCGGTTTTTTCCCTGAGGGTCGAGTCCAATATCTTCAACTCACTCTTGTGCTCTTCTGTTCTTCTCTCTTAGGGGTATTTGGCAATATAGGGACATGCCTCGGAGACTGCAATTGCTTGTTTTTAACAGTAAAGTGCTAGACATGCAAGAGACTTGTTTGTCCTTTGGACCAAATCATGCTGAGTCAAAATACATGAGTACACATCCCATATGGCTCTCTCATTTAACTGCTTCATAGGCTTTTATGGTTATTCTTTCCCCCCCTCTCACCAGTCTCAGTTATAAAATAAGGTTCCCTCCCAACTCTAAATCATATGAAACAATGTACACAATAAAATAGCCAAAACCCTCAAGCTTCAGAAGTGGTCATATAAATGATGTTTCCAAATTGTCCCTTCTCCTTGAAAGAAACCATAAAAGAACAGTGTGTTCCCTTGGGAAGGCAATCCAAATGATCAAGACAACATGTCACTTTTTATCAGGAAAAAGAAAAAGAAAAAAAAGCAAAAAAACAACAACCCAGATAGTTTCAGGAAATGATGAGGGAAACATCCAAAGACCAAGATAAGAAATATGCAAAAGGGGCACTAGGTGGCGCAGTGGATAAAGCACTGGCCTTGGAGTCAGGAGTACCTGGGTTCAAATCCGGTCTCAAACACTTAATAATTACCTAGATGTGTGGCCTTGGGCAAGACACTTAACCCCGTTTGCCTTGCAAAAACCTAAAAAAATGAAAGAAAAAAAGAAATATGCAAAGATCCCTGTTTGTTTATGTTGTAATTTGGAGGCAATTACCTAATGTCTGCTTTAGTAAAAGAAGGTATCCCCAGTTTGAGCAAAGAGAGCCAGTGGTGATTCTGCCCTTTGTGTAAACACTAATTAGAGAAATTTACTCTTCAGCGATGGATGATACTGGAACACATGACCTCAGGTTTAAGTTGGGAAATGAAAATAAAGTGAAGGAGGAGGGGAAAGATTAAGTGGATGCAATGCTAGAATATTCTTGTTGACCATGATTCCTCTGATCTTGGCTTACAGATATTGAGGGTTCTTCTGTCCTCTTTTTCCCTAACATTAGAGGCACACCTGGAGGACAATCAGAGCCAAGGATCGGGTGATGGTCGTTTCCACCACTTTGCTGATGATGGTGAAATCATAGCCCAGAGTTCCAAGGCATTTAAGGCATGAAAAGTTCAGTGAACCCAGTTAAATATGCTATGACGATTTAATTCTGCTTCATATGATGGAGAGATAGGAGGCTTGTGAAAAGTCAGCTTTCTGATTTCCTCTCTGGCAACAAGGGAATCAGTTTTCACTCAGGAGAAAGATAATTTAAGTTTGCTGTTGTTTTTCTTACTCACCTGCCACATCATCTTGTTATGTTTTTACTAATTAATTTTTTTATTTTTCCTATTATGTGAGGTCAAAGTGGTTGGCTAACAAGGACTGAATGTAAGCAGAAAGTGTGAATATTGAGTGGGTGGAGATAGAGCCAATGAGAATATTTTAAATTTATAAATAAAGATGAGGGGCAGCTAGGTGTTGAAGTGCATAGAGTACTGGCCCTGGAGTCAAGAGAACCTGAGTTCAAATTTGGCCTAAGACACTTAATAATTACCTAGCTATGTGACCTTGGGCAAATCACTTAACCCCATTGCCTTGCAAAAACCAAAAGAAAAGTAAAAAGGAAGAAAAGAAAGGTGAGATCATTCACAAACCACAAGAAATTATCTTACTTAAAATTTTTCTCTATGGTAGAAATCTAGTCTAGATTTCCATACTTTAATACCTTCAGTGGTTCTGTGATCCCATCAATGTGGTTATTGACTTTATTGGTATAGCTATCAACCCACACATGCTTACTCATCCTATGTGTTAGTGTTTAATTCTGTTCAACCAGCAACAGTTGCTGTGATTACAAAAAAAATATCAAGAGATCTTACTCTTAAGGAACTTACATTCTTCTGGGGAGAAGGGAGATACAACATATTCATGGATAAAGGAATACTTAGTCACTTGAGAAGGGAGACTGAAGTAAGAGCTAGGGAGGAGAAGGTGAGTCTTCTGGGAAGCTAAAGTCTTCAAGAGATGGAACTGAGGAGGTAGTTTACATTTTGGGCCTTTGTAAATGCATAGAGGTGGAAGATACATACAATGATTCAAAAGCTAGTAGTTCAGTTTAGCTGGAATGTAGAAAGTCTGAAGGTAGAATGTTTGAAGAGTCAAATTTACTTCCATGCCCTCTCTCACATCATATGTCCTTTACCTATATAGCGATTTCCCCAATTTGGGTGCTCATTATTTCTCACTTGGACTATTGTAGCAGTTTCCCAACTGCTTTCCTTTCATTCATCATCATCAGCATCATCACTGAAAGAAATAGAATTATTATGAATAAAATCTGAAAAGGTAGCTTGCATATACCATTGAACTTTCTGCTTTTTTTTCCATAGGAGAGTGATATGCTTAGCACTGGCCCTTGGGAAGTTATTTGGAAGTTATAGATTGGAGAGAAGAGAGACTAGAAGTAGGGAGAGCAATTAAGTAGCCATCACAAGAGATTCTAGGAGAGGTGATGAGTGGAAAGATGTTATCTCATGGATCTTTGAATGGGTGCCAACTAAATTATGCATTCTGTGTATAAAGTGAATTCTGTATATAAAGATAAATTGCTATTTAGGGTTATTACAACACAAATGCCAACTTTGCATTGGATATAGAAATACATTTAAAATGCTTAGCAGAAAATATATACTGACATTTACATATAATTGTATTGCTAGGTTCCACCTCCCCCTGTACCACAGCCACCCCATTCAAGCCACCAGTCCACCAGATGGGTGAAGAACCAACTGAAGACCCAAATCTGAGAATTTAAAGTTCTTCTTTTCCCTCTCCAACCTTTCATTTAAATCTGCTGGCTCTAAATAACATTCTTTAATAAGCATCATCAAGACATATAGGTTCTTAGCATGACTTATTACTTTCCTTCTTAGGTATGGTGATTATTATGGCTAAATGTAGGAAATGATATGGGTAAGAGAACCTGCTCATTTCCATTTTTCCAAGTATTCTTTCAGACCTCAAAATAACTCTAATTCAATTGTCTACTGAATTTCTATGTTACTCATTGGAAGCCTTCAAGTTGCATTTGGTGCTAACCAGTACAGTATTTGAATTGTCTAACCATTAGTCCTCACCTTGTCCCTGCTAACTGATTTAGAACTAGCTTAACAGAACGCCAGGTCTTCATGTGAAATAAATGAAATCAAGATGATCAGAAAGACACTAAGACTCCATTCTTTTGGGGGTTAATGAGAACAAGTAATAATGAAAATCATGATAATTGAAATTCTGCTCTTGTTTTAAAGCAATAAATCAATCATGTAGTGGACATTATAATAAAGGATTAGGAAGCAGTCCTTGCTTTCAATGAATGACCTCTAGGAGGTTGGGTGCATGGGAAAGATGGTGATATAACAAAGGGAAATAAATGGAGAATGAAAGTGCCAATGTGTGAGCTAAATAAATGTCTTAATATCAATTAGTAATGTGACCTGGCTTTTAATGTGAAATTCTGGGCATTTTATGTGTCCTTGTGTGTGGTATCTAATACAATTATAACTCCTTGTGAGACTGTAAAATATATTCTGCCTTCTAGCACAGTAACAGAATTGGATCTGAATTTGATGTGTGTGTGTGTGTGTGTGTGTGTGTGTATGTGCGCACGTGTGCATGTATGTGTATCATTGTGTCTCTTTCTGTCTTTTTCTTTCTCTCTCCTCTTTGACAGGGATGCCAAATGAAATGAAAGGGGAAACATCCACCAGGTAGCTGCTCTCCTTTGCTTCAGTTTCCTGACCTCTGGCTGATGAGACTGCCAGGCTAAAGGAAGAGCTCTGACCTTTCTCCTGGAGTCATTTTTTTTTTACCTTAGTTCTTAGCTGGATTTTCAGATCTAAAAAAATTCCAATGCTTTTTCTTCTAGGTTTTATGGTCTCTGTAGAAAGTTGAAATTTAGCATTTTATAGCTATCCCTATAACATGCCTCCACAGTAACCAAGATCTAAAAGAAATCAGATGGAAGCTATTAAAGAAATTTAATGATAATGGGTTCACTTTTCTTTAGTATTTATTAGAATTTGTATCAGTAGGTAAATAATACTGTTGGAGAAGGTCATTGTCACCATTAGGGAAAGGGTTTCATAGAGATAAATACCAGAGAGAGATGATGAAACTATTGTGAAAAGGGGAAAATTTTAGTAAAGTTTTCATTTTTATTTAACCAAACAGAACCGAAGTAAGAAGGTTGTGAATTGATTCAGTTCTTTCTTGATTTTGATGAAGCATCTTGTAGCATGCTGAGTTAGTTTCCTTAGTCTTAAGTCAATATTATTGGCAAGTTTTGTGTTACATATTGCAAAAGACCCTTTACTGGCTTAGATGAGTAGGAAAAAATAACAATCAGGTAAGGAAGGAATCCTGATCTCATTTCAGATCAAGACTTCATTTTATTAGCTTGCATAATAATCTTCAGTAGCATAGACTGTTAAGACACATTTATGTGACCATAAGTTATGTGCTAGGCTATGTGATAAGCATTGGGAATACAAATATAAATAAAAATAAAGAAAATCTCTGCCCTCGAGGAGCTCACATTCTGATAGAAGAAGAAAATACATAAAAAGGAGAGATAGATAATTTACACATAAGCCAAACTATCTATCTAATCTATCTTATCTATCTATCATCTATCTATCTATCTATCTATCTATCTATCTATCTATCTATCTATCTATCTATCTATCACTTGTCTTTGCACCAATAGATCAAGATGAATAGAGAATCTCTTGGCAATTTAAAGAAGTGGAACAACAAGAATTGTGTTATCATGAACATCATGACTTATGGTCACGATCATAGCCCATCTCTGTCCCATCCTAGTTACACCTTGTCAAACTCCGGTATCAGGTTACTCCCACCATTGAATTTTTCTACTTTTCAAATCTTGCTAAAAACTACTGAAAAAAAGACTTGTGTTCAAGTCAACTGGGTTTATTACAAATGTATGCTATTTCATGTTTAACTGAGCAATGCAAGCCTTTTTCCCTTCTCTCTGACCAACTATCATATCCTCCATAGTGACTCAAATTTTCTCTCAATTCAAGCTCCTACACCTCCTTCACTCTTTCTCTCAGCAGAGGACATCACTTCTTACTTTACTGAGAATATAATAGCCGTCTACTTTAAGTTTCTCCTTCTCTCCTACTCCATACCTTGGAACTCCTCTTCATAAATCTCCTTTTTTTTCTTTTCTTTTATTATACTCTTAAGTCCATCTTCCCTTCCCTTCCCTTCCCTTCCCTTCCCTTCCCTTCCCTTCCCTTCCCTTCCCTTCCCTTCCCTTCCCTTCCCTTCTCTTTCTTTCTTTCTTTCTTTCTTTCTTTCTTTCTTTCTTTCTTTCTTTCTTTCTTTCTTTCTTTCTTTCTTTCTTTCTTTCATCTTTCTGTCTTTCAGTCTTTCTGTCTTTCTTCTCCTCCTCCTCCTCCTCCCTGTATCTCTCTCTTTGCCTCTGTTTCTTACCCCCAACTCTCTTTAGTTCAGTTAGTATCTCTATTCTGAATTCAAATTAAACACGTAGAAAATAGAACTCATATCTTTCCCTAAGCCTATCCTTCCTCTAAACTGCCTTCTTTTCCTTAAGGTTAATGCCATCTTTCTAGTCATTTAGGTTGAAAGCATTAGAATCTTCTTTGCTCTCTCTCCTTGAACTTGCAAATCTAATCAATTGATAAATTTTTTAATTTTACCTCCACAAAATCTCTTCCATTGGCCCTCTTTTCTTCACTCACACAACTACCATCAGTGCTTGCATTTAACAGAAATTTTATAAGGTTATATTGAATTGAGTTGAATTAGTAAAAAAAAATGAATGGGTACAATTCACCTATAAAGTATCCATCAGGGTTAACAAAAATTTTTTCTAAAAGAAGGAACTAAAGAATCAAAGGGAGCACAGAGCCACACCAACATTGATTTTTCAAAAGGAATAACCAAAACCAGAAAAACCCTATTATAATATCATTTGATCTAGTTGTCAGATATCTATGTACTTTTGAAGAACAATATATGTTTCAGCTGTTCTAGCTGGTTTGATTAATGACTACCAAAGTGGTAGATTCCATTTGTTTACCAGCTGTTCTCAGGGAAAATGAAATGAGATTTTCTCAAGACAATAACAATATCTGAATTTCTGTAGGGTGATGAGGATTGATTATTATGAACTGGCTCATAAAACTTCATACTTTTATTTCACCTTTCCAAATTCAAAATCAGTGCCAACTATTAGAATTGGATTTGAAGCTTTAGTTAATTGTTGGGTAGAGTTCAGAGCATCTAAAGGGCTTGAACATTGTAATGCAAACTTCTACTGCTGCCTATCTCCTGAAAGTTATTCAAACAAGGATTGAGTAACTAGGCAAATTTCAAAAAAAGGATTCTTTTTATTTTTCCCACCTTACTTCTAATCCTTCAATAAGTTGCTGTTAAAACAGTTAAAAAATTAAATGCACCCATTCTTCTTTATTAATTATAACAACATCGATACATGTGGCTATACATACCCACACTGTATAAATGCATATATATATATATGTATGTATATATATATATATATAAATGTATGAATGTGAGTTATATAAAATAAGATAAT
Source organism: Macrotis lagotis (assembly GCF_037893015.1). Lineage (NCBI taxonomy): Eukaryota > Metazoa > Chordata > Mammalia > Peramelemorphia > Peramelidae > Macrotis > Macrotis lagotis. The sequence continues at coordinate 62,108,224 of NC_133664.1, read as the reverse complement.
ATTAAAAGCTAATAGTTCATGATAAGCAAAAGAATCATCATAGCATAAGTAGTCTTTAATTATAAAGCTATAAAAACATAGAAAGAGAAGAGAATTATCTTTAGTATGACTGGGAAAGGGGAGTGAAAGTCAACAGTCTTTTAGAATTCTCTAGCCATCAGGACTGTTACTATTTTGCATAGAACAGAGGGGTTCCTAGGGTTAAAAACAGTTCTTTACTCCAGTGGCTTTCAGCAATTAGAACTTTAGGAAGATTTACCTAAACAAGGGATATAAGCCCTAAAAATTAAAATAGAGGTCAGAAAATTAGTTAGGTGACAGTTGAATTGAGTGGATGGTTCAGTTTAAAAGTTCAGTTCGATTCAAATGAAAAGAAGCAGTTAATAGAATAGTTCTAAAAAGTGGTCAAAGGGTTAAAGCTTTCAGGAAACATTCTGGCTAATGAACTTAGCTATTGGTTGAGAAAATTGAGAAATCTGCAGAAAGTTTCATAGCTCTTAGCTGAGAAATGATTTGAAAAGTCTAGGAAAAACTGTCATAGAAAATGGCAGGGAAGTTTAGCCACGACTGTCTAAAACGAGTTATAGTCTTTACTTAGAAAAAAGTTTGCTAAGCAGAGAACCTCTAGCAAATAGAGAGCAGAGTTTCAAATGGCATGGAAAAGAGCAAATCATCTGAAGACGGTAGCTCAGGCCAAAAAAGGAAACTAAAGGAGCAGGTTGTTTGAACCGACTGAAAGAACCATAGGCTGTCATCCACAGGGAGAGGCTTATTAACCATAATACTCCCCACTGAATGTGAAGGTGGTTGAATCAATGATAACAATAGCATCCCCAGTTTTTTTTAGTGTGTATGGTGATGATAAAGATGGCTGGAATCAAATAGAAGACAATACTAGGGACCTAGTGGAGATGAGGACAAAAGCAGAAGATACCTGGTGGATGAAAGCAATGCTTTATTAATTATAACAAAATTGATGCATGTGGCAGCAGTTGCAGCTTTGCAGTATCAGAGATATGAGTGTGTCCCTTCATGCATGTACACTTGTCTAGCCATATATGCATACCTTCATATATGCATCTCTTTGACTTCTCCAGTTGTGAATGCTACTTGCATAATGCCTATAATGAATAGGTTTTCTACTGACTATATTCATGTGCATTCATAGGAAGCATGGGAGATAAGAGTGCTGGGACTGGAGTCAGGAAGACCTGAGTTCAAATCCAGTCTCAGACATTTACTGTCTCCGGACCCTTAACTGTTTGTCTCTGTAAAATGAACTGGAGAAGCAAATGAACACAATTGAAATTATTGAACAACAACAAAGGTTTGCATTTATAGAAGGGTCAAGTGCTATGAGAGAAAAGTCTTTCATTAGCTGATTTACATTTCTCTTTAAAATGCTTTTATTATAAACTAATAAATTGATTATTGATCTTCAATGGCTGACTGGTAAAAAAATAAAATAAAATAAATTGGTGGGGACTTGTGAAGTATGTTCTGTTCAGGATTCTGACCTACAGAATACCTACAACGTAGGAGAGTTAACTAAAGGAGAAGAGAATATCCACAGACTGCACTGTAAGGATCTATTCTGGATTTCCATTTTGAATGTCAAATGAATTTCAGGATCCATTGGAGAAATTTTCATCTGGAACTTCCATTTTGCATGGCCCAGTACTTCATGGATCAACTGGAGAAAATTGTTTCTTGTTTCTAGGACATGATTAGATGGCTAGCTTTCCTGATGTGCTTTTTATAAGTCAAACAATCTAATTACTTCAAAGTAACTCTCCTATTGTTCCATACAAAAGTGCTGTTGAAATATGGCTTATTTCTATGGTGATCAGGTAATGGATTAAAAATAAAACAAAAAAAAACTCCAAATGAATATTAAATTTCTGCCGTACTGATGTATAGGAATACATGAAGACCTATCCAAAGAACTGTCAGAGTATTTCATGACTTAAGAGAAAAAGATATTGAGAATTCTGGGAGACTAAGGTGATTTTTAAGAAAATGTGAAGTCCTTTCAAAACATTACAGGGAGATAGATCATATGCCATCTGTTTTTGGTAAATTAACTGAATAGATAAACTCTTTTCAAATTCCTGGTAAGATAAAAATAATATACATAGAAACAGATCCTTTGAGCTTCTCCTTTTGCCCAAAAAGCTTGAAGCCTTAATGAGGTAGACTTTGATGGAAAAATGGGACTGAGGAGAGAAATTACTCCATGCCCCAAGATGGCTTCATTATCAACCTTTTATGGGTCTTTGATGACAGTAAATGGAAACTTTGCTGCACTGAAATAATATTCCTTGCTTCTGTTGTCTTTGGATGTGTGGAAGTGAGGAAAAAGAAAATGAAAATAACAAAACATGGTAAGGCTCTGTGTAAGTAAAGATGCTTTTTTGTTGTTGATTTTGTATTTGTGACTTGAAGTCTATCACAGTAGCTGACATATAGTAAATGCTTAATAAATATTTATTGATTATGATAAAGAATGAAGAAATCAAAGCCAAGGAGTTTTGGTCTAATCCTAAGAGACTGAGGTTTTATTCTTGAGATTGAAGAGAATTTTAGAGATGGAATGTGTAATAGAATTATGTCTGTTTTATGAATATTGGACTGTAGCTAATCTCACATATTGGGAGATACTCAAATTCATTATCAAGGTCATCAGCAAGGGAATAGAATGATTTCCACTAAGAAATGTTGGAATAAAAGAAACACACACACACAAAAGGAGACTATTGAAGGTACTCCATAGGGTATATAGATATAGAAAGTTGGGAAATTTTATGTTGTATAAAGTCCCAGAGAATGGTGGAATGAAAGGCAGTAAAATTGCATCTAAAGAGCCGTTTATAAAAAGAGAAACCAGATGCAGGCTGAAGTAAAAAATTAAGAGTTTTTACCCATTGGGGAGAGAGGGGGAATTCATTTGAGTTTGTTCAAGGTTTGAATCCAGAGGTTTCCCCCTTTTTTTTTTGCCTAATACACCAGTTAAAGAGGTCCCTAAGAACAAAAGGAATTCATTTTCTATTCCAATTAAGCAATAGGTCCAGTCCACCATCCCTATTCTTTTTTTTAGCTTATTTTTAGATTTATTATTTATTTTTAACATTTTCTTTTAATTCTGAGTTCCATATTATTTCCCTCCCTTTCACCTTGTCACCCACCTACTGAGAAAACAAGCAATATGATATCATTTATGCTGTGAAATGATGCAAGATGTATTTCTATATTATCTGTATTGCAAAAAAGAGCAAAAAATAAAGTGAGAAAATTATACTTCAGTTTGAACTCAGAGTCCATCAATTCTCTTTCTGTAAGTGGATTGTATTTTTTCATCAGTTCCAGTTGCCTTGGATCATTGTATTGATCAAAGTAGCCAAGTCTTTCATAGTTGATCATTATTGCCACATTATTGTTGTGTGCACAATGAATTCAAAGTACTTCTCATTTAACTTTGCATCAGGTCATATAGACCTTGTCAAATTTTGCTGATTCTGTCCCTGTAATTTCTTATAGTAAAATAATATTCCATCACAAGTTCAAACATTCCCAATTGAAGAGCATCCCTTCAATTTCGAATTTTTTTGCCATTACAAAAAGAGTTGCTAAAATATTTTTGTACATATAAGTCTTTCCACCCTTTTTTTGAGGTCTTTGGGCATACAGACCTAGTTGGGTATTTCTGAGTCAAAGGGTATGGACAGTTTTATAGCCCATTGGGTATAATTTCAGATTATTTTCCAGAATTAATGAACCAGTTCACTATTCCATCAACAGCTTATCAGAATATCTATTTTCCCTCATCCTCTCCATCATTTGTTATTTCTGAGAGTTGTGAGATGGTACCTAATATCTGTTTTTAATTTATATTTCACTAGAGCATTTTTCCATATGACTGTAGTTAAATGTGTTCTGAAAACCTGTCCATTTGTGTCCTTTGACTTGACTTTGATTTATCAATTGGGGAATGGCTCTTTTTTAAAGTAATTTTGGTCCAATTCTCTGCATATTCGAGATATGAGGCCTTTATCAGTGAAACTTACTGTAAAATATTTTGATATTGTTTCATTGTCTATACTATCTTTTAGCAAAGTATAGTTTCTTGATTATCTCTTTTAATTGGGTCCATTCATGATTGAGATCATAATTGTTACCTCTGTCTTTTTTTTACTTTAGCAAAGCATAATAGATTCTTTTCTGTGTATCCCTCTGTTTCAAATGTGTCTCTTATAAAAACATATTGTCTTGATTTTAATCCATTCTGCTATCTTTTTCTGTTTTATGGGTTAGCTGATCATATTCAGTTATGATTACTCACTATTTCCCTCTATATCTTTTCCTTTTATATACTGTTATCTCTTTTTAAAAATCTATTTTGCTTGCTTTCCCCTTTTTATCACCCCCCCTTTTTCTTATCCTCTTTCCTTCCTAGTACACAATCAGGTAAGACAAATTTCTATACTTAGTTGAGTGTAGGTGTGTATATGTAGGTATATATTCCTCCATCTTTGGACCACAATTCCAATGAGAGTGAGATTCAAGCATTCCCTACTAACCACTCACCCCATAATTTTTCTCTCAATTGTAAAAAACTCTTTCTTTCATGCCTCATTTATATGAGAAAATTTCCCCATTTTATCTATTTTCCCCCTTCTTCTAATGCATCCCTCTTTTTTCACCCATCTCTTTTGTTTTTGTAGATCACAATCAACTCACATCCATGCCCTCTGTCAGTAAAAGATCCTTTTAATCTAATCTGTCCTAATAATGATAAAGTTCTTAGGAGTTAAATCAATCACCTTCCCATATAGGGATATAAATGATTTCACTTTACTGAGTATGATTTCTCTTTCATATTAACCTTTTTATGCTTCTTTTGGGTCTTGCATTTGAATACCAAATTTTCAGCTCTAGTCTTTTGTCAGGAATGCTGTAAAATTTTCTATTTCATTAAATATCCATTTTTCCCTTGAAAGATTATATACTTAGTTTTGCAGAGAAGATGACACTTGGTTGTAATACTAGTTCCTTTACCTTCCAAAATATATTCCAGGTCCTCCAATTCTTTAATACGGAAGTTGCTCAAACTTGGATTATCCTAGCTATAGTTCCATGATATTTGTTTTTTTTTCCTGACTTCCTGAAATATTCCTGGGAGTTTTCATTTTGGGATTTCTTTCAGTAAATCCTCTCAATTTCTATTTTACCCTATGGTTCTAGGATTTCAGAACAGTTTTCCCAGGATAAACTCTTAAAATAAGCTTTTTACTTTTGACTTTGTTTTATTGTTTCTTGAAATCTTATAGAGTCAGTAGTTTTCAATTGCTCAATGATAATTTTTTTTTTTAGGTTTTTGCAAGGCAGATGGGGTTAAGTGGCTTGCCCAAGGCCACACAGCTAGGTAATTATTAAATGTCTGAGACCGGATTTGAACCCAGGTACTCCTGACTCCAGGGCCGGTGCTCTATCCACTACGCCACCTAGCCGCCCTCAATGATAATTTTTAAAGAATTATTGTCTTCAGTGATATCTTGTATTTTTTTATTTGTCCAAGTCTGCTTTTTAATTTTTAATTTTAATTTTAAAATTTAAACTGAAATATATTTTAAAATTTTTAATTTTTTAAAGATTTTATTTATTTTGAATTTTACAATTTTCCCCCTAATCTTGCTTCCCCTTCCCCCCACAGAAGGCAATTTTCCAGTATTTACCTTGTTTCCATGGTATATATTGATCCAAACTGAATGTGATGAGAGAGAAATCATATCCTTAAGGAAGAAAACTAAAGTATAAGAGATCGCAAAACTACATAAGATAACAGGTGTTTTTTCCTAAATTGAAGGTAATAGTCTTTGGTTTTTGTTCAAACTCCACAATTCTTTCTCTGGATACAGATGGTTTTCTCCATCACAGATAGCCCAACATTGTCCCTGATTGTTGCATTGATGGAATGAGCAAGTCCATCGAGGTTGAGCATCACCCCCCATGTTGCTGTTAGGGTATACAGTGTTCTTCTGGTTCTGCTCATCTTACTCAGCATCAGTTCATGCAAATGTCTCCAGGAACTCAAAAGCTTAATAAAAGATGAATGTTAGGGGTGGCTAGGTGGCGCAGTGGATAGAGCACCGGCCCTGGAGTCAGGAGTACCTGAGTTCAAATCCGGCCTCAGACACTTAATAATTACCTAGCTGTGTGGCCTTGGGCAAGCCACTTAACCCCATTGCCTTGCAAAAATCTAAAAAAGAAGAATTGGATCAGTAAAGAAGGACCAATAAAGGAGGACCAGTAAAGTTTCATAAAAGGTGGAATTATCTGAAACTTAAAGGAGGCCTGGAAATGGAGATGATAAGGGAGACAATTCCAGGCAAGGGAAATAGTAAGTGAAAAGGTCAAGTTGGGACTTGGCAGCACAGTTATTGTCAGATTGCCTAAGGCAATCTGCTAGAGAAGCATTAAAAGTTTCTTTGTGACTTTTCTCAATTCCTTTTTCTTTGAAGAACTAGAACTCTGGGGGGATTTTCCTTACCTAGGGATATGTACTAAATCCAAAGAGTAAAATAGCTTTTTGACCATTAGATAGATGGTTGTTGAACTGAAAGATTGGTGATGGTGACATAGTAGAGAACAGTTGAGTTGAAAGGAATTCAATTCTTTCTAGAGTTCAAAAGAGAAACATTAACAAAAGAGTTCTAAGAAATGTGAAAGGGCTATGTTCTCAGCCTAGACCTCTGATGTAGCCTGGTTCAGAGAGTTCAGTGGTTTCTTGCACTATTGGCCGAGAAGCCAGACTTAGATCTTACTCTCTCCATGTTCTTTGTGATCCAGGGACACAGGTCTTCTTGCTGCTCTTGGAACAATATAGTCCAGCTCCAAATTTGACTTTTTTCACTTACTATTTCTCTTAGTTGGAATTGTCTCCCTTATCATCTCCATTTCCAGGCTTAAAGTTTCAGATAAAAATCCACCTTTTACAAGAATTTTTACTAGTCTTTTACCCTCAGTCTTCCTTCCATTATTATATATATGTGTATATATACATCTAATATATCTATCTCTCATATATATATATATATATATATATAATCTATCATCTATCTATCCATCTCTATCTCTCTCTCTCTCTCTCTCTCTCTCTCTCTCTCTATCTATCTATCTATCTATCTATCTACCTATCTTGTATCTATAGTTGTTTGCATGTTTTTCCCCTATTAGACTTTGAGCTCCTCTAGAGCAGGAACCATTTTGTCTTCAACTCTTAATTATCTTGGCACTTACTAAACAGCTAGGTGGCAAAATGGATAGAGTGGTGGACCTGGAGTCAGGAAGCCTCATCTTCCTGAGTTCAAATCTGATCTCAGATACATACTAGCTATGTGACCCTGGGCAAGTCACTTCACCCTGTTTGCCTCAGTTTTCTCAATTGTCAAGTAAGCTGAAGAACAAAATGGTGATCTACTCTAGTATCTTTACCTAGCAAAGACCAAATGGGGTCATGAAAAGTTGAACACAACACAACTTTAACAACTCAATAACAACAAATGACTTAACCAGATGGCTTTTTTCAGAGTTATATAGCTTATGAATAGAAGAAGTGAAATTCCAACCCAGGTCTTCTAACTATATATTATCAAATTTATAATCAAATTTATTATCAAATTTTCACTAGTCTAGATTAAGATTTTTTTAAAATAATGAACTTGATAAAGTCTTTTTTTGGGAAAGATAGAAAAAATGAGCTAGATAATAGTATAATTAGGTAGATCCAAACTTACTTTTTTAAAAAAATTGATGGCCAGGATCCAGGGAGTAGTCATTTATGAATGGATCTATGTTAACTGGGAGTGTTCTAATTCTTTTAACATTTTTATTACTTAGTGTTAGATGAAGTGCAAGTTTATTGCACTTCCCTATGGATATAAAATCCTGTGGTTTCCTCTCACTTTTCACTTTATTTCTCTCACCTAATATCTTCAGTTTGCAGTCCAAAGCCCTTCTTAACTTGGCACTTTCTTATGTTTCCAGTCTTTTTAGACCTTCCTACCCCTACTCCAGATACTCTCTGATCCAGTGACACAAGCCCTCTCATTGCTCTTTGCCCAAGACACTCCATCTCTTGAATTTGGACATTCTCATTGCTATCCCTGTGCCATCCCTTATCTTGCTTTCTCCAGCTTAAAGACTCAGCTAAAATTCCCTCTTCTAGAAAACTATCCCGATTCCCTTAAAGCTAGTCCCTTCTGAGTTTAGCTCGCTTTTCTAGTTTATTTGTAAATGGTTGTTGACATGATGTTTCCCCCTTTAGACATGAAATCCTTGATAACAGGGCTGGTTTTGTCTTCCTTTTTGTCTTTAGAGATTCACACCAAGCATATCACAAAATAAGATCTTTAAATAATTTCTTGTTGACTTGAAAGCAGAGATGGCTTGGATAGATATCAGATTTGTTCTTGTGCAAAATTATGAGGAACTGTTAATAACCTTGTAATATAGATACCTCAAGTGCTAGAATGATGATCTGAATTCAGTAAGATAAAGTTAATGGGGATGGATTTTAAGTTCTACAGTAGACTTCAAAAACTCAAGTGTACAAGTAAGAGATAAGGGAGATGAGGCTAGACAACTTAGAGGAAACATAGATAGGTTGCAGTATCCTGGTAAGCTCAATAAGACATGTCCCTGAGGAGGATAGTATGTGCTACTGCTTTGGGCCAAAAAAACATTCAGAGAATGTTATTTCTGAAAAACAAACTCAGATTGCTCTTCAAGAGACAAAAATGCTTGGGAACTGATATTTGTTCACTTTTGGTTTTTTTTATATAATGTGACAAAATAATAGTGGTCTGATTTCATGGGAGAAGAAAACTTCATACCCTACATTCTTAGCTTTGATTCACAAAGTTAGTCTCACTATAGAACACACTAACCTTTTAATCAGTAGATATAACTAATATAGATTTATAATCGATAGGTATAGCTAAGTACATCTATAGCAAGATTTTTTTTTATTCTGAAAAGGATATATTTGATCATGTTACTAAGATTATTTAGCATATATACCTACATCCTGATTTATCATTTAAAAGTATAAACATATATCATTTTTTCATTCATATAATCTCTCACATTCAATTATATTCCTATTTTTAATGTTTTAAACGAGACCCTAGAAATTTAATAACTTAGTATGCCTAGTTCATCATTATCAAAGTAAATAAAAAACTGCTTTTTTTGTGATGAAAGAAAGTTTATTTCTAAACTAATACAGTTAGAACAATTTCAATACATCGAACAAGTTTCAAAGATGTTCATAGTAGGTAGCCTCTTAAAATGAACAGTATGGTTTCTTTTCCTTGGAAAAGAAGCATCACAAAATATACCTACAAGATGAAATTATAGTGAAATTACTAAATGGTTGAGCCAAAGACTATTTCAAAGCAACTAAACAAATTTAACCCAAAGTGTTTGTGAGGCATTCTGAGTATAAAATAGTACTAATATGAAGGATGCTTAAGGAGGCATTCTTATCATACTAGATACAATGGCTGAGATCATGTGGACATGAATACACAATGACAGACACTTCTGGGTGAAAAAATGAATTTGGTTAAATGAAAACAAAATATGTGATTTAGAGAACAAAGAAAAACATAAAGCAATGTAAAGATTATGAACTTTTATCTAGAAGCGAAAAATCAAATTGCTTCAGTGAGAGAAAAACGAAAAAAGTCCACTGCTTTAATGAAACAAAGAATTATAGTATGTATGCTTCATAGGAAATATATATCAAACTTGTAATACTTGTTTTCATCTGAACAAATTTTGGATTAAAGTAATTTGTAGTTCTGTGCCTCTCTACTTTTTATCTTCAGTAGAGTACCAGGCTCAAAGATTAGGTCAACAATAAATTCTTCAGGCAGAGATGACAATCCAGTTACACCTTTATTTGTTTGATCAACCAATTTAACTTCATTCCAAGCTCTGTTGTACTCTCCTCGGACTAAAGTTGCACCAATCCCGATTTTGTCAGCCAAAGCCTGTGAAAGAAAACAACCATAAAATAAGGGTATGTATGGGGGTTAAGGGGGGAGAGATTATTAGTTGTTTTTTTTTAAAAACAGCACACTGCATTAATACTGGCAAAAAATATTGTTAGATAGCTAGAAGACTAATATGTGATAATGGAGACACGTGAATTTTAAAGCTAATTTCGTTGATTCCTTGAAGAATTCTTTATTTTGGTTTTTTTTTGCAAGGCAATGGGGTTAAGTGGCTTGCCCAGGGCCACATAACTAAGTAATTATTAAGTGTCTGAGACCAGATTTGAACCCAGGTACTCCTGATTCCGGGGCCGGTGCATTATCCACTGCACCACCTAGCCAACCCGAAGAATTCTTTAGGACACAAAGACCTTATAGTTTTTGTTTGAATATATATTTTTTGAAGTAAATTCCATAGAGAAGAACCATTCAAGGAGCTCCCATCACTAAAGCAATTATTAATTGCCCCCCAAAATGAATTTTCGTTTTACTCCTCTTTTCTCCCAATATGTTTGGGGGTGGGGTGGGGGTGGAGGTGGGGAGAGAAAGTCAATTAGCTGGGAGGAGGGTGAACACTTGTTTTTATTTTTTTGATGAGTAAATGCTATTGGATAAGAGTATGGAGTCCTCTAGCTTCCAGTTGTCTATTGAAGTCCCTCAACTCCCTTGTTAACCAATGGCTTTGGGCTAAGTCCTGGGGATAAAAAGAAAGGCAAAAAACCAGTTTCTGCATTTAAGGAACTCACAGTCTAAAGAAACACATGACATGCAAATGACCATGTAAGAGCTACTTTAACTGGATCTCAAAGGAAGTCAGAGGAGGAGGTGAAAAGGAAGAAAGGGATGAGAGAATGGAGAAGCACTGATAAAAGTTCAGTGTCTGGGGATGGACCATCTTCCTGGGCAAGGATCAGCAAGGAGGCCTATGTCATTGAATCAAAGAGTAGATGGAAGGGAGTCATGGGCTAAAAAAGATTAGAAAAATACAAGGAACCAGGGGTTGAAGAGCTTTAAACTCTAATTAGACGATTTTATATTTGATTCTGGGGTGATAGGCAGTCACTGAACTTTATGGGCAACAAACTCAAACACTTTTTTAGTTGATCAATTCCTGTCTAATTCTTGGATTCAAATCATTCCCTGTCCTCAACACCTTGCTTTGGTTTCTGGGAAGCTGACGTGAGGAGTATTGGAAGGTTATAACTCTCAAATGTTATTTTTTAATCCCACATATTTCATATGTTAGACAGAAGTTCTAAAAAGGCAAATATGCATTTTATTTAGTCAAGGAACCAACATAACAAGAGTGCTAAGAAATGGGAACAACCTCAGTTTCTAGTGGTCCATTTCCTTGATTCTTTACAAAATTTGAAAGGCATAAATGTGTATTTAACCAGTCTTTTGAAAATGATTAAACTTTTAATATTTCAAAAGTAGCTAAATTCTCTCCTGTTAGGCTCTCAATGAATACTATTGTTAGCAAAATAGCAACCTACATACATAGTTCATACATAGTATGAAAAAGGGGGGAGATTACCAGTGTGGTAGGGAGCCAGTCTCATAGCCTGAGAGATCTAGATTCAAATTTCCCCCTCTTGACCCTGGTGTTGAGATCCTGAACAAGTGACTTAATTTTAGGGAGTTCTAGGCAATTTTTCAAGACAGTAAATTGAAGAGAAGGTGGTAACTCACTTTGGTGGAGTGACCTGGTCCAGTCCCTCCCATGCAGCCTCCCTCTTCCCACCTCAAAGATTTTTTGAGGAAAAAAAGTCAAGAAAAATAATTCTTTTACATGATTTCTACTCCAGCTATTTAGTCTCTAAAACATACACCAGTACTGTCAACAAAAGTATCAATGAACCCAATCTGCTTTTTCTTTGACAGGGAGAACAAAGTTAAAATAATAGCATCTGCCTTTTAGACCAACATTTGTTGCTCTGCTCCTGTCCATATGCTTCTCATTTTCCTCTCCTCTTCTCTCCTATATCCTACAAGCTTGTGAGGGAGATCATAAAATCATAGATCTCAACTTAGAAGGGATGTGTTCTCCCACTTACTCATTTTACAAGGGAGAAACAAGTTAGAAATGATTGTCTTATGACGACACAGGTGGTAAGTGGCATGGTCTGATTTCTAATCTTTTACCTTTTCCCCTGAATCAAACTGCATTGAATGTACATAGGTCTGGGAATTCACCAAAAGACCAACTAATGAGGCAGTGCATAGAGTAGAAAGAATGCGATGGTTCTGGAGATTTGGGGTTGAATGCCAGCTGTATTCCTTATTGTCTATGTAACTAACCTTGGCAAGCCTGAGGACTGTACAGACTGTACAGACTGTACTGGATGGTCCTGTAGGTTTTTACAGGCAGATGATGGTATAATAGATGAAGCACTGGGTCTGCAGTTAGAAAGACCTGAGTGCAAGTCACTTCATCTCTGCTCGCCTCCCCAATTTCTCAGTGTGTTAACAGCATTTCTTTCACAGGGTTATTGTGAAGATTAAGTGAAATATTTGTTTAAAGCACCTGAGACACACACATGTGCTTTTGTTATCTTCTCCCATTTAGTCCAATGCACTCCTTTTATAGTTAAGACTCAAGGTGCTAGAGAGTAAGGACACTGGGTCATCTGATTCCAGAGCCAGTGCTCTTTCAACTGAGGCAGGCTATCTTCTTTAAGTTCTTGTCCAGTTCTTGGTTTGGAGGTTGTTCTTCATCTCAAAGAGGACCAAAATGGCATCCCTATGTGGGAGTCAAGTACGTCCAACTGTGACTGATCAGACCAGTATGAGATTGGAAGGTTTTACCACAGGTTGGACACAGAGAGCGTGTCCTTGGACAAATCATTAACTTTTGGTGATCTCTGTTTCTTTCTCTCTAAAATGAGAGGGTTAGTTGAGATCACTGCTAAGACTTCTTCCAAATATGAAAAATACCTTTCAGTTATTTGCTAATCAAGCCACTCCACATTCCTTTCATAGTCTACCTTTTATCCGCACTCACACAATTATGTTCCAAGCAGCATTTCAATTCTAAGTAGAAAGTAGTTGTTGATGAAAGAAAGAAATTCTAACAAGCTTTTACTAATTTAAGTAACTCTGAGTAAGAATATTGCTCTTCAGTAAACATCCAAAATTAAGGAAGGGTACAGGGAGCAACTGGGGCACAAGATCCAGATGATCCCATCATTCCCTGATGCATCCAAATGAGTGAAATATCAAGGAGCAAAGAAAAGGAAGCTAATGGGAGTAAGCAAAGTAATTAAATTAATTCTTAGGAAAAGTGAGCTATGCTCTCCTTTTTATTTGACCAGAACAACAGAATCGAAGTATTTTCTTAGTCTTTTGAAGAATGGACTAAGCATTTGTAAGAGAAGAACAAGGACCCTCAACTTTAGTTTGGAAGAAAATGTCTTTTGTGGGTAAACTCTTAATGTGAGATTTTCTTTTAAAAATGAAATTGAACTTAGTTGACATGAATCAGTTTTAGAAAATTTCACAAAAATCTTTTTTTTTCACATAGATCCTCTAGAAGACCTCTAGGTCCTCAGAACCACAATTACACCAGGGCTATTTCGATGAGAAAAACCCCACCCTCTTTGTCTTAATTAACTTGCTAACTGAAGCAAAGGCTAATTTTATTGCCTAAATTATCCAGATAATTGCCAGACCCTTCACTTCAGTTTGTACTGAATATCTAAGACCATAAAATGTGTAATATTAAATGACTTTAAGGGGTGGCTAGGTGGCAGAGTGGATAGAGCACTGACCCTGGAGCCAGGAGTACCTGAGTTCAAATCTGACCTCAGACGCTTAATAATTACCTAGCTGTGTGGCCTTGGGCAAGCCACTTAACCCCATTTACCTTGCAAAACTCTAAAAAAATATTAAATGACTTTGTGTGGGAGAGAGAGCCAGTTATGTACAAAGTAATAGGAATGTTCTTTTATAGATACTTTTTTGAGGGCTAGGCAGTGGGGTTAAGTGACTTGTCCAAGCTCACACAGCTAAAAAATTCAGGAATTAGGGAGGTATGGGTTGGAGTTGAACTTTTAGGGGAAAGTAAGGGCTACATTATTAATTTTCCCCATAAGAGTGAAGAAAGAACTTCATGGAATGACTTGAAGACAACCAAGAACCAAATATCCAGGTAAGAGGAGATTTGCAAGTCACTTGCAATATTAGCAATGAAAGAAAGTGTGCTTTTTAGGTTTTTTTTTCTGTTTTCTTTTGTGAAAGATTTCAGCACCCACCATTAAAATGTTATTTGGTTTGACTTGGGTAACATGTATTATGTGGTGAATCCAAAGCTATTCTGCTCTGAGCTTGTCATTTGTCCATTCTTTTTTCTTATTGATTCCAGTGATATTTATGAGTCAGGCACCTTGAAAAGTAGAGCTCGGTGGTAGAAAGTTCCTTTCTTGATAAGTCCAATAGGTACAATGTTGGATTTTAGCTGAAATTCTATTTCGCTTATGTGATGTTCCCACTTGAATTCATGCAGTGACTCTTTTGAAACTGGACCACCCATCTTTCCTGCCACATACCTTTAAATTGAGAAAAAATAAATCAGTCTTAGATATCTTACTGATGATCATTCATAGCATAATTTTATGTATTCAAATAGAATGACATTTTATATAAAAATTTCCTTATGATCTTTATGTTTTTTAATTGTTCAACTACTTTAAGGAGGCTTAACATGTTAGTTAAAATAACAATGCAATAATGCCTGTGGGTCATTCAGACATGCCACAATTCTAGTTACTTCATTAGATGCAAAGAAGTACTTTGAAAATTAGTGATAATTTCTCAATTGTTAGAAATAAAGACAAAAATCAGTCCCATATGATCATGTATAGAATGCAAAATGAATTAAAAACCAAGTAGTTAAAAATCTGTATTATGATGATTACTCCTTAACATTAATTTTTAAAACATTTGAGTGATTTAATGTTTAGCACAATTGTAAATGTATAACATCAGATTGCTTGCTGTCTTGAAGAGGGAGAAAGGGAAGAGGAAGGACAAAAATCTGGAATGCAAACTCTTTAAAAATTGAAAAAATTAAATGAAAAAATTAAGTTAAATTTTTTTAAAAAATTGAGTGATTTAACCTATAATCCTAGACCTAACATGTAGCACTTTTTCTTTCAAGGAACTTGAGACATGATAGATGCATTTCTCCAAAGGTCCCCAAAATATTTTTTACTTGTATATATGTATCTGGCTCATAATGGGGACAGTATTCAGTCCTGAATATTTCTCAATAATGCCTCATTTTTATTCCTACTCAGGGAAAACTTCAGAAGATCTGAATTCAGTTCACATCCACCTCTTTGGTGAGGGTCTTTCTTTTGAGACCTTTCCAATCCTTGCTAGAAAAATCTGATTTACAAGATACTTAAATCAAATATGTAAATAATAGAAAGAACATTAATATTGGAGTCTGGATAGTAAAATTATGGCCCTAAAAATGAATGGCACCCACTAGTCATAATTTCTGTTTCTTGCACTCTTCTGGTGGATCCAGGGAATGGGCTAGTGTCAACTGACTTCTTATTCCTTTTATCTAGAGTTTATATTTCTCTTCAAGCCTATGTCATCCCTGTAGAATTAGTTCACTCTTTGCTCTGGCATCCCTTTGCATTTATCCCAGAGGCTAAAGGAATTTTGAAATGTTTCTCTAATTTTGTTTAATTATTATTTTAATATACAATAAAAATATAAATCTAGCTGTTTTCTCTTCTCTGGTAGATAATTTATGGTTTGCTAATAATGTTTAGCTTGGTGGATATAGACAGTCCCCTACTTCTGTTCTCTTTTTCCACTTAAAATCCCCTTTAAATTGCAGGAAAAATAAATTAATTACATTAATTTAGGGTCAAAAACAAAGAAAAAAGATGAACAAGAACAAGAAGACAGAGACAGGAAAGGGGGCAAGGAAAAAAGGACAAAAAAAGGAGAATAAGAAGAGAGGGTAGTGGAACCTGGAGGGATGTGACATCTGAACTGTTTTTCCTTGCCATATTACTCCTACACCTTCTAACTCCACCAGAGCAACGTAGTAAGATCCCTATATATGTCTGCCCTGGGCAGTAATGGCAAGACCAGGTATATCAAGAGTGAGCAAGGGCAGAAATTCAAGTTTTTTTTTTTTGAGCAGGCTCTCCTCTCCTCTGGAGAAAGAACTATTTGGGAAAATTGGAGCTAGGAAAAAAAGGAGCTGAAAGGCTCCTTGATGGATAGATGCATTTCCTCTTTAATGGAAAAAAAGGAACCTAAATTCCTAGAGTTCTGTTCTTTACATATTTTCTAGCTAAGAGTGCCATTATGAAATAATCATAGCATTATTTTGAGAATACTAACAGTACAAGAATCAAACAATAGGGATAAATTTCTATTCAAAGAACTATAGATATATGTGTGAGTAGACATGTATGTTTATGTGTGTATATTTTAGTGCACTGAATAGGATTTTTCAAAGATATAAAAATCACCTATTCTTTTTCCATTTGAGCCAAATTAGGCCATTTAGAACCTTTGTCCATACAGTCATCATATCCAGACTTGAGTACTGTAATTCCATTCTATCTGTAGTAGGTTATGACCCTCATGGAGCCTGCAACTGGGGCAGAATGGCTAGTGTCCATCACCAGGAGTATTAATTCTATTCAGTTTCCAATTAAAATTTTAACCTCATCAGTAGTGGAATCAAATCAAGAACTCACTAATGAAAGCATCGAAATAGGTATTCTCTAGTTAACTGACCCATAGTAAGTACCTTAATAGCAAAAATACAACCCACTTTAATTAATCTGAAATGCTAAATAACAAAAGAGATAAAGGGACATTAGCTTTACAAAAGTACTTTTGGCTTTAGAAAATAGTTCACATTTCACAGATAGCTCTGTGTATACATATATATGTATATATATAATATATATATATATTATGTGATTTACAAAAATTGTTATTTAAAATGATGTTTTTTCAATGTATAGAGGAATTATACATGTGTAATATTTAACCAAGAAGAAAGACAATTTTGGGGAGAGGGAGAATTCTCTTCCAGCTGCTAATCTCAATTTTATATGGGAATGTGACATTGAAGACATTTTCAATAATTGCCAAAATTAAGAGATTGTTCCCAGAATGGCTTAGGTCAGAGTTAGAAAGGAGCTTCCTAGTAAGAAATGCTTCTGTCTGGGCACTGAGCTCGACATGTTTGCACAATTGTTTTTCCCAATGCATTTAATTAGGAAAAATTACTTCAAAACAAGTAATATAAGTTTTAAAAAACCCACTTACTTTGCAAGTGCCTCAATCTGCTCCTTAAGATTGGTTATAGGCAGGATTGATTTGGTCACCTCAGAGATATAATGGCAAAACTCCTGGTCACTAGGAAGGCACCATTCTTTGCCAACGTTTGACTCTACAATTTTGGATGAAAGTGGTGTTTCCTCTTCCTCTTTACTTTTCTCTTCTTCTTTTCTTAATTTTCCCTTTCTTAAGGGGGAGAAATGAATTAAATTAAATTCATTCAATATTTATTTCTATTATGTGTGTGTGAGGCAGCATGGATAAAATATGAGAAATTATTTAGTACCTGCATTCAGGAAACTTACAGGATAGCAGTAAAAGCAAAATGAAATCAGATCTCCCCATTATTTAGATGGGAAAACCCCTAAATTTAAGAAATTGTACTGAGTAAATCTTTAATAGTAAAACAAGATGTAAGATATTTCATATCGTAACTCTCAAATTCTAAAATTGCCTCTTCAAAGTATGTATTCTTCAGTCAAATGAAAAAATGTCAAAGACTATAATCAGGTGTAAGACTTCTATGTAATTCCTCTCCTGATAATGCAATGAGGCATTTCAAGAGCAGTAACAAGTCATTTTTAGAGATGTTTCAGAAAGATTTTATAGCCAGTGTTGACTGAATAGTAGAGCTCTAGATTTTAATTTCTGAGAATAGAATAAGAGCACCTGTTCTGGAGCAAGATAGTTAAAAAAATAGCAATTGTCTTTGGCTGTGAGCCATAAAGATCAAGAGAAGAATTTTGTTAGGCTAAGAGAGGCAGTTTGGATCTGTCTCATTTTCACATAGAATAGATTTAGTTGCAGTTAGATGATGGGCTAACTGAAATGCCAAAAAGTTAATTCTCAGTCTCAGCAGATAGTCTTTTTCTGATCGTTCTCTCTCCATCTCCTTTTCTTATTTCATACCCCCTTCTCAATCCCTTAATATGGATGTTACCCAAGGTTCTGTCCTTGGTGCTTTTTTCTCTCATTATGCTTTCCTTTAGCAATCTCATTCCCCCACGTTTAACCATCATATGTATGCAAATGACTTTCATATCTGTATTTCTAGTTCCAAACCCACATTTTCACTTGTCCACAAGACATTTTCACCTCTTTATTCCATTAGCACTATAAGCTCAACATGTTTAATGCTGACCTTCACTTTCCATTAACCTATTCCTCCTCCTGTCTTTTCTGTGGGTGGTACCAAATTTCCTCTCTATCTGCCATTAATCATAACATTGATGTGATGCTTTAATGTTTGCAAAATTCTTTATATATATATATATATGTATACACACACACACACACACACACACACACATATATATATATATATATATATATATATATTTAATCTCACTTGGTCCTCCCACAACTTTGTGAGATATGTGCTATTATCTTCTTCATTTTACAAATGAGGAAAAGGAGACTTGGGAGAGGTGAAGTACTGGCTGAGAATCACAGGATTACTTAAGTGGCTGAGGCAGAATTTAAGCCCAGATCTTCCCGTTTCCAAAATCTAAGACTCTTATCTACTCACAATGGGGTGTCTTTGATTTTTTTTTCCTCTCTCCTCCCTTCTCCATATCCAAAAGTTCTAAAACATCCTTTGTATCCAAACTCCTTCCCCTTTATTTCCACTATCATTACTCTAATACAAACCCACATTACCATCTGCTTGTATTGCCACAACCTCCTAATCTATTAGTACTTCCAATCTGTTGACATTATAATCTATCCTTCAGAGTTCCCAGAATAAACATTCACATAGTTGCGCACACATATAAATTTTTCATCTCCCTGATCAAAAAGTCTCATTGGTTCCTGATTGCCTCATTCAGATTTTTTTGCCCCCCACCAAAAACTCTCCATAATCCATGCTATCTCTATCTAACCTTTACTCCTGTTACTTTCTCAATGTTCTAGGTACTCTACATTCTAGTCAAATTTATCTTCTCATTCCCCAAATTGCTCTGTGTTCTCCTTTGCTTCTGCTGGTCTCTGTGATTAGAACTTAAAGGAAAAGCATGAGTCTGTCAAAGTAAAAAGGTTTGTGGTAGAAACTCAGAGGATGTATTTGCAAGATAGAAGGAAAGATCATTTGGTTCTTCTCAGAAAGATGCAGCCTTACTTTGTCCTAGGGCATTTTTGGTTTGTAAAGAGCTGGAGTCTGTAGCTGGAGTCTGAGCCAGATGGATCTAAGAGCCAGATGTGGATGTGTAACCTTACAAACATCCATTCTTTAGAATGACGTCTAAATGGAAATCTATGTGTCTGACCCAAAGGTTAGCTAAAATTGCAAGTTCCACCATGCCTCTTCTTTTTCAAAAAAATTTTCACAGTTAATTTAACACTTATCTGAAGAGAAGAACATTCAGGAAGGATGAACTCATACTATATATGCCTGAGGAAAACATGCCAGTTGTGAAATCTGTAGTTAAGTTGAAAGTCCCATAATGCATACCAATCACCAAACCCTCCTTGAGGGTGGTGTAGTGAATAGAGCACCAGATATGAAATCAGGAAAACTCATCTTCATGAGTTCAAACTGGTCTGTGATACTTGCTGTGTATCCCTGGGCAAGTCACTTAACCCTCTTTGCCTCATCTATAAAATGAACTGGAGGAAATGATAAACCATTCCAGGAGTTTTGCAAAGAAAACTCCAGATGGGCTCATGAAGAGTTAAACAGGACCAAAACCACTGAACAACAATAGTAAGAAAGAAGAGTCTGAGAAGATGTTTGAGGTAGTTTGGCAGCAAAAAAATGCCTCTGGATTATCCATTCTTTTAGATTGCCTGTGATCTGATATGGCTCTCAAACACCTTCAATTATTAATTATTTTTAAATTATCAACATTGTTTAAATCTAATGGAGGTCTTGTGCTATAGTATAAAAGATTTTAGGAGTCAGGAGACCTGGGTTCCAACTTTGTGGTCCTACTCATGTAAATTCATCTTATCTTGATGGTTTGTGAGGTCCATCCCAATACAAGTAACCTATGAATCTCCAAGGAATAGAAGACATCCTTGGGCAGATGAGCTAATGTTCCCTATGTCTTGGCTTACCTCCCCCAAATCTACCTTATCTCTAGGTCTCTCAGCATTTTCATAAGGTAATGGGACCACAGTACTGTCAATGATTATTCCTCACATTCAAGACTGTTTCTTTCCTTGTACATGCCTACAAATCTCTCCCTCCTCACTTTTTTTTTTAGGTTTTTTTTTGCAAGGCAAATGGGGTTAAGTGGCTTGCCCAAGGCCACACAGCTAGGTAATTATTAAGTGTCTGAGACAAGATTTGAACCCAAGTACTCCTGACTCCAGGGCTGGTGCTTTATACACTGCGCCACCTAGCTGCCCCATCCCTCCTCACTTTTCACTCTCAGAATCAGTCCCTAATAGATTTTTTTTCTTGGTTCTCTTTGCCTCTCCAACTTCCACCCTTCTCCCCCATCTGCTGGTTTTTTCATCTTTATACTGTATGTATATATATGACTTTATACTGTATGTACTTTGTAACATGTTTATATGTATGTTGTCTCCCATTAGAATATAAATTCCTTGAAGACAGGAACTGTTTTCACTTTTTCTATATATTCTCAAGATTTAGCCCAGGACTGCTACCTAAATACTTAATAAAGGCTTCTGGATTATTTCTGTCATCATACTGTCCATCATATGGGCTCCTAGTTTTTTTCAGTATTACTAAAAGGTCAGACCTGGGAAGAGAGGGAAAACTGAATATACTGGTATGTACATGTGAATGTTCTTGTTTATTATGAGGTTTATATGACAATAAAATGACCAGATAAAAAAAGTAAAAAAAAATTTCTTGAAACTAGTTGTTTGATGTTAGAACTAACTGGAGTCAATTTCTTTTATTTTTCCCCTTGAATCCTCTTCAATGGATTATGTCATATGCTAGTGCATGTCAAAATGAAATAGAAAATGTTTACATGATCTAGAAATATAGATAGATATAGATATACTGACTACTAAGTATTAACTGGATGTCTATATTCAGGAGCAAGACACAGGTACATTTACTCCCTTTGTGACCTTGAGTGTTTTAAACCACTTCTTGTCTATTGGCTTCATTTTGCTTTTCAAGTTGGACTTGATGACCCTGTGGTCAGCTTTCATTTTTATTACAATCCATCCTTTCATGTTTCACGATCTAAATTTCAATGCAATTTTTAGTCTAGCTCAGATATCATCTCTATAAAACCTTTCTTGATTTCCAGGCTGGTAATGATTTTACACTTGGGTACTTTGTCCTTTTCCCAAGGCACAAACTTTTCAAGTAATATTGGGGCATCATAGCTATCTGGGTATATAGTTTATCCACAGACTAGATTACAAATTACCCAGACACAAGTTTAGGTGTATCACCTAAACTTCATACATTCTTCTTCATTTAATTTAGTCCTTTTTCATGTTTACTAATACTTATAGGAGCTATAATTTCTTCTGACTTTTCCATCAATAGAGATCTCGCCCTCAATAACTATTTTAATTGTTAGAAGTTGCTGAGATGGAAAATCTTTCAACTTTTCCCCATTCTGGTGATGGATTTCTCTAAACCTGTCTTGGAATAGGCAGGTGTGCCATCTATAAAAACTAGTTGTTTGTACCTACAACTACCGTTTACAAAATAGACAAATAAAAGTTAGCTGAATCACTGAAAATGAATACAATATTGGTGATGATGAAGGTTTATTTCACTCAATGTCAAGTCAAAGGTAAAGTGAGTAAATTATTTTTAAAAAAGAGGGGGGGAGGCTAGGTGACACAGTGGATAGAGCACCGGCCCTGGAGTTCAAATCCGGCCTCAGACACATAATAATTACTTATCTGTGTGGCCTTGGGCAAGCCACTTAACCCCATTGCCTTTTAAAAACCTAAAAAAAAACCCTAAGAAAATATTCCATTAATTTTTTTAAAGAGGAAATATGACACATCAAATAAAATATAATTTTAAAAGTTCAATTCTGTATAATCATATTATATATAAAGCTTTTAAAGACTTGGTACACCAAATTTCCAGGATGAACAGATAGTTTATAGGGAAAATTAAAAAAAGGCTAATTTATATATTTGACTTATGGATAGCTATATAACATAACAAATTTCACTGAATTCATTGCATATGGAAATAGAAAAGGACTATGTGGCCCAAGGATTGCCACTTCAGAGAAATATGAGTCCTTTTGAGGCAATGTCTTAATAGCTCATGAAAAGAGACAGAATTTATTAGAATTCATAAATTCAAGTTTCCTACAGCTATAAATAAAAGTATTACTACTGGGTTAGTTTCCAAAGCAGGACATCCAATTATAGCAATAATGACTTCAATACTAAAAATAGCTATCACTTAAAAATGTTTAAAATCTTATCTTTTAAATTAATTTCTCAGGAAGGAATCAATCTATGATTAAAGAATTCTGTCCCTTTGCCCACTTCTTAAAGAGATCTTTTCAGTAGAAACACCCAAGAATGTAAAAAAGGTTTAAATTTAGAAATGTAATGGCTCAAAGGAATTAATTTCCTTTGTAAATTTACATTTATCAGGACCCAAACTATTTATAATCATAATAATGTTTTAATTTATTGCTCTCTTTAATTATCATTAGCCAATATTTATTGAGTGTCTTTTATGTACAAGGTACTGTGTAGGACATTAAGATATATGTCAGACAAAAGGGTAGGATAGAAAGAATACAAATACAAAGAAGTAATAAGTAATTCAAAGGAGAAAATAACCAGAGTTTATAATGTTTATAGCATAAGAAATCTATATATAATACCTATATATAATATAATATATAAATATAATATAAATCTATATATTATATATATGATATATATTACATATATAAATCTATATAGGGGTAGCTAGGTAGCACAGTGGATAGAGCACTGACCCTGGAATCAAGAGAACCAGAGTTCACTGCGTGACCTTGGACAAGTTAATTACCTTAATTAGCCTTGCAAAAGCAAAAAAAATGTACATAATGAATGGACAAAAATATTATCTAGTAATACACAATATAATTTACCTAGTGCTTTACATACATTATACAAAATGCAAAGCATTATATGGCCATTAGATACATTATCTAAAATGTGAACTAGAAACTTTAAAATAAAAAATACAACTTCATAGGTGTCACAGAGACTTTGTGAGTAGATATTCATGATTGATTTACAGCAATGACAGGATATACCAGTATTCAAAATAGCTTTTATAATGCTGTAAAAAAACAGCAAAATATGTCAAGAATATATGTACCTAGGGGCTGCTAGGTGGCACAGTGGATAAAGCACTGGCTCTGGAGTACCTGAGTTCAAATCCGATCTCAGACGCTTAATAATAACCTAGCTGTGTGACCTTGGACAAGCCACTTAACCTCATTGCCTTGCAAAAACCTAAAAAAAAAAAAAAGAATATATGTACCTGTATGAAAATCCATTGGTTTTTGGATGATAACATGGTGGAGAATGTTTGGCTGATAATAGAAATTAAATTTATGATAAGTTGTGGGAACATATTATAGAACACTAGAAAGATGAAGGATACTGATATTTTTCTAAAACAGATAATATTAAGTACAGTAATAAATAGGGATATTTCAGTTATTATTTGTAAGAAGTCTCTTCTATCTAAAAGCATATCAGCTTTTATATTTTTTGGCTTCCCTTATGGACATCTTTCAGAAAGTAATGAATTAGATCGCTACTCTAGACATAACCAACAAGGAAGAATTTATTTGTGAAATGGAATATGATTTCCAGGAGAAAGTGGCTGTGTTATTTTATGAGGTCATGATGATCAAAGAAGAGAATATTGAAGATAGTCAGACACGTGTCCTAGATGACAAGTAGATTCTAAATAATTCAGAGAAATGAGATGCACATTGAGAATTCAAATGAAGTAATAAGTCTGTTGGAAATGGGAATTTTGGCTCATCATACTTCTACTACACAAATAAATGATTGTTCTGATTGATCACATGGTATTTTCGCAATTAGCAAATGTCAACAGGTTTTTTTCAGAGTTTCTGAAAAGAATGGTAATACTTCAAGATGTGACTGAAACATTGAATAGTAAAAAAAGAGATCCTATAATGAAACTGAAAATATAATCCTCCTAATAAGAATAAAAAGGGGAGGCACAAATATAAATTAGTGTGACTATAAAGGGAATTTTCCAATGAGCAGAGATTTTTCAAAGTTGGATGGTAAAGCCTATTGTGAAGGCTGATTTTTTTAAAAAAAAATTAAAAAAAAAATTTTTTTAAAGTGTGGAGTAGACTGGACTTTAAGTTTCCTTACTAATTCTTACCAAAGTCCAGAAATAGCCAAGATTTATGGAAAATGCTAAGGACAACAACAACAACAACAAAGGTTTTTGTTTATAAAGGTTTTTATAAAAGTTTATAAAAGGTTTTTGTTTATAAAAAAAAGAAGAAAAAGATAGGTCCACAATTTGGAACATAAAAAGACAAAATGAGACTACTTTATTCTTTATTTAATTGTTTTTTCCTTCAAACAGAATGTGTTGATACCAGAGTGGAAAGAACAATGGTTTGGGAATCAGGAGTCCTGGATTCAATTCCCATGTCTACTATTTCTTAGTGGAACTGGGTTAGAGTGCCAGCTCTGCTTCTTGTTACCTGAGTAAGCAAGTCATTTCTGTCTCAATTTCTTCTTCTGCAAATTTGAAATGACTAGCCTAGATGTGCTGCTCCATCATTTCTTCTAGCTCTAAATTCTATAATCTGTGATTTAACTGCTTTAAGTATATGTCTAAGTCCATGACTTGACAGCCCAGGGTATTGAAAGAATTTTTGCAGATGTGATTATCAAACCGATATTGGATATCACTGAAGAATTTTAAGATTGGAGATTTTGGGGGGCAGAACCAAGATGGTGGAGTGGAGGAAGTAATTCCCAGCAGCTCTCTCCCAGAACACTCCAAATACTTTAAAATTATGACTCTAACCAAATTTTAGAGTGGTAGAACCCACAAAAAGACTGAAACAATTTTGTGATCCAAAACAACCTAGAAGATTAAAAGGAAGGGTCTGTTCCATCAGGGTTGGAAAGGGCTGAAGTGCTGCCTAGGCTGCACTGTGCTTCAGCCTTCCAGGAACAGCTGACAGGGCACCTGGGTCCCTGGGGGCACTTGGGTCTGTGGCAGCAGACCTCTCAGCCCAGGAAACACCAATGACATCCTGGAAGGTCAGCGTGAAAACTCTGCTGCACCAGAGTGAATGTGGAGCCAATTTCAGAGTGCACAGTCTAGCAATAGTAAGGGGGTTGGGGGAGACTTCAGAGGTCTTTCTGCTATCCCTGGGGCAGGACTCTGATGCTTTGTACATACACAGATCCAGATTGCAGTCTGGGGCACCATACTGTCATAGGGGAGCAGGGACCCTCCTCAGAGCTCCAGGGCAGAGGGGAGTGCTTGTGGTCATCCACATACCAGAGCATAGTCTAGAAGAGCAATCAAAGCCTTTCATAAGACCTTGATGGAATTGAGGTACCTGGGGGGATTATACCCCTCAAAAAACTCCAAAGCACTGGAAGTATGATAGTCATAGGTTGGAGAAATGAACAAACTACAGGAAAAAAAAGAATCTGACCATAGAAAATTACTTTGGTCCCATGGAGGATCAAAATATACACTCAGAAGATGACAAAGTCAAAGCCTCCAAGAAAAATAGAAATAGGTCTCAGGCTATGGAAGAGATCAAAAAGATTTGGAAAATCAAATAAAGTAGGCGGAGGAAAAATTGGGAAGAGAAATGAGAGCAATGTAAGAAAATCACAAAAACCAAGTCAGCAGTTTAGTGAAGTAGATACAAAAAAACGCCAAAAAAAATATGTTAAAAACTGGGGTGGCTAGGTGGCACAGTGAATAGAGCACTGGCCTTGGAGTCAGGAGTACCTGGGTTCAAATCCGACCTCAGACACTTAATAATTACCTAGCTGTGTGGCCTTGGGCAACCCCATTCATTGGCTTGAAAAATCTAAAAAAAAACCCAAACAAGCACAAAAACCAGTTTAGGTCAAATGGAAAAAAGCAGTCCAAAAGGTCAATGAACAAAGGATATCTTAGAAAGCAGAATTAGCCAGATGGAAAAGATTTAAAAAGCTCTCTGAAGAAAATAATTCCTTCAAATGTAGAATGGAGCTAAGGGAAGCTGATGACATTCTGAGAAATAAAGAAACAAAGAAACAAAACCAAAAGAATGAAAAATGAGAAGAAAAAGTGAAATATCTCATTGGAAAAACAACTGACCTGGAAAACAGATTCAGAAGAGATAATTTAAAAATTATTGGACTACCTGAATGTCATGATCAAGAAAAGAGGTTTAGACTTCATTTTTCAAGAAATTCTCCAGGAAAATTGCCCTGATATCCTAGAAACAGAGGGTAAAATAGAAATTTAGAGAATTCATCCATCACCTCCTGAAAGAAGATGTTCAATTTTGCTGGGTAGTTTATTCTCAGTTGTAATCCAAATTCCTTTGCCTTTCAGAATACCATATCCCAAGCCTTATGAGCCTTTAATGTAAAAGTTGCTAAATCCTGTGTAATATGACTGTAGTACCACAATATTCGAATTGTTTCTTTCTGGCTGAGAAGATGGACCATGGGGGGACAGTGGTCAGATATAACACATTTTCTTTTTTTACTTCTTGCAAGGGGCTGGGATTGGATGGCCTGCCCAGGACCATAGGGCCAGGTGGATTCTGGGCCTAAGGGGTGGTATGGGGGCTCAGGGCTTCTTGGCCCCAGGACCAGGGATCTGTCTGCTGCGCCACTCAGCAACCCTACAGCAGAGTCAGAGTGAAAGGAGAGAGAAAATATAGTACATGGTAGTGGAGAAATAAGAAAGGAGGGAGTTGCTATCAGCAATGGCAATGGTGGAAAAATATGGAAGTAACTTTTGTGATGGACTTATCATAAAGAATGTGATCCACTCACGACAGAGTTGATGGTGTTGGAACAAAGACTGAAACACATTTTTTGTTATTATTATTTGGGGGAGGGTGCAGGGCAAGTGGGGCTGCATGGCCTGCCTGGGGCCACATAGCAGGGTGATCATTGGGTGTCTGGGGCCGGATTCGGACCCAGGTGCTCCTGGCTCAAGGGCCAATGCTCTGTCTGCCACCCAGCCACCCCTACTATTATTACTATTGTATTTTATTTTGGGTCTTTTTTTTTCTTCTTTTTGGTTTTTGCAGGGCAGTGGGGATCGGTTGGCTTGCATGTCAGATGGCTGGGTGATTATTGGGTTTACGAGGCTGGATATGGACTTGGGTGCTCGTGGCTCCAGGGCTGGTGCTTCATCCATTGTTCCACCTGGCCATACCTACAATTATTACTATTATTTTTTAATTTTAATTTTTTTCTCCCCCTTTACTTTTTTGCCCAAGCAAGTCTATCTATATATGGGGGAGGGGTATTTTGTTTACTTGTAAACAAGTATATTTTATTAATGTAAAGAAGAACATTTGTACAAAATGAGAATAAAAAATAAATTAAAAATATAATTAGATATTAAGTAAAAGTAGTAAGTCAATGTTTTTCTGCAAAGAAAAATAAGAAAAAAGAACATTCAGTTTTTCTAAAATGATTCTCTATCATGGACCACATCTTCGTAATCACACAGCTGATTGCAAAGTACATAGAATCCAACACCTGTATTTCTTGTCTGTTGATAACAAACAAAACACAAAGCCTCCACTTGGATTCTTAGAGCAAAATGCAACCTTAAGACTATCCTAAAACAGTGTCTCTCACTCATAAGTTAAACTTTGAAACAATTTTAATTAGAAGTAACTATAGAATTTAATGATTCAGTTACCCTTTCTCTTTCAAACAAGGCAAAAATAATGGTTTACCAAGAGTATTGATTCCTGTTGTGGAGAGCATAATGGACAAGATCCAAATGAAAGAGGGATCTTTAATAGGAAGGGAAGTCTTCTAGATGCTCTTGTTTGTAGATCATGATTTTGTGCTGATTATGCCAAGTTCTAGAATGTTCAAGTCCTCTTTAATGAGACTTATTAATGAATTAATGAGTATTTAAAAAGATTGGCCAAACAATCCATTTAATTAAATGGTTGAAAAATGCCTACCATTCAGACCATGACAATGTCATTTGACAGCTGGATGACCAACCTATCAGTATATATGAGACAAATAGTAATAATGATAACTGACATATAGTACCTTTAAGGGTTGTAAAGTGTTTTAAAATGACCACATGAAGCACATGTTATTATAATTCATATTTTACAGATAAGGAAACTGAAGTTAAATGATGATGTTAAATGACTTCACCAGAATAATACATCTATTAAGTGTTTGAGACAAAATTTGTACATGGGTCTGTCTGCCTCTGTCCTATGTTGTACATAATGGATCATGAATAGGGCCCCCAAAAGAAAAGTAGATTGCATTTAGGAATTTGTAAACTACTTTTGTCCTTTAATTTTTTTGCTATATTTTGAGATCTAAGCTGTCTCCCATCCTCTCTACCAATTGTGCACTAGAGAAAGTTACCACTGACCATAGATACACATATGAAACCATACAGCACATGTCAAACTTTTTCTGGAGGTGGATACTACAAAGTATTTGATTTGAATATTCTCAGAATAGCCTAGTTCTTCAGTTATTCTTTGGACAATTTTGCTTTTACTAACCACAATATTCTCTTGGTTCTGCTCATTTATCTGCATTATTTCATGCAAGTTTTTCCATGTTTTTCTGAAATTAACCTGTCATCATTTCTTACAGCACAATATGCTAATATAAATTTAACTTCAGTAGATAGAATGGTAGCATCCATAGAAAAGAATATTAGTGATCTCTCAGTATTCTTCACTTGTCAGATCACATCTGGAGAGCTGTCATCATAAGAGGAAGCTGGCAAACTAAAGCATGTTCAGAAGAAAATGACCAGGAAGGTATGAGGGCTTGAAACCATGATTTCTGAGGAATGGTAGAATTACCTGTGGATTTTTAACAGGGCTAAGATTTAGGGTGGGCTATATTACAGCTGTCTTCAAGAAGTCAGCATAATGTTTTAGTAAATCTCATGACTCAGGAGTCAGGGGATCTGGTTTCTGTCTGGACTTTGTCACCCACTGGCTACTACTGAAATTGAGAATGGTGGATTTCAAAGAACTAGAAGTAGGATTAAACTACTGAGGTGGTGGAACTGGTGGAAATTAAGGGAGACCTTTTTAACAATTAGAACTCTCCATGCATTGTAGGAAGCTAAGCGGAACAGTGAATGGGACCCTGGTCCTCAAGTCAGGAAGACTTGAGTTCAAATCAAACCTCATATACTCAATAGCTGTGTGAGTCTAGATAACTCATTAATCCAGTTTGCTTTAGTTTCCTCAAGTGTAAAATGAGCTGGAGAAGAAAATGGCAAACCACTCCAGTGTCTTTGCCAAGAAAAGCCCAAATGGAATCACAAAGAGTTGGACACAACTGAAAATAAACAAATTATTTTGCATTTATTAAAATGTTCTACAAATATTAATTGCCATTATTCTTTGTAATGATAGAGCTCGACAACTTGAAGCAGAAATTGGATGGTCATTTATCAAGGGACTTCTTGCTTTTGGAGGTTTTAGAGGACTCCATGACCTCAAAGGTCTCAGGTCCTTTTATAACTCTGACTTTATAACTCCATTACTATTTAATTAATATTTTATACAAAATTGTTGTATTCTTAAAATTCTAATGCCAAAAAGAACATTTTGCACTAAGCAAAATATTATAATGAGCTACACCTGGTTAAAGCTAAAATTTAAGGCAAATCTTACGAAAACAGAGTAAATAACTGACACTGTACATTTCACAATGTCAAAATGCAACCATGTTGTCTCAATTTTCTAAAACATCAAAACTAGGAATAATATTTAAAGTTGAATGATCTAGACCTTATTAAATTTAGTTAAATTCCTTGCCTCAACTATCTATGAAATCTTTCAGAGACCAAATTTCATTTAGACATTTACAGATTTAAAATTTCCCTTTACTTTCATTTGAGGAAATGAAGATTTTTCTATTGGATGACAGGTTCAATTTTCATGGCTAAGGAAATTTATTGTAATAATAAAAGTGACAGTTTAAGAGATCCAAATTTCATTCTAGGGTAGTCATTAACAGCTTTGTGGCCCTGGATAAATCTCTCAATTTCTTCTGACCTTGTTTCTTCAACTGCAAAAATGAGACTACTCCATTCTTTCCCTACCCCCCAGAGTTATTGGGAGACCAAACACACTTTGTTGATGTCTATGAGATGGCATCATGACACTGGCTGTTGGGGAGGAAGAAAATGAGGAAATATAGATATGTGGTAACAATTTAGTTAGGTAAGTCAAACAACATGTACACAGACCATGCATAACCTGTTGGAAGAAAAGAAGCTGCAAGAACAAATTCAATGGGAGAGCAGCAGCAAGAAATCTGTGGAAACCTGTCTTTTCCAACCATAAACATTTAACTTCTGACTTCAACTAGCTATCACCTGCTATTGGGATCATTGAAAGAGGTTGACAGGAAGAAGTTAAAACATTGTTGGCAGTTGATGGAAGGAAATCACAAAGATGACAGTCTACTTTCCACAAAAATTCCAAGAGGAAAAGAGAGTCAAAGAAAGTGAGAAGCAGACACTGGGAAGGGAAGCAGACTTTTAAAAGATGATTCATTATTACTCTTCACTTCATGAAAATATGAGAAAAGAAGCCCAGCAAGAGACTGCAGGGTGGGGGACCTTAATTACCAATTCAACTAGTGTGAACCTAGGAGCAAAGATATGATCATTCAACTTCATGGCAGAAAGGATGTCATGGGAAATTCAGATAAAAGATAGTTTGAATTTATTTCATGGAATTTATTTAAATTCAATGAATTTATTTCATTTATTTCATGCACTAAATGGGACCTCAGATTATCTAGTTAATTCCCACCCCTCATTTTTATGAGTGGAAAAAACTGAAATCCACTGTGGTCAAGTGATTTTCAAATATTACTATGCTAGTTAGGAGATTAATTAAGGTCCAGAAGTGTGATCATTCCATTTTAGGTTATTTTTCGGCCCCAGTTGTAAAGGAATGGAATGGTGGGTAAGGAAATATTAGGAAATGGATAAAATGATAGAATAAGGTATTAAATGTTTCAGCAGAAGAAGAAGGCAACTGTAGTTTGGAGTGAAACAAAGATATGTAAAATGCAATCATAGCATAAGGAGAAAATGGAGCTTACTAGCTTTCTAAGTATTTTTCAGTTAGAAAATAGTGTAGGAAAGAAGTGAAGATGCTTTATATTAATGAGGTTAAAGAAATCAATTGATGGATGTATGGCCAGAAAGCATGTTCTTCTAGATGATGCAGCAGAGCCCTCTATAACAATAGGGTTAGGTGCAACCTATAAATAATTTACTTCTCAAGGATGTGATATGCAAAAAAGAGTCGGGTATAGTTTAAGTTGAGTTCAAAAATAAAAGGAAAAATGAGACATCAAATAGTAGCATGGTGAGGAAGATACACTAAAAGAAGTGAGAGCTTCAGAAAGAAATAGAGGCAGCTTGGAATAGGAAGACAAATCCTAGCATATACTCTTTAGTAACTGTAGAAAAAGAAGAATTAGGACAAAGCAAAGTTGGAACATGAGATGGTTTACACAACCACCTTTTGACAAAAGCTAAAATAAAAGTTTAGGGCAATAGAGAAAACACCCTAAGGAAGGATCTAGGGAAGAGAGTGGTAGTATTTTGGAAAACTAATTAATTTGCCAAGTATTACAAGAATGTAAATCAAAGATCCTGTGAAATTTGATGACATAGTAACCCTGTGGAAAAGGAACTGTCTGGATATCAGTATTTTTCTTTTTATTTCTTTTTTATAATTTCTTTTTTTTTGCTATCAGTATTTTTAAAAGATCTAGCCTTTAAGTGTGAAGTAGAGACACAACAGACAGTACATAACAAAAGCAAAACCAAAAAAATGGGCAGTTGAGATCAGAAGCAGCTTGAGAAACATCAGGGTCTATAAAAGAACATTAGAACAACAGGTCTGGTGAGCAACAGACACTAAGAACAGAAGAAAAATCAGTGACCACCAGTATCCACCACACACACCTCAAGAGCCCCAGAAGGCCCAGATTTAGGATACCTCTGCTTGGTATATTTGAGTCAATAGGCAGTGTGAATGGGGAAGAGGAATCGGAAAAAGTGAACATATTTGCCACGAGAGGTATGCTCTTAGGATGTATTTTTTTTG
Source organism: Macrotis lagotis (assembly GCF_037893015.1). Lineage (NCBI taxonomy): Eukaryota > Metazoa > Chordata > Mammalia > Peramelemorphia > Peramelidae > Macrotis > Macrotis lagotis. Next base: position 62,075,535 of record NC_133664.1, on the reverse strand, counting down.
TCTGTATAGATGATTTTAGGAGGAATGAAAGTAAAACACAAAAAACAACAAACATAGAGTAGCTCCTAAAACTGTTGAAGTGCCAGTTATTATAATTACAGTGCCATACCCTTATTCCCAAAATGTTCTTGTCTAGATGATCCATTCCCTCTGAATGTTGGATAATCAAATTTTACCATAATTTGGTTAACCAATTAAGAACTACATATGCATACCTTGTTCCTTTTTCTTTAATGAAACTCTTACTAGCGGTGGTAGCAGTTTGAACAGGTGATTCTGACTTTTCTTCTGTAGGAGACAGGGTGGTACTACTAAAATGATATATGGATATAAAGATATATAGATAGTTATTTATAGAAAAAACAGTTTTCAAATCTCATATATTCATTTCAATTCACACAAAGCTATATATATATATATATATATATAATACGTATTTCAACTAACATATACTTATTGACATCAAACAGTGTTAAACAGGGAGATGTTATGTTCACCAAAGGTGTTTGTCAATGTCATGGAAGATGTCCTGCAATAAATTTGTGATAAACACACAGAAAAAGAAGTTTAGAAAGGAAGAGAGAAACAAAAAAATTGTTATTATCTTAGTGACTACATTAATAAACAGACTATAAATAACAAAGATTTACAATTACATGTACAGTTACATATAATCATATTTTCTCCTTTGTTTTTGTTTTTGTATTTGTTGATGGAGGGTGAATAAAATTTATTTGTAAGAAGTTGGCTCTCGTTAAAAACCAAACAAAAAGATGATTTCCTGCTAATGGCAAGGTTCTCTAAAACACTCTCATTGGCATAAGATATTTCACTGAATTACTATACTACCAACTACTATACTGCATACTCTATACCATACTATACCACACTATACTATACTATACTATATTATATTATATTATATTATACTGTGCTATACTATGCTGTGCTATGCTATACTATATTATATTATACTATATATATAATCTTATATATGACTACTTTTACACTACTAGTGTAACAGTACTACATATTAATACTACACTACTAGTACAGACTAGTACTACATACTACTCAGTAAAATCCATGACAAAATAGCAACTGTTCAAATCATCCACTGGAAAAACAAAGTGGATGAAAAAATATTATTTATACTTTGAAATACAGCTATACTACCAGACTTCTGAATTATTCTGTAAAATCTTATGTATATATATATGTGTGTATACATACATTTATATGTGAATGGACAATCTATCTATCTTGTCTATCTAGCTTGTCCAAGCACTGCTAATGGATGAAGAGGAGATGGGTCTGGAATGAGTAAGAAAATATATTGGGCTTAATGCTTTTTTAAAAAACTCAGTAATTTAAAGGATATTGCACTGTGTCTGACTACAAAGGTGTATCTATTTAAATACAAATAATTTGCATGTAAGAAGTGATGTAAGAAAGATTATTGACAAAGACATATGACCAGGGAAGAATATAGAGTAGCCATATAAGGAGAACGAGAGACAGCAGACAAACAAGCCCATGGGCAAGCAGAACAACACCCTATAACAAATGAAACACAATCAAAAAAAGGTCTCCAAAACATCAGGTAGAAGTTTTGTAGAGGACTTCTGAGAAAATATGGATGAGAAAAACCCAGGTATGAAAGCATGGAGGGGTTGTGATTGAAAATGTGAAGGTGAATTGGTAATTGGTGGATTCAATTCTATGCAGATGAAATAAATAATTTGTCAAAATATATGCTCATAAAAACAACTTTGAGATCAATTATCATGCAAAGTCAAAGTAGAAAATTATCAAAATATGAGATTCCTTTTAGTACATTTTGTACTCCAGAAGATAGAGGGGGAAAATGCTGGAATACAAAATACTTCTTCCTACCTGGATTTCCCTCTTTTCTGTGAAGAAGTAGATCGTCCAGAAACAGAAACTGACAACTTAATTCTTGGAGGAGATCCAATTGAATAACTGAAATTTCACACATTTAAAATTATTCATAAATGAGGACATTTATTTGGCAATATTGGTGTTGGACCCTTGAAACATGCAAACAAAAGTTTCAATTAAAATTATAGCTTAAGTTCTTAAAAAATTTCCTAAGGCCTTTTGTTTTTAGAAAATTAAGTAAAAAGAACTTAGGCTTTAATTGCATTCAAGCAGAGCTCTGCAGATAGGATTATTGATAACTGAATAATCAAAGATTATTCAATTTAAAGCCAATAGAAAGCAAATGAGATGATTCTCCTAGAAGTGTCCCAGGACAGGGTGTTTCCTACAAACGATGTTCTTGATATATTAATACACTAAAAAAACAACACCCTCAAAATACATTGCCTAAATGTGCTGCTTGACTGTTTCTCCATTTTTAGAACTATTAATTGAATGATTAAATTTCCATTTAATTAAGAAATAAAGATGCATTAAACTCTTAAGCCTCTTTGCAGTCCTCAAGTTAGCATAATAATAATGATGAATAATAAGCTATTTTAACAATACCTTTATAATAACTCACATTTTTAAAGAGCTCTTTGGTATTACAATCAATATGACAATGCTATCAGTCATGATTGCTAACAATTCTGCAGTAAGTTTTAAAAATCATTAGACCTACAGAAATTTCTCCCAAAGAATTTGAATTGACAAAATGATGTGTCCTTTTAACCTCCTTGGTTTATTGCTCCTGCCATCTGTAGAATAAAAGAATACCAGCACCTATAAAAACACATTTATAAATTCTTTGATAAAGAGATTTGCATTAAAAGTAACCAACATCACTTGTACAAAAATATTTATAGCAGCCCTGTTTGTGGTGGCAAAGAATTGGAAATCAAGTAAATGCCCTTCAATTAGGGAATGGCTTAGCAAACTGTGGTATATGTATGTCATGGAACACTATTGTTCTATTAGAAACCAGGAGGGATGGGAATTCAGGGAAGCCTGGAGGGATTTGCATGAACTGATGCTGAGTGAGATGAGCAGAACCAGAAAAACACTGTACACCCTATCAGCAACATGGGGGTGATGTTCAACCTTGAAGGACTGGCTCATTCCATCAGTCCAACAATCAGGAACAATTTTGGGCTGTCTGCAAAGGAGAGTGCCATCTGTATCTTGATAAAGAGCCATGGAGTTTGAACAAAGTTCAAGGACTATTCCCTTTAATTTAGAAAAAAAACATAGCTTATTGTCTGATCTTGTTATCTCTTAGACTTTTTGTCTCTTCCTTAAGTATATGATTTCTCTCTCATCATACTCAATTTGGATCAATGTATAACATGGAAACAAAGTCAAGTCTGACAGATTGCTTTCCATGGTGGGGGAGGGAAGTAAGATTGGGGGGGAAATTGTAAAACTCAAATAATATCTTTAATAAAAAAATAAAAGTAACCAACAAAAGTTTGGAAAGAAAGGGAAATGTGCACTGCATTTCTTACATTCTCATTGCCTTATTTCCTCTAGGTCATGAATTCAGTCCATATTCATTTTCTTGGATGTGCTAACAAATGAACCTGGCAAATCTCTCCATCAGGAATCAGGTTCACAAGTTAGGCATAGCAAAACTAGTACTTCCCATCAGGAAACCCTAGCTCTGGAAAAAATAAAAGCACAAAAAGTTGGTTTCCCCCACCCAACAACCTATTTGAGAAATTACATTTATATGCTAACAATGGATGAAAAACCAAACAAGAACAAACAATTTTTAAATTCTAGAAGTGACTCACGTTAAAGAAGGTTTACTATTAATTAAGATTATTGCGCGCCGATCACTTGGCTTTTGTAAAGCCAGTTCCTTCAAAGGCAGAAGTTTTGTACCAGTTTTTATCTGCAAAATAAGTCAAAGATGAGACATAGATCTCATTTTAGAGGAAAAAAATATTTTTAAATAAAAATTTTTAGATCAATGGTCAAGTATTAAAATGAAAACTGTAGTCATTAAAAAAACCCAATAAGTATAACTAAGAACTTTTTCAAACAACCAAGGAAGATGGCAGAGTAAATTTTAGAGTTAAGTAGATAAGCACCCAAGTTGGGCAATTTAGGCTTTAATCTTCCTGATGGAATTGTCCGGGATCAAATACCTCATTGATAGAAGACCTTATAATAAGATCTTTACTTTATCAAAGATCAAGTATATGCATATGTATATAGGTATATATGTATATATTATTTTATGTAAATATTTTAAAAGAAATCTAATACATATATTTGATCAACATCAAATATTAAATGCAAACTTCAGGAATAAACTAATATATTTTAATATAATCTTTGGGAAATAAAGACTTAATTTTTATCTGCCTCAAGTTTTCTCTTAAGATACCTATAGAGCATCTGGATTGCTCAAAAATTACTCCTTATTCTTATACTATAACAAAGCCATAATTTTTGTCCACTCTATTTTGTAATCCATGTCTTAAAGTACATTATTATGGATCTCTTTCCTTTTTGATGGAGATGAAAGTCCTGCCCTGCATGAGGAGCTGGAAAAAGTTGGTGAGAAGCAAGTGTCCCCTTGAGAAACTCATCTAGTCCTGAGTATTACTCTTAACTCTTTAAGCATGAGTCCCTTCAGACACTCTTGACTTCCAACTTTGAGAAAGAAAATGGAAGAGGCTAACCCCACTTTAGGTTGCTGAAGGAAAAGACTTTGGGGAAGAAATGAAAAGAGCAGTAAGACTTTATCATGCCCATATCTTCAGCTTGTTATAGAACCTTCATGGAGTTTTCACCTTGGGTGAGATCAAGGACTCTCTCTCTTCATTGAACTAAACTGTTATATTCCTATGACAGTGGGAATTGCCTAGTATATACTCTCTGTATTGCCTAGTATATATTCTCCTCTATGCTTATATTTTGTCCTTCCTTCTCAAAGATATAACATCAGGGAGATAATGCTATGACATGCATGTGAATTGGATTTGAGTGAAGGGGACTATACTAAGATACCAGTCTTACTTTCTCCTCTGGAGCCATCTGGGTCCAATGGCCAGATATGAATCAGAATGACTGGAGCTGGCCCTGGATGCAAGGCAATCAGGATTAAGTGAATTTGCCCAAGGTCACCCAACTAATAAGTGTCTGATACTGGATTTGAACCCAGGTCCTCCTGATTTCAGGGCTCCCCCTCTATTCACTGTACCTTCTAGAAACCAATTCTCCCTATGTATGTTGTTGACTTTGTGGTGACATCGACTATATTATGCCATTTCTGTCCATGGGTTTCTTTTCAAAGACACTGGAATGGTTTAACCATTTATTTCTTCAGTGTCTTTTGACAATCAGCTTAAGTGACTTGCTCAGGATCATGCAGCTAGTAAGTGACTGAGGCTGAATATAGGCTTTATTTTTATGGGGACATCTAGTGTCATAGAAGCTCTACAATTTCCCATCTGCAAGGGGTAGTGTGTGTGTGTGTGTGTGTGTGTGTGTGTGTGTGTGTGTACACATACATTAAGAGATGGCTGCTATGGTTTGTCCTTATCACTCATTATAGTATTATAATAGATATTCTTCTTCCACTTGATTTTTCTTGTGGACATGCTCAGGTCAAATTTTTTTTATACATCTTTTCTGCAGTGTTTTAGAACCTGATATAACCAGAACAACATTTAACACCACAAAGATTTCCTCTCCAATTTGGAGTCTCTGCAATAGTGTAGTATGTATTATGCTTCATCTGACATTAATGATCCCTTTCAAGGAAACTTTTAGTAATTTTGATGTATCATGCTGGAGACACCTTATTGGAAAAGAATCTTTGAAGGGTTTTGTTCTGCCATATTAAAACATTTTTTGTTATGAACAGATAATAACCTAAGTGGGAACACATATTCTCTATATGTCTGTCTCTGTCTGTCTGTCTCTCTCTCTGTCTCTCTGTCTCTCTGTTTTTGTCTCTTTCTCTCTCTGTATATATACATACACACACATATATATAATTTTCATATCAGTGAGTAACTGATGGTTTTCTAATTGCCTTTTTTCATAAATAAGGTCTAATTGTTTTTTTAAATGTCTTTAGTATCTTTCCCTCTTTCAGATAATTTGTAAAGCAATACCTCAATACCTCCACCATCATGTCACCTTCAGCATTGAACTCACCTTTAAGCTCTCTTTAATATAGCAGCATTTCTGATCTTTGTTCTCTGCCCTGCAATTTCTACTTAAGTACTTCTGGGGTTAGGCTATCATAGTCTGAGAATGTTAGCTTCTCTTTTCAGAATAATGAAAAGTGCTTATTATTACAAATAAAAATCCCCCAAACTTGGCTGATCTTTTCCACTTTCTTTTCACTTTTATTGTTATATATTTCAGGATGATTTATCAAGCTTATTTAAACTGGGTTTTGTTTATTACTGTTTCTTTCTAATTAATGAAGTAATCCTGTTACTACTCTTCCCATCCTTTTCTATTTTTTTAGCCTTTTGGCTTTGTTTGATGGAATCTTGGTGTCTCATAGATACATTAGTTTCCATTATGTCCAATTATAATTTTTAAGGTTTTATTTTCTTCAATTAGCTGTTCCAGTAGGCTAATTTTACTTTTAAATGAGTTGTATTACTTTTCCAGTTCATCAATTTTACTTTTTTGATGAGTCACATTCATTTTCCAGTTGGCATTTTTATTTTTAAAAGAGTTGATTTCCTCAGTCAATTTTTGATGGTTCTGCATGACTCTCATTATTTTTCTCCATTTTTTTCTTCCTTTCTTCTTTGGTTTTTAAAAATTCTTTTTTGAGCTATTCCAAGAACTCTCTTTGGATTTCAGGTCAATTCATAAACTCCTCTGAGGCTTCACATAAAGGCACTTTGTCACTGCTTTCCCCCTTCTGAGATGGCATTTTTATCATTCCCTATCAAGTTAGAAGCTATCTATGACTATGGCTCTTTTTGGCTTTTTTGCTTATTTTTATAGCTGATCTTGGCTCTTGGAATAAAGAGACTATGATCCCAAATTTTTTTTTGTGCTAGGGCTAGGATCTGGTGCCTGACTTAACATTTGTCAAGGCATTGTGTATGAAGAGGCTTTTCCTTTCTTTATGCCAAGACCTTGATTATGCAGCAGTTTGTTTCCTGTTAGTGTAATCCAACCTAGCCCTATCTATTGCACCAGTATTCTAAGGGATTGGACTTTATTTTCCAAACTGGGGTTGGGACACTCACTACTAGCTTACTGCTATGTTGGCTTGCTGAACCTTGACCTAAGCTGTGCCATGGCTAAGAACCTCTCTTTGGCTTTCCAACTCTTCGCCATAGGCTGAGTTATAGAACATTTTTATCCCAAAGACCTTTACTGAAGTTCTTTCATATCTTGAGTTGAAAATTTGTTTCATTCTTTTTTTCTGTGCAATCTATAGCTTTAAAGTCTATATAGAGGCTTCATTTAAAGTTGCTTCTGGAAAACCTCTGGGAGTTTCCTAGCTTTATGCTGCCAACTTGACTGACTCAAAAGTGTGGTCACTGCCCATCCTTTTTAGTAAGATTTTTACAAATTAATTTGGGTCTTTTTACCTAAATTAGTGATAAATATACATCCAAGATTTTATATCACTCATTTAAAAAGACCAGAATAAAGACATTTTAGTTGAGGGCCCTATCTTTTCTGATTTCTTTATTTTTTTGTTTTGTCCACATATTGATCTTTGTTCTAACAAGGTGGTAATTTGTACACATTTAGCTGATTTAAGACTGACTTATCTCAGGAACATATAATTCCCTGTTCATTATAATATAATCAAGCTAATTTTTTATTAGGCTTATTCAGTTCTTGACATATCTAATATCTTGTTCACTTCTCGAATAAAGTGTTCTCCAAAAAAACCTGTCCAGTTTTTGTCTAATTTGTAAGTTATGGGTCTCTTGCCTTCCTTACTTGCTCTTCAGTATTTTTAAATATATTTTTAGCTTATCCTTATCAGATCTCAGATATCACTTATCAGATGCCATCATTGAAGTATCAAATTATATGTTGCTATAATTTGGAAGGCCTTATTGAATTCTTCATAGAACTTTTTAACATCTTCGTGTACAACAGATTGACTGATACATACAGTTTAATAATTTTCACAGTGTTAATCCTGAACACATTTTTCATTGACATTTCAAATATTTTAAAAAGAAATCTCTATGGAATATTTTATCAATTTTTCCAACTACATGAAATAGTAGTTTTCAACAATCATTTTTTGACTATGTTTTGAGTTTCACATTTTTCTCCCTTCCTCCCTTCCCTCCCCCTTCTCCCTGACAGAAAGGAATCTAATATAGGTTATACATGTATAACCATGCTAAACGTAGGTCCATATTAATCATAATGTGAATGAAGAATCAAATTAAAACTAAAAAGCAAGAAAAAAGCATAATATATATAAAGACAACTTTTAAAAATTGAAAATAGTAAACTTTGGTCTGCATAAAATCATGTTTCTTACTGCTTCTCAGTCCAAAATAAAAACCTACTCCATGAACTCAGTAATTTGTCTATCTCAGGAGAAACTGTAACCATCTTTCCATTTAGTTGTAAGTTTCTTCTCTGTTTTGGTTTAATTTATATTGAGAATGTTAGGACTAGTATACAAGTAAAAACACTTACTGATGATTGTACAATGATCTCATAGTCAAAGAGTACCATTAGCTATGTTAAAGTTCTCAAAATTGGTGTGATTCTTAGTCCCCTCGGTTCCCTTTTCCACCACTAACACCATCACTGCAGAAGTGGAAATGGACTGCACAGGACTGAAGGTCACTTTGTATTTTTCTTTGTTTTAAAGGTTGTGTTGGATAACAACGTCATCACCAGGTGATCAGCCTATGATGATCCTCTCCATAATCAAGCTAGGTTGGTTCTTGAGAAGCAGGTACAGTTTTGTTCCTGACAGGATACTTAAATCCTTTCTTGTATGGTTAGAAACCACAAGAGCTTGGACTCCGGTGAAGGATCCAAAGAGCCTTCAAGAATCCATGATCACCAAAGCTTATTATCTTCAATTTTTAAAAATTTATATGTTATCATTTTTCTAATGTTTTCTTTCTTCCATTGGATCTGATTCTTCTCTCACAACATGAACAATATAGATTTATGTTTAGCATGGTTATAAATGCAGAGACTATATCAGATTGCTTTCTGTCAGGGAGAAAAGGGAAGGAAGGGAGGAAGGGAGAAAAATGAAAAGCTCAAAACCTTGCCAGAAATGATTGGTTAAAAACTACAATTGCATGTAGTCAGAAAAATAAATAAATAAAACATTAAAAGACAAAAAGTCAAAAGAATCCATGGTCACTTCCATTCTCTGATACAGTATTGGAGTAGAGCTTTGTTACCTATTCCTCTCAAAATCAGAAATATGTTACATAATTTTATATATTCTATGGAAAAATTTATTGAGTTATAAACATTTTCTACTGTAATTAATTTTCCCTCCAAAAAATCTAGCAGTCTCAGTCTTAATTAGATTTTAAATTAGAAAATCATCAATATTCTAAATGAAATTAATTTTCTAAAGTTGACACTAAATTCTATTATTAATATTATCCTCAATTTTATTTTTAATCTGAAGGTTAGTAAAGTAATGTTAGCCTGCCCCAAAATATGGTAATAAGTGATTAAATTTACATTAAAATTATAAAAGACAGGTTATCATAATGGCCTGACAGAGTTAAAGATGAAAAGCTGATTTCTATATCTCAGTGGTGTAAAATGTAAAGTAGATGATAATTATATAATTGCACTATAATAGCATAATACCAATTTCCAATGTAGTAGCATCATTATTTAAGAAAAAATAATAAAATTAATATATGTTAAAAAATAGTACTGACACTTACCCGACCAGCATCATAGAATCCATCAGGAATCAAATCATTAGATGACAAATAACCAGTCTGGCAGTACTTCAGGGAAAGATTGTTATTAAGCAATCTGTTATAGGCTCCTTCACTAAAATTATTTTTTCGCTTTATTGATAGATTAATTTCATTAAGGATCTCCAAAGCTCTGTCAATAAAACAAACCCCCCCAAAGCTTTAATTGCTCAACAAAAATACTTCAATTACACCCCCCCCCTATTTAATATCATAAATGACAATTTTGGGGGGGAAAGGAATAACCTCTTATTCTTTGGACTAATAGGTGATAAATATTGACAACTCCCTCTCCCCACTTCCTAGTTATTTAATTGGTCTAAGTGACTCCAGATGAGAACTTTCTCTAAGAATGTAAATCCTTTTCATCACTGCAATTTATAGGTTTGAGAGTTGCCTGAGGCTACAGAGAGCTTAAGTGGCTTGCCCAGCATCACACAGTCAGGATGGATGAGGGGCCATATTTGAACTCAGACCTTGACTACAAGAGCAGCTTTCCAGGAATTATATGATTCTCCATAATCTGATAATCACTAAAGCAAAATCAGTTTTCTCTCAAAGAATATAAACTATTAAAATAGGATACAATGAGCAAGTCAAACTACCTTTGTTCATTTGAAGCAAAATTATGATTCTATTTCAAGAGCATTTAAGATTGAGTAGGTTCTCTTCTTGGCTGATGATGTTTGTCCTTTGTTATTTTTTAGTTTTTTTTGCAAGGCAAATGGGGTTAAGTGGCTTGCCCAAGGCCATACGGCTAGGTTAATTATTAAGTGTCTGAGACCAGATTTGAACCCAGGTACTCCTGACTCCAAGGCTGGTGCTTTATCCACTGCGCTGCCTAGCCGACCCTGTCCTTTGTTCTTGAAAAAGACTATGAGATCAGGGAGGTGATGCTGTGACAAGCACAAGAATTGAATTTGAATGGGGGGGAGGGCTGTGCTAAGTCACCAGATTCACTTTCTCCTCCAGGGGCCAGAGATGAATGAGGACAACTGGAGGTGGCCCTGGATGTGAGGCAATCAGGGTTAAGAGACTTGCCCATGGTCACACAGCTAGCAAATATCTGAGGTCAGGTTCAAACTCCCATCTTCCTGACTCCAAGGTCAGTGCTCTATCCACTTCACCACCTAGCCGCTCCTTTTTTCTCTACTTAACAAACAAAAATGTGCATATAAAAAGCATATTAAAGTAAGTCTGTGCACAGAGCCTTAAACTATTAGATGCTAAAATGAAAAAGAAAAGGAACTAATTTATTAATCTTAGAGCAAGTGCTATTCTATGGTAAATTTTCCAAATCTGGGCTTATTATCTTCCCCTTTAAACCTAAATTTAAAATCTAAATGCATGATCATTTGCCTAGACATTGCTGTTGGGTCATTTAGTGATGTCCAACACTGTGATCCCATGAACCATAACACAGCTGGCCATTTTATCCTCCACTATCTCCCAAAATCTATTCAAACTTATATTTGTTACTTCCATGTTACTTCCTTTACCTTTTTCCTCTGAATTTTTCCCAATATCAAGATATTTTCCAATGTATTCTATCTTCTCCTTATGTGAAGTATTAAAACTTTAGCTTCAGTATTTGATCTTCCAGTGAATAGTCTGAATTTATTTAAGTATTGATTGATTTGATCTCATTGCTGACCAAGGGACTCTCAAAAGTCTTTTCCAGTACCATAATTTGAAAGTGTCAATTCTGTGGCACTCAGCTTTCAGTAGACACACACATGGCTACTGGGAAAGCCATGCTTTGGCTATATGAAACTTTGTTGACAAGGTCATGTCTCTACTTTGTAGCATGCTGTCCAAATTTGCCATAGCTTCCCCACAATGAGCATTTTAAGTTTCATGGCTATAGTCATTATCTGCAATAATCATTAACCCCAAGAATATGAAATCTGAAACAGCTCTCATTGTTTTAATTTTTGCCAGTAAGTCTGACTGTAACAACTACATCTTGCCCTGTATATGGATTTTTTAGGAGATAACTAAAATAATCTGGTAATCCCGACTCTTTGAGGACTTGCTCTACATAGTAACCCACACAGTAAATTTTGTGATCCACACAGTCATTTTTTTTACCTAGAACTCCCTTGCTTTTTTTTTCTTTTTTATAACCCAGCCAATGTTGGCAATTTGGTTTTTCTGCCTCTTTGAAAATGAGCCAAAACTTCTGGTAATTTGCAACTCACCTATTACTGAAGTCTAGCTTGTGAAAATTTAAGAATAACATGTAAAATAAGCCCAATTGTTCAGTAATCACAATAGTCTTTGATATTGGGATGTAAATTGATATTTTTCCAAACCAGTGATCACTATTGAGCTTCTCAAATTTGCTAGTATGTTGAGTGTACAGCACTTGAACAGTATCATCTTTTAGGATTTTAAATAGTTCGCTGAAATTCCATCATCTTCATTTACCTTATTGTTACCAAGGCTTCCTAAGACCCTTTTGACTTCATTTTTCAGAATATTTGGCTCTAGATCAGTAATCTGGTTATTGGTTACATTAAGATCTTTCCTATATGGTTCTTCTGCTACCATTTTTGTCTTTTATCATGCCCATATTACATGGAATATTCCCTAGATATCTCTAATTTTCTTGAAGAGATTTTTGTCTTTTGCATTCTATTGTTTTCTTCTATTTCTTTGAATTGCTCATTTACAAAAGCCTCATCATCTCTTCTTGCTATTCAATGGAATTCTGCATTCAATTAGATATAGCTTTCCCTTTCTCCTTTCCTTTTTGCTTCTTTCTTCAGCTATTTATAAAGCCTCATTGGAATATCGTTTTCTTAATTCTTTTTATTCTTTGGAATGTTTTTGTTGCTGCCTCTTATACAATATTATGAACCTCTGTCTATATTCAGATATTCTATCTGTCAGATCTAATCCCTTAAATTTATGTTATTTCTATTTCATATTCATAAAGGATGTAATTTTATATCATACCTTAAAATGGTCAGATGGTTTTTCCTACTTTTTTTTCAATTTACAGCTAAATTCTGCAATAAGAAGTTCATGATCTGAACCAGTCAGTTCCAAATCTTCTTTTAACTAACTGTAGAGAGATTGTCCACCTTTGACTGCAAAGTATATAATCAATCTGCTTTCAGTATTGACTATTGATGTCCCTGGGTAGAGTTGTCTTTTGAGTTGTTGATAAACAGTGTTTACTTTGACTAGTGAGTTATCTCATCAAAATTCTATAGGTCTTTGACCTGCTTCATTTTACACTCCAACCTTGACTGTTATTCCAATTATCTTTTGTTTTCCAATTATCTTATGTTTTTGTTTTTGATATTTTTTTTAGTTTTATTTCTAGAAGCTGTTGTAGATCAATGTTATTCTCTTTGGTAGTGGTTGGAGCATAGTGGTTGTAGTTTGATTTGGATTTGAACAGTATCTTTTGGTCATTTTTAAGATTACATCCTTGTACTGTTTTCTCATCCTTTTATTTACTATGAAGGCTCTTCCATTTCTTCAAACGGATTCTTGACTTTACTAATACATACATACATATATATATATATGTATGTATGTGTGTGTGTGTATATATATATATATATATATATATGTATAGTGATCATATGAATTACATTTACCCATTCTTATCCATTTAAGTTCACTGACACCTAAGATGTTAATGTTAAATTTTTCTATCTTCTTTTTGATTCACCCAGTTTACCTTGGTTTATAGAGCTTAATTCCAGTTTCCTATTCAGTATTGATCTTTACAGCATGAGATTTTTCTTTTATCATTAGACACATCCTTTTGGCTTTAATCCAGCCACATCATTGATACTGGAACTACTTGTCCTTTGCTCCTCCCCAATAGTGTATTGGACCTTCTAACCTAAGGGGCTCATCTTCTAGTGTCATAACTTTTTATAATTTTAATACTGTCCAGGGGGATTCTTGGCAAAGATACTTGACTGTTTCGATATTTTCTTCTTCATTGGATCACCTTTTTGCAGAATTCACTAATATGGTATGTCCATCTTTGCAAACAGACAGTGACAAAGCTCATAGTTTCAATGAGCTACTCAAGACCTCCACCATGACCTAATCACCTATGTATAAAAACCTTGAAATTTCTTGCCTTCACCTCTCATATATAATTATTTTGTTCTATTGATTCTAACCACATTCCTCTTCCTGCTGTTATTCCCTAATCTAGGTCCTCTTAGTCTAGTGTAATAGCTTCCAAAGGTATTCCTTTCCCTACTCTTTTTATTCTTTCAATCTATTTTTCATTCTTTTGATAAAAAGTCTTCTTCATGTGATAATGTGGTTATGCCACACTTATATTTTCAAAAACAATAAAATCTTTAGTGGGTCCCTCCTGTCTAACAAATAAAGTTGTAAATTCCTTTGGCCTTTATCTCTCCTAATTTCACTTATATTATTTTATACTTTGGTCAAAAGGGACTATTTATTGCCCTCTTCCCCACAATCTGCCTTATACGATTCCTTCCTCAACATTTGTTCATGTTCTTTCTTTTGCTTGGGATGTTTTCCCTTCCATCTAAAGGTTATCCTCAAATACTATCTTTTGCAAAGAGCCTGGTCTTATCTTTCCCAACCTCCATTGGTAGCATCCATGTGGAAGTGAATTTGACAGAACAACACATACCTCTCTAATGCACCTATGGTGAATTATTTTATTATATTTATTAATCTATTTGTTATATATTAAAGTATGAAACTATGAGTTCCACAAGGACAAGGAGAGAGCCTACCTGAACTTTGTCTATTTCCCAGTGTCTAACATAGTCTTATATTCATAACGGATGTTAAATCATTCAAGCAAGTAAACAACTAGCATTTATTAATAAACATATTATATGTCAAGCAATTTGCAAATCAAATAATTAAAAAGGGAATCAATTAAAAGAGCACATTTGGGATAAACTTTAAAGCTCTTAAAAGCCTCTTAGAATATTGGACTGGTATTTGGTGTCTGGGAAAGGTAGCAGATGTTTAGTGTGGTGGGTTTTTTGTTTAATTTTAAGAAGGCTGTGTTTATATATGTTAAAAGCATAAAAGAAGGAACTAATAGAAAGTAAGCAGGTAAAGGCAGGACAGGGAAGATAGCCAGGGTGGTAGGAATTGTGAAGTCATTTCTTCAGGTGATGTGGAAGAATCCCCCAAAGCAGGAGAAATCAGTTTTTGAGAAAATGAGAGAAATATTTCCCTGTGACCAAATTCTTAGGAACTAGTAGACTACTTACTGATGATGCATAGCTCCTGAGAACTCAGCAATTTAAAGGGGTGCAGTGAAGTCCGTGGAAAGTTGATTCTCTTCCTTGGGGATGTAGTTTATTTGTTAATCTTACATCTATGCTTTAGAGTGCATTCATAAGTTTAAAGAACAAGGTGTTTGTTTCAACTTTACATGGCCTACCACTTATTTCAATAAATCTTTATTCATATGAGTTGTCAAATGTGATCTGTATAATGATAGGTTTAAAAAGCCTATAGCTGTAAATCATCCAGACTATTTAATCTACTTTTTTACTCATTTGGACCGATTTCATTTTACCATTGATGTTACTATGTAAACAGTGAAAATTTGAACCAATTTAAAACTAAATAAAATCTTTTGAAGTTAGTATGCATCTATAACTTAAGAACTTTATTCCTAACATTTATAAAAGTTATATAACTAAACATTTCTATTAAAATGACAAAAAATAACTTCTTACCCTAGTCTGCATAATTCAACAGATGTTGGCTCATCACTTGCACAAACCATCACAGCCCAACTAGCATGTTTTCTGACTTCCTCATTTTTTGAATGTAGCAGTTCCACAAGTGGTTCAAGTCCACCTGAATTCTTAAACTAAAAATAGGGGGGAAAGTAATTCACCAAGTATTTAGTAACCTTTTAAATAATTCTCTTCGACATATGAATAGTTAAATTACTGTTTTCACCAAACCAAAAAAAATGTAACTATTGCAATATTTCCATAATTTAGGAACCATGTTTTCTTCAATATGAGTATTGCCTGTAAAGGAGTGTGTGAAATCTTGCTTTGCTTTAATCAATTTATTATCTTCCACTTCCCAAATTCACCATTTCTTGGAGTTTTTTAGCTATACTGAAGGCATTACCATTCTTCTAATCAAAGATCCAAATATCATATCAATAGAAGTAGACAAAGATTTTAACAAAATGTACTATTTGTTAAAAATAATAAAAATAAAATTACCTTTCCTTATTAGAATCAAAGATATTTTTAAGCTTAAGTACCAGCATCATTTTAATGCATAAATACAAGAAACTACCTCAATAAGTTCAGGAGTGAAGATAATCCCAGTCTCCACTATTATTTGACATAATATTACAAATACTAGCTATAGAAATAAGACAAAAAAAGAAATCAAGAGATTTAGTATAAGCAAACAAAAAAAGATATTTTCAAACATATAATACTTTAAAAATCTTAAAGAATAAGAAACAATACTTTTAGCAAAACAGATTACAAAACAAATCAGTAAAAATCATTAAATCTCTATAGTATTAAACAAAAGTCAACAGGATGAAAAAGACAAACTGCTAATCATTTACCAAAATATATTAAATATCTAGGAGTTTGAGAAACAGAGGATTAGGAAGCAGCTAGGTGGTACAATGATTAGAGTTCTGGGAATTCAATCAAATCTAGAGTGTGGCACTAGCTGTGTGACCTTAGGCAAGTCTGTTTGCCTCAGTTTCCTCAAATGTAAAATAGCAATAATTATATATCTACCTCAGGGTTGTTGTGAGGATCAAGTAAGATAATAATTGTAAAGTATTTAGCATGATGTCTAGCATATAATAAGCACTATATAAATGTTAGTTCTGATTATCATATAAATATATTATATAATATGATATATTATAATATAATATATAAAATAATATTATTATAATTATTATATTATAATCATTATATTATTATATTATATTATTTTATGTTATATATCATATATCATATATTATATTGTATTGTATTGTATTATATTATATTAAGATCTTTATAAAGGCAGATATAGCTAATATTCATGCCTAGGATAAATCTAATATTAAAAATATTATAATATCGTATTATATAATATTATATATTATAATGCTCAACCTTTTTAGATTTTTTTACTATATCAATCAAATCACAAAGAATAACAAATAAAATGAACAAAAATAATCATCTTGATCATCCCATATGAATTTTATTCTCAATGAAAATAGTAGGTAAAAGAAGGGAGTTGGTTTCCCCTGCTCTCATATTAGATTACAAAGCAACAATTATCAAAACAATCTGGTTCTGATTAAAATATATATTAATTTATATTATTCAACTAGAGTCTAAAAGCCTTACCTAGAAGCACATATGTAGAGCAATCTAGTGTTTGATAATTTCCACAATACAATCTATCAGAGAGTCTTCGATTAGAACTGTTAGAAAAAGAATCTGATGAGATATTAGCTGACATTTTATTTAAGATTTGCAAATCACTTCATCTATGGTATCCCATTTGATCCTCATCTCAACTCTCTGGCAGGTAGGTGCTACTATCCTTATTTTACATATGAAAAAATTGAGGCTGAAACAAGTCAAATGACTTGCTTAAGGCCACATAGCAAGGAAGGGACTGAGGCAGAATTTGAATTCGAGTAGTCCAGACTTAAGACCCAGTGCTCTCTACTGGGCTATGTAGCTCACACACACACACACACACACACACACACACACACACACACACACACACACACAAATCCTAATAGAAAATTAATCTACAACTATTGGCAGGACAAAAATTCATGACCAAATATGAGACAGAAGAGATTATAAAAGGTAAAACAGAAAATTTTGATTATATAAACTTAAAAAGGGCAATGCAGCTATAATAGGAAGAAATACACTGATTGAAAAAAATTTTCCATTAAAAACCTTCAATAAAAAACCTGACAATCAATTCCATAATGAATCTATATATCTCAAGTATTCTCATAAAAAGTGGTCAAAATATGTGCAAAAATATACAAAGGAAGGAATGCAAACTATCAACGACTATATGACTAGCTTTGGAGAGCTTCAAATGTTTAAAATAAAGGAGTGAAGACTCTTAAATCTGGCTTTAGATGATTAAGTGATTAGATTAGTTGTGTGACCCTGAATAAGTTATTTATCCTGCTTCAGTTTCCTCATCTATAAAATGAGCTGAAAAAGAAAATGACTAATCACTCCAATATCTTTGCCACGAAGACCCTGTATATGGTCATGTAGAGTCAGGCACAACTGGAATAACTGAACAACAGCAGTATACTCCTTTTTAGTTCAAAGTCTATTTCCATGATTCATGTGAGAAATTATTCAAAGTTGCTAAGAATCAGATAAGTAAATTAAAATAATATGTGTAAACTTCACACTTATCAAACTGACAAAGAGTAATAGATGGAAAAATAAAATACTGGAAGGACTATGGATAGACAGACATTAACTAATACATTGCTGGTGGGGCTTTATATTACTTACTGAGGGAATTAGAATAGCAGCCATAGTGACTCCATCTTGTGATTCAGTTCTGGAGCTATCTCAGTTCCCTTTCTATACAATTATGAGACGAGTCCAATTTCTGTCTTGTGAGAATTTTTTTTTGCATTGTTTGAAACTAACTTTGCATGGATGGAAAGCTAGACCATCTCTACCATCTGCTTAGAGACCCTTAACTAAAGACAATGTTATGCTGAGTCAGATCCAAAGATTGATACAAGGAGTTTTCTTATAATTAATATATCTTCAAGCAACCTATATGTCTTATCTGAAAACTGATCCCATACTGGTCAAACAATTATTATTTCCATTATTCTCTTAGAGGCATAGGGCACCCTTTTCTCTAAGTTCAGGAAATTGTACCTGTTCACTCTCCCCCTCAACTTAGAAAGTCTCAAATCTTTCCTTCAATTAATTTTGTGTCCTGTTTGCTTGTTTATTTTTAGTTAAGTGGTCTTATTTGATTGTTTTAATGCATAAAAATTTATCTCCCCCGTGCTTATGCAATTGACTTGCATTGATTAATAAATCAATGTGCTTGGAAGGCTCAACTCTCTGTTTCTTCCATCTTTTCATCTTTTGCTTGCCATATTAAAAATGTTCAAGAAAACAATATAGAATTAAATAAGAAAAGTTACTGATTTTTAAAACTCTTTGACACACAACAAACACATTATTATATTTACCCCTTAAGAAAGACAATAAAAACAAGAGAAGATCCATATTTATAAGTATATTAAAATGGGGAAAAATTATAATAAAAGTTGCAAACAAACCATCTGCCCAATAATTCATGAATGACTGGGAAAACTTGTGGTATGTGAATATGAAAAAAATAACCATATTATTAGAACTTGATAAAAAAAATATTTTAGAGTACTCTGGAAAGACATGTATGAAGTGATTTAAAATTGAGAATGAAGAGCCAGAAAAACAATATACAAAAGGCATCAAACCTCAGGTTAAGGTAGAACTGAGAGTAAAAGAGCACTTTTGGATTTTTTTTCAAACATCTTTACATTTTCTCATTTAATTCACATGACAACTAGGTGAAGAGGTCCTACAAATGTCTTCACTTCTATTTTAAGATAAAGAAAAATGGAAAGTTGGAAAAATGAAGTGATTGGCCTTTGGTAGCATAGCTAATATGGGTCAGAGGCTCTTAGGAACTGAACAACCCAGATTCCTCCTGACTCCAGATCACATGGCATCTGCTACACATTTATTCTTCCTTCCAACTAAAAGGAACAACAGCAACTTATCCCAATGAGAGCACACATCATTCCCTCCTATTAACAAATGTTAAATTAAAAAGGAGATAGTGATGCTTCATGCACAGTAGAGTATAATGGGGGGGATGGTGGACTCAGTCATAAAGATTTATGTTTGGACCTATGCATCAGACACTTATGATGACATGCATGACCCTGGACAAGTCAATTATTCTCTTTCAGTCTCAGTTTCCCCATCTCTAAGTAGGAGGGTGAGGATCAAATGAGTTAATATAGGACCTTGCCATATAAATGTCAGTTATGAATTTCCAGTAGATGTTTGCGTATTTCAGAAGTTTCTGGGTCAATGCAAAATATATTAATACATCATAATGAATTCCACAATAGCTACTCATTTTAATATTTTATATTACTTTCCTTATATACTTTGAGGTGAGTAGTATAAGTATTATTTTCCACATCTTATAGGTGGTAGTGCAAATAGTATTGACTCCATTGTAGAGATGTTTCCCATTGAAACAACAGCATTAATGATGGTTAGGTCAAAAGTCCATTTTCAGTCCAAGAGTCCATTTAACCAAAACTATAGTTGAATATATGATATATTTATGAGAAATAACACAGAATGCAAAATTTTCTATTAAATAAAGAAGACAAAAAAATGAGTTTTTTTAAATCTTGAAGGAAAATTTAAATAGTAAGAGTAATAGAGATTTTCCTGAACAAGAAAAAAGGTGAAGAATGAAGAGAATCTATGAGGTGAATCAAGGTGAAAGAGAATCTATGTATGGGCGTGTTTATGTATGTATGTGTATTCATATACATTTATACATACAGAGAGGGAATATATACTTGCATATATATGAAAGGAATTCAAGTTTCGATAAATATGCACATGGCTATAACATGCATATGTGTGTGTATATGCTCATACACATCTATGCATGTTAGTTGAGATGAATTTAATTGAGCCAGAGGAAAAGAAAAGCTCATGATATGTGCATGAGCCTAATAAGACAGATGATGAAGAAATGTTAACCATTTTTATCATTTTTGTTAAGTGGGAAAGGGAAGAATAGAACCAGGAAGGAAGAAGCTTTAGTGGTTGTTGTGGGATCTAGAAGTGTCAAAGTATTTAATTTCTCATTCTGGTATATGTGACATAACTGTAGTTCTTTAAAATTTTCAAGACCCTTTGCTTGTATTACTTCATATTAGACTTGCTCATAATCAAGATATTCCCAGCCCAAGTAGTGCCTGCATATGAAATAAAGTGAAATCATCTAAACAAGATAAAATGCCAGAGTATTTTAGGAAAGCTCCACAAGTGTGGAAAGATATCAGCTTGGGCTGTTTTCAAGATGACAGCACAAGAGTCAGAAAAGGCCAGCTCTCTCATCATCAAACATTAAACAAGCAAACAAAAAATCAGATTGAGAAATGATCAAGAAATGCAAGGAGAAGTTATAATAACCATATTTTGCCAAATTTGATGAACATTAAGATAGAGCCAGAAGGCTGTGGGCAGTGCAGGGGTCCACTCAGAAAAGTTTGGCCCAGGAGGAAGTTTTCCAGCTCCAAGACCAGGACAAGCCAGAGTAGCCTGCAGTAAGGTTTTAGGGTTGTATTTGGGTTTTGAGACAAGGCTCTAAACAGAAATACTTAAAGTACACCATGGTGCCACTTTGCCCTCCAAGCAAGGGTTAGAAAACTTCAGGACTGGGGCAGCTAGGTGGCACAGTGGATAGAGCACTGGCCCTGGAGTCAGGAGGACCTGAGTTCAAATCTAGACTCAGACACTTAATAATTACCTAGATGTGTAGCCTTGGGAAAGTCACTTAATCCCATTGCCTTGCAAAAATCTAAAAAAAAAACAAAAACAAAAACAAAAACAAAAGCAAAAACTTCAGGACTAAGACTAGGAAGGCAATATTGAAGGGGTATTCTGACTCAGATCAGGCAGAGCTCTCTATCCCACTATCACCCCATGTTTACAAAGCTACAAAAAACAAGACAGATTTTTCCAGAAGTTCTACTGTATTTCTGAAAAAATGTTTTAAATGATCTTAAAAAGAAAATGAAAGCTATGAAAAGCGAGAAAGGAAAGGAGAACTCTGAAGGAAAAACTGGAAGGAGAAATTACTATAATACATGTATATTGTATACTGACGACAATAAGGTATATTTTTGGGGGGCTAGGTAACACATTAGATAAAAAGCATCAGACATGAAGATAGGAAGACTCAACTTCCTGAATTCAAACCTGACACAGTGACCCTGGACAAGTCACTTAACCCCATTTGCCCCAATTTCCTTATATGTAAAATAAGCTGGAGAAGGAAATGACAAACCAATTCAGTATCTTTGCCAAGAAAACCACAAATGGGATCATGAAGAACTGGACACAACTGAAAACAACTGAACATCAAAAAAGTATATTGTTACAGTCTAACCATGACCAATTAAAATGTCTTAAATTATTTATCTTAATATCGCTAAAGGTTATTTTATAGCTAAATTCATTAATTCTTATTTATGCTTTGGTCAGTTAATAAATGATATAGATAATATGCAATATATATGTATATATGTACATACATATATAAGCAAAATCTATACAGAAATAAGATTAGCAGATAATTAACAGAGAGACATTACCAGAATTAAACTCAGGCATTTATACTTGACCTTGTCATCACCAATAAATGTCCCATTTCCATGTTTATAAACTTCAAAATTCCTTTATCTGTTCACAATCCGTTGTTATATCTCTCAGCACCAGTGATCAGTCAAATCCATTCATCCTACATAAGCCCAGCTATCTCCCCTGCCTCAAAACCAATCAATTCAATTCAATTCAATAAACATTTATTAAGTTTCTACCATGTTCCAAGGCACTGTAAGAAGCACCAGGGACACAAGAAGAGCAAAAATAGTCCCTACCCTCCAGGAATTTACAATCTGATTGGGGAGAGAACGTGAAAATAATATATACAAAGTAATCTAAGTGGGAAATAAATAATAGAGGAAAGGCACTGGATTAAAGAGGGGTTTGGGAAGACTTCCTATAGAAGGTGAGATTTTAATTGGGACTTAAAGGAAGCCAGGGAAGTCAACAGGTAAAGATAAGGAGGAGAGTATTTCAGGCACAGGGGACAGCTGGAAAAAGTGTCTGGAGCTGAGAGATGAGCTCCCTTGTTTGGGGAATATCTTTTTGGTGGGCCAGTAACACTAGATTGAAGAGTATATGTAAGGGAGTAAGAAGACTGGAAAGGTAAAAAGTGACTGAGTTGGGAAAAGCTTTGAATGCCAAATAAATCATTTGTATTTGATAATTGGGGCAATAAGGAGCCACTGGAGTTTATTGAGTAGGGAAATGACATGATCAGACCATTTTAGGAAAATTACTTTAGTGGCTGGATGTGATAACTTGGAGTGAGGAAAGAGCGACTTGAGGCAGACTGACCCAGGAACAGGCTGTTATAGTTTGCCAGTTGCATGGTGATGGGCTGTCTCAGGGGAATAGCAGTGTCAGAGGAGGGAAAGGGGTCTATTCAAGGTGAATATCAGCTAAGGTAAAATCAGCAGGTCTTGAAAACAACTTGGATGGTACAGGTGTGCATTAGTAGGAAACTCAGGATAACTCCTAGGTTGTGAGCTGGATGGACCAGGAGGATAGTATACAAAAAGGTAGGAAGAGGAGGGGGAAAAGAAGGGGGACATGTTGAGTTCTCAATGTCTACTGGATGTCCAGTTTGAGATGTCTAAATGGCAATTGGAGATAAGCAATTGAAGGTCAGAAGAGAGTTTGGGGCAACATAAGTAGATTGAGAAACATAGAGAAGGTCATTAAATCCATGGAAGCTGATGAGGTCACCAAGTGAGGTAGTACAGAGGGAGAAGAGAAGAGGACCTGGGACAGAATCCTGAGAGATACCTCTAGTTAACATATGTGATCTCAGGGCAGCTAGGTGGCTCAGTGGATAGAGCATCAGCCCTAGAGTCAAGAGTACCTGAGTTCAAATCCTGCTTCAGACACTTTATAATTACCTAGCTGTGTGACCTTGGGCAAGTCACTTAACCCCAATGCCTTACAACCCCCCCAAAAAAAATCTTAAATAAATAAAACATGATCTGGAAAGAAAGTTCTAGTAAAAGAGAGAAAAAGAGCATTGGGACAAATAGACAATCTGGAGAGAATGATGGAGAGTATCAGGGAAAACAGTGATCAACAGAGTTAAAGACTGCAGAAATGGCAAGAAAAATAAGGAGTGAGAAAAGTTGGATTGGTCAACTAAGAGATCAATAGGAACAGTGAAGAGAGCATTCAATGTAATGATATGATTGGAAGTTGAATTGTAAGGGGTTAAGAAGAAAGTAGGAAGAGAGAAAACAGAAGCACCTATGGAAGATGGTACTTTTGAGGTGTTTAACTACAAAAGGCAGGAAAGATAGAGGACTGTGAATTAGTGAAGATAAAAGAATCAAGTGAGGTATTTTTTTTTCACTTTAGGAGAGATCTGGGAATGTTTTCAGACAGACAGAAAGAAATGAGCCTGTAGGTGATTGAAAATAAGGGATGGATGAGTTCACAGTACCACCAACAATGTATTAGTGTCCCAGATTTCCCACATCCTTTCCAAAATTGATCATTGTCCTTTCTAGTCATTTTGGCCTATCTGAGAGTTGTGGGGTGGTACCTCAGAGATGTTTTCATTTGCATTTCTCTAATAATTAGTGATTTAGAGCAATTTTTCATATGATTATGGATTGCTTTGATTTTCTTATCTGTAAATTGCCTTTGCATATCCTTTGACCATTTGTCTATTGGGGAATGACTTGTCTTTTTTTTTCTAATTTGACCCAGTTCTCTGTACATTTTAGAGATGAATCCTTTGTCAGAAACACTGATAGAAAGGCAATCTGCTGAAGGAGACAAAATGGAAATAGGAGGGGTTGACTTTGGTAAGGAGCAAGACCACATGTGAGACAGGTTGGTGAGGAGAGAGTGGTAGAAGACATTCTTCAGAGAGATAAAAAATGAGAAAGGGTGGAGAAAAGGGAACTCATGGAGAATGGCTTTCATTTTTTCTTTTCAACTGAGATTTTGAGAGGCAGGCAGCAAAGTATAATGGGGGAAAATACTGGATTTTTAGCCTAAAAGTATATGTGTTTGACTTTGATACTCCTATTTACAACCTGTGCTAACCTCTCCAAGCCTTGTTTTCCAAACCATATGGAGAGGTCCCTGCTGGTTTTTCATTCTATATGTCAGTCTCTTGGTAGATACTGAACAATTGGAATGGAGCATTCTAAAATTATCACCTCAATCCTTGCTTCCACATCACATGCAACTGCGGCCACGGTGAGAGCTGCTTTACTCTGTACAAGAGTGTTGGATGAGTTCAGAGGTTGGATGATGGCCTTCATGATGTCTTGGCCCTGGATCATAATGCGTAGGGCCTCCTGTGTAGCCATGTTAGTCAACACTGTGCAAGCGTTGGCAATGGCCTTGTCTCTCTTACAGCTTAGAGTATTTATTAAGGCTTCAATGGCATCAGCTTCAGCAGCAGCACTGGTAAAATGCAGAGAAAAAACATCATGATGGAAAGGGCTTTAAAATGCTGTCCCCCCCCACCACTACATCACTGAAATGTTAATTTTGTTAACATAAATCACACAGAAGAGTCATTCACAACAGGATCCTCAAGGTAACCCATGCAGTTTTCTGATATGAATTCACTGGAATCTCATTTTGTGGAGCTCTTAACAGTGTAAAATGTACCATGGGAATTTCTACTGACAAGTGATAACTGTAGAGTGAGAAAGAAATTCTGTGAATGTTCGTAAGCAATACTTTATTAAAATGTGAGTAGAAGGAATACCACCAACAGTCCTTTTGTGGTAAACAAAGAAATTAATATCTACACGGCAAAATAACTAATAATTACTCTCAAATTACTAGCTAATCACAGGCAGAAATGAACTCATTTCAAAATACCAGATCTCATCTTGCAAATAGGTTCTCTGATTAAATATATTAAACAATCAACTAAATCAGTGACATATACATTCTAATAAGTAAGTAGGTTGTGATATTGGCTCAGCCTTGGTGTCAAATTTTAAAGTTTCTTGTTTCTAATAAAGTAAATTGATTGTGTAGTTAATTATTAGAAACAAAGATATTTTCCCACATTATTGAAAATTCAGAATCTCCTTTTAAGGAAGTCAACTTCATTTGTCTTTCTTTTTATCACTTAAAATTCAGGAAATACAGAGTAAAGTGATGAGACAATGGAAAAATTTCAACCAGAGAAATTAAGTTTAACGATATTCTTTAAAACAGAAAGAATTTGTGTTTAATGTTTCTCCAATTACATATAAAGAGTTTAATAAGACTTAATAAGAGTTCAAATTTTTCTCTCTCCTTCACTTTTCCTCCCCATCCCCCCAAGACAGCAAGCCATCTGATAGAAGTTATAAATGTACAATCATGTTGTGTAAGAAAAATCAGGAAAGTGAAAAACCACAAAAAAGGAAAAAAAGTGAAAATAGTATTCTTTGAACTGCATTTAGACTCCATAGTTCTTTCTCTGGATGTGGCTAGCATTTTTCTTTGGGAATTGTCATGGATCATTGTATTACTGCAAAGAACTATTATAGATCATCATCATACAATGTTGCTGTTACTATGTATAATGTCCTGATTATACTCACTTCTTTCAGGATCAACTCATTTAATGTACAACATGATTGTACATTTATAACTTCTATCAGATGGCTTGCTGTCTTGGGGGTGGGAGGGGGAGGGAGAGGAAAGTGAGGAAGAGAAAAATTTGGAACCCAAAGTCTTTTCTTCTTCTTTTTTTTTTTTTTTTGGCTTTTTGCAAGGCAAATGGGGTTAAGTGGCTTGCCCAAGGCCACACAGCTAGGCAATCACTAAGTGTCTGAGGTCTGATTTGAACTCAGTTCCTCCTGACTCCAGGGCCGGTGCCTTATTCACTGCACCACCTAGCTGCCCCTGGAGCCCACAGCCTTAACATGAATGTTGAAAACTCTTTATATTTCATTTGCTTCCCCAATTTCTGAGGAATCTCAAAATCTCAATTCTTTGCTACCACAAAAAGGGCTGCTATATTTTTTGTGTATGTAGGTCATGTTCCCTTTTTTAAAAGAATGATCTCTTGGGGTGGCTAGGTAGCATGGTGGATAGAGCACCTGCCCTGGATTCAGGAGTACCTGAGTTCAAATCCGTCCTCAGACACTTACTAATTACCCAGTTGTGTGGCCTTGGGCAAGTCACTTACCCCATTGCCTTGCAAAAAAAAATCAGTAAAAGAAATGATTTCTTTATGATACAGAACTAGTGGTGGTATTGCTTAATCAAAGGGTATACAAAATTTTATAATCCTTTGGGCATAGTTCCAATTTGCTCTCACTTCACAACTCCACCAACCATGCATTAGTGTTCCATCTTTTCCACATCTTCTCCAACATCATTTTCCTTTTCTGTCATATTAACCCTGATTCTCTAACATTTATCATTTTCCTTTTCTTTCATATTAACCAAACTGATAAGTGTGAGGTAGAGCCTCAGTGTTATTTTTAATTTGTATTTCTCTAATCAATAGTTAGCATTTTTATATGTGTATGCATAGCTTCATCTGAAGACTGCCTTTTCATAGCCTTTGACCATTTATCAATTAGGGAATGACTTGTATTCTATTAATTTGACTCAGTTCTCTATATATTTGAGAAATGAGACACTTATTTAGACACTGACTGTAAGAAAATGTTTCTCAGCTTTTGACTTTTCTTATTTAGAATAATTCTTAAAAGATTCTTCATTTAATGATATTTAGAATATCTTACCTTTAATGAGAATGAAATCCCATCTTTTAAAAACCAACTTTCTTGCCAATGTGGCAACAAGACATGGAATATAACTACCTCTAAAGATTTAAAAAATGGTTGCCATATAGAGGGCAATGGTGAGGCAGATAATGTGTGAGAACAGGATGCATCATATAACTAATAAGGACCTTGAAAGAAAAGGAGTAAAAGATATCAAGCAAAGATGTGATAAGAAGGCTGATCACATGGCAATGGCAAGAGATGGGCATCCAGGTTCTCCACTGGAACTTTTGTGATATAAGGGGAATTCAAGAGTGTGTGCTATAGGTTGCCCTGTTCTGATGAGAGGACTTGTATTGGATGGGAAGGCACTGATGTCTTGAAAACTGGGGTAGCTAGGTGGCACAATGAACAGAGCACCAATCCCAGAGTCAGGAGGACCTGAGTTCAAATCTAGCCTCAGACACTTAACAATTTGCCTAGCTGTGAGACCTTGGGTATGTCATTTAACTCCATTACCTTGAATTTTAAAAAAGAGCCTTAAAAACCAAATAAGGCAATTTGGTTATTTCTTTGTTAAATTTAAGTTTACTTCTGTAAAAATTGCCTACTGAAATATTTGATTTTTTAAGTTCATAAAAAAGAAAAAAATGAGAAAATATCCAGAATGAAAAAACTCCATCATTAGTTTCTCAACTATTTGAACAATGTTATTATATAGTTAAGAAATTATTAATGGTTTTTGCTTTGTGTAGAAAAAGAGCTCAAATAACATGACTGGATAAGCCAAGTCCCTCATCACTATACTACTATATCATATTTCTTTGTAAACTTTAGTTCCATTCTTTCTTGTTAAGGTGGTAGGAACACATTTTAATGACAATGTTGCTCCTGTTTCTGATTCTGTTTATCTTTGGCCAAATTCATGACACAAACATAGGCAATTCTTTATATGTATTCTTTATATATATTTATATATATATATATATATATACTTTATATATATATGCATATATGCATACACACACACACATATATATATACATATATATATATATATATATATATACTTTATATTCTTAATAGGTGATATTTCCCACCCCACTCCCAATATTTTTGCCTAGACTGTTTTATAAAATATGGTAGATCCTTCCAGATGTGGGTCTCACTCTAATAAATTTCACTGATATCTATGAAGTCAGAATTACTTTCCAAGTTAACCCTAACTTTCTTGTTTCATAATGCAAACAGTTAGATATAAGGTACTATAGTTCCCATTTTTGTCAATCATCCTGGTTCATTTTTCTAACAATGTTAATATTTTGCATAATAAATTAATCAAACTGATAAGTTTTTAAATATGAACCACTGGTCACCCATACTGCAGTGTCATATTTGCATGGACTAGTTTGATATTTAGAATCCTGAACAACTAAGATGTATCATAGTGTTTGAAATATATAACCAAACTCTGGATTCCCTTCAATGATGAAATATTATGTATATATATATATATATATATATATATATATATATATATATATATATTATATAAAGTGTGTGAGAACAGGATGCATCATATAACCAATTAAGACTTACAAAGAAAAGGAGTAAAAGATATCAAGGAAATATATGAGAAGAGGAGAAATTAGGTTAGTCACATGCAATGGCAAGTGATGGACATCCAGGTTCTCAACCTGCACTTTTGTGATAGGAGGGGAATTTAAGAGTGTGGGTGGATGCCCTATGTTGTTGAGATGACTTGAACTAGAATTGAATTGAATAGGCAGGGTAGGAATTATCATTACAACCTAATTCTTGGAATGTATACTTTCTTTTTAACTATATATACCAATTAAATGAGACCATAATCTAACTTAGTAGACAGAGCATTCACTGGTTTCAAATCCTGCTTCTGTCACTGACCTCAGTTTCCATCCAACTTATAAAACACTGAAGTTGGAACAGTCTCTCTTCCAAAAAATGATTATTCAGATAATTCAAATTTTGAATCCCATAACAAAATGAGACAAATGGGGAGTGGGAGTTGTAGAAAACGTGCTTATATTATGAAGATTTCCCTTGCTATACCACTAGCATGGTGTTAATGAAATTATGATATGTCAACCATATCTCTTTGAAGAGGAATAGCACGACTAAAAAAGTTACAATGATAATTTGATATTACATATTACAATATAAATGTTAATCTTGGGTTTCACTCAACACTGAAAATTGTTATTATAATAGTCAATTGAAGCCTGGGAAAATAAACTATGATGTTTGTCATCTTTTCTCCAGTGCTTAACACAGTGTCTTGTTTATAACTGAAGCTTAATGAATGTATGGTGAATCAAACTCAATTACAAATGAAACAATCTTCATTGATCTAAATGTTCAATTCTAATCATTTATTCCTGCACATACCACTCATATTTAAAATTCTGTACTACCTAAAAGAAAATAAATTTTCTTTCATGTTAATTGGTTAACTTTTTCTCATCATAAAACAGAATAATGGTCAAGGTGTTAGGAGATGTAACAAAAGACTTTAATTGTGTTTCTCCTTCACATTTTTTTTGTATTTAATCAATGTGAAATCAATCTATTTTTCTAACATACTGCTAACATGAAAATTATCTCTATTTCATTACTGCTACTGTATGGGGAGCAGGGAGAGGTTATGCTATGTATATGGAATATTTAGATGTATTAAATCAGGTAAGAACAACAAACAATATTTTATTAGAAATCCAGATATTTATAGCTTCCTCAGTCTTCATGTTAAAAAGACTAGTGTGTTGCCAAAACACAATTATAAGAGGGCTTCCAACTCACTGATATCAAGTCCTAGCTGCCTTGTGCTAAGTTCTTCTAGGTGGAGAATATTCTTTTCTTCCCAGAAAGCATCTTCTTATTAAGTACCCAGAATGGTAAGTTTTGGAATGTTTTGCTAATTATATGAGATCTAAAATCTATAATGACATTAATGTTTTCAATTTAGTACAATGTTAAATGTATTTCATGTTTCCTGCCCTAGGTAATATAGTTATTATATACACTATTCTATATTACTACATAATTCACTTGAGTCCTGTTTTCTTCATAAATTTATATACTTCCACAAGATTACTAAACAATTCTTGTAGCCTATAATATTAGACAATAAATATTTTGTCATTATATTGGAAATAACTTTTTCTCTGATCTACAGTGTAAGGGTTAGGGATCCTGGAAATTTGTTATCCATTACAGTAATGAATGCAATCTAGTTTTGCCTTCTTTTGACCATTGATAATAATTTTTGGAAATTTAGAATTGCATAGAATTACATTCTATGATCACATCAACTGATCAAAAAATTTCTTTAGATAATGAATCTAGAAATTGCCTTTCTGCTATAATCAGTCATAATGGAGAATCCCCCAGATTGTTAAGAACAAAGCCCCTGTAACCCTGCCTCCAAATTTATAAATTTAAACCAATAGAACCACGGGGGTTAAGTTGAATCATTTAGATTTAAGTTATCTTAGTTTTGCATAGAACTTATGAGAGAAGACATATCACTTCACTACTCTCTGGTGTCAAAATGAGACAGAAGTTTCACAGTAAAGAATATGTGAGTACTCGTGTTTTAATTTCTTTTTTTCATGTTTCCGTTTCTTACTCCACAACAGAAGTTTTTTTCCTTTATTAAAAAAAATGGAATCATCTTCTAAAGGCTCAGCCTATAGGATAAGGACCACAAAATGTACTGACAGCTGTATTGAGCTAAAAAAAAGGTTAGGACATAGGTTAAAAAAAAACCTAAGTCAAGGGAGCAAAGACCTAGAGATAGCAAGAATATTTTTCTGAATATTTTTCTTTTCTTCCTGACTCTAAAAGGAGCTGGGTAATTTTAACTACCATGGAATATATTGTGATTATTACATCACAGCTTTCAGTACTAAAGTGCAAGAACTTTTCCGAATACAGGCTGAAATAAACTTCCTTGTTTACTTGGGCCCATTGGTCCTAGTTCTAACATCCTTGGTTAAATAAAATGAATGTAATTCCTCTTGTACATGATAATTTCTCAATATTATATGAAGGATATTTCTGCTTAAAACATTTCTCCAGGTTAAACATCCCCATTTCATAAAAATATTTTTTATGAATGACTTTGACTTCTTTCCCTGTTGGATTGGGATGATGAACAAGTGTTGCTGCAATTTGCTTGGAAAGATCTCCTCCACATTTCTCCCTGCTACAAAGCTTGTTGTACAGGGAAGTAATTCATTGCTATTCTATGGAGATATTTAGCAGAAGTACATTGATGGGTGGGGCAAGTGTTATGTATGAAGCTAGTCAGTGCTAGAGCACTGAGTTTTGAGGAACAGATGCAACAGCTCCAATACTTTGAGATTTTTCTTCCTGTCATTGTGGTATATTTAGTATAACACCTAATAACAGCTAACATTTATATAGAGCTAACTTCCTATTAGTGCTAAGTTCCTTTTTAAAATTTGATTCTCAAAACAACTCTGAAAAGTAGGTGCTGTTATTTCATTTTTACAGAAGAGGAAACCAAGGCAAACAGATTGACTTGTCAAGGATCAGAGAGTTAGTAACTGAACCCAGGTTTTCCTGCCTTTAGGTGCAACCTAATTCACTGTGCAACCTAAGCTGGTTTGCTTGGTGTTTGCTTGGGACACTCATTTCCTATAAAGAGGCATTCTGCATCAGTCAGGGATCATATAGCTACACCTATTTTCAGGTGAAACTGCACCAGTTTCAGTTCATTTCAACCCATTTCTAACTGATCAGTAATAGACATAGACTTCACTTCACGACTGGGAAATTTCCAGAGTCTGCATTTGATGGAATTGTTCCTTTAATGACAAAAGTTCAATATTATAACTTTGTTCTAAGTTGTTTGCTAGTTGTTCTAAGTACTGATCATCTATTTTAACAGTATCCTCTGATTCCAATTGGTCTGTACAATTTTCATTCATCAAATCTTCATTTTTGTTTTTTTACAAGGCAATGGGGGTTAAATAACTTGCCCAAGGTCACACAGCTTGGTAATTATTAAGAGGTTGCATTCGAACTCAGGTCCTCCTGACTCCAGGACTCTATCCATTGCACTACCTAGCTGCCTCTTCATTCATCATCTCTTACAAAACAATTTCTAGCTTTTTGTACATTTTTCTTTTCAGGTAGTACAATAATTTGTAGATTATTTTTCCTTGACTCTTTTTCCAAGTCATTTTTAAAAAGAAATATTTTTTTCATATTTTCATATTTAATCTTAATTTCAGTAATTCTTGTGTCATCACTTGTACCAAACCTCAAAAACTCTTACTTCCTTTTCCATTTTTTATTTAAAGTTCTCATTTTTTATGGTTATTTCCTTTATTCTAGGAACTTTTGTAGCTCTAGTGACAAATCTTTGGATTTTGGGGGGGGTATATTTTGTTTGTAGATGTGTTTTGTGGGATTTTTTTTTTTCAGAGTTTGTGGTTGAATGACCCCAGCCAATATTATTTAACTTTGGTGTTTTCTTGTGTTTACTTATTTCCAAACTTTACTTCCTGAATGAGGATCTTGAATCAGAGGCACATTTTCTACAATTCCAAAAAGAATGAAGAGTTCTTTGGGTGGAGTGGGGGGGTAGTGTGTATGTAGTATGTCTTATCTGGTAATGAGTGAAATATCCTTCAAGTACCTTAGGGGCAGTTCAGGAAAGCATATTTAGCAGTTTGGTCTGAGTAGATAGATGATAATTTGAGGGCAAAGTAAGGGAAGTCTATACTGAAGTAGTCTGCTCCAAACAGTCTTTACCAGGATGGTTTGATCCAGAGCACACCAAGATCATTTCTTTCCAGTTCTAGTCCTGTAGGCTCCCTTTGGGGGAGTTAAAGCCAAAGAACTTGAGACTTTATTGATCCTTGGCTAGACCCTGGTCTGGGTTCCAGAAGACTGGTACTATGTTCTTAGATAGAGTTTTTCATGTTGAACTTTCCTCTTCCCAACAGTTTTCTTGCTCCATCTTTGTATGTATTAGCAAAACAATTGTAATTTCCCCTTAGATTTCTTTTTTCTTTTCTTTTTCTTTTTTAAGGTTTTTGCAAGGCAAACGGGGTTAAGTGGCTTGCCCAAGACCACACAGCTAAGTAATTATTAAGTGTCTGAGGGCCGATTTGGATTCAGGTACTCCTGACTCCAACGCTGGTGCTTTATCTACTACGCCACCTAGCCGCCCCTCCCCTTAGATTTCTTGATAATTTCTCTATATGGATTGTTAGTCCTTACTCAAACAGTTGTGAAGGAGTTGAGCTTTTCTCTTTCCCAGATTAGGGACTTTATTTTTCTCTATCTTTCAAGTCAATCAATCAAGAAATATTTATTAAGTACCCACTACGTTTTCACATGTTAAACACATTTGTGTTTTTTGTGCAAAGGTATTTACTATATCTTTGCATGATATCTTTGAAATAATTAGTTATCGTTTCCTGAAGGAAAAAAATTAAAACTAAGTCAATTACTAGGCTGTATAATAGATCAACATTTATATACAAGACACCAATAATGTCAGAATTCCAATTAAGGGACCTAGACAGAGAAATGTGTATAAGCAAAATAACCCTTCTACTACACAGCCAACAAGACAGTTTGCTGTTTCAATGGTGAAAAGCTGAGGGGGAAAATGGTTAATTTATATATAATCTAGCATTAAAAATACATTCGCCCTATATGATTATACAGTTCATTTGAAGTTGGATTGTGATTACATTGAATGTGTCAAGATCCTTTTGAGTGATAACATTTTTTTAAAATAAAAATAAATTCAAGAAAATTGGTAAACTATGTAGCAGTTGAATGTACTTTTTTTTATCACCAGTGCAATTTTCATTTTACAATCCATTGTGTTTTCAAATATTTTAGGCTTATTGAAAAAAAAATCTCAAATTAAATTAGTTTCCATTACATTGAATACAAAGTAGCCTTGTCCTAACCTCACTTCACCCCTCCCTCACAATTTTTAGCTAAATTTCCACTAGAGGGCAGTATTAAGACACACTTATTTCCATAATGTTTGATGTAATAAATTGCATTTGTGCAGAAGCACAAATTATGGTAATAAACCACTATATAAAGACAATAAGATTTAGTTATAGTATACTTTTAGGATGAAATTACCTAACATATTATGTATTTTTTGTCATTTTAATGCATTTTAACCTTTGACATCTTTGTATAGTAATCCTATGTCAATGAATAAAAAATTATTAAATTATAAGATTATTCATTCTGAATGACAATCTTTCATCTTTCATGTTCTAATAAAAGATCTTAATGTTGGAAGTATTTTTTGAAGTGATCAAGATTTCACTAGCCCTCTTGCCTTGCAAGGTTTTAATCTATTTTAACTTTAAATGACTATCAGAAAAAAAAGAATTCTATCTGAAATTTTGGTTTTTTAATCCAATTTAAAATCTTATCATAAAAAATGTAATGATCAAAGTAAATGTTCTATTTGGGGTTTTTTTGTTTTTTAGCAAGGCAATGGGGTTAAGTGACTTGCCCAAGGTCACATAGCTAGGTATTAAGTGTCTGAGACTGGATTTGAACTCAGGTCCCTCCTGACTCCAGGGTCAGTGTTCTCTCCACTGCGCCACCTAGATGCCCCCATGACAATTCTATTTATAATCTGCTTCAAGATTAAGTCATCTGAAGAGTAAAATGAATAACATACATGAATAACTAAAGCAACCTCCTTGTTCATATCTTTTTTGGGGGAGATTGTAATCATTTCTATTAGTAGATCTTTCTCTTGTACCTAGCAGAATGACTTTCTACAAATATACCACTACACACACACACACACACACACACACACACACACATATATATATGAAATTAAGATGCGAATCTTTGGAATTAAAACAATTAGAGGACAGATCTCCAATTCTGTGCTTAAGGTAGAAAAGTAGCTGCCAATTTGTCACCAAAAGGCCACTAAACATTAATGTAAAGATTGAATATACATTCACACCCATTATTTTGGGGGATTGCCCTCTTGGGCACTTTTCTTTTCTGCCTTAGCACCCTATAATATAGTATGTGTCTCTATATGATGCACATCATATAGTTATGTTTTTTTTAAAAAGTCTTTATTCCAGGAATTTTGGAAGAAAATCTATGGTATTTTTAACCAAGTATAGTTAGCAGTTTTAGTCTGAGTAGAGAGAGGATAATGTAGGGGTGGTCTATGCTGAAGTAGTCTGCTCCAAACAGTCTTCACCAGGGTGGTCTGATTCAGAGCACACCAAGATCCTTGCTTTTTTTTCCCCTGAAGGCTTCTTGTTCCTTTTGGGAGTTAAAGCCAAAGAATTTGAAGCTTTATGGGTCCTTGGCTAGACTGGTCTGGGTTCAGAAGGCCAGTACAATATATAATATTAGGTGGAGCTTTTCATGTTGAACTTCCCTATTCCCTATGTTTATTTTTCATTGTTCCAGTACAATGCACAAAGCAAGCACTACTAAAAATGTATTGAATTGATTTCTCAATTTTGACCTATGGTTCCATGATCTTATCACTCTTCCCTTTGTAGTCCTAACCACAAATACTTTTGCATCAGTAGCAACATATTCCCAAGGGAAAGAGGCAGCAGCCCAGTAGTAATCAATGAACAAATGTTCACTCAATGCCTACTCTCAAAAAAGCACTGCACTAGAATGAAATGTTACAACTCTGGTTCTCTATGTAGAGACAGAAACCATCACTTTAATGCTAATGCTGCTCTTCACTGAAGAATTAGAAACTTTCTAGGGACTCATCTGATTGCTAAGGAATAAATAAAATGTGAAATTCCACTGGGGAAGAGTAATGGAAAGGTCTGATAGGAGTAAACCTAAACTTGATGTCTTAGACAAAGTAGAGTAATTCATTATAATTGTGTGCGCATTAATGATCATTTTGCCAAATATTTGCTATAGTAAAATTTGTAGATCTTTTGAAAAATGACAGTCTCATTTTCTAGCTCTCTAATCTTATAAAAAAGGAAAGGGTCCTATTTCCATACCTAAAATAGGACAAATACTATTTTAATATTTTGATTAATTTTATTTCCTCTGATACAGCACCTTAAAAAATCTGCCTTACAATTTCTTCTACCCTTGAATGTTCTACTGACAGCCCCCAAGTTAATCAGTTTAGGTTAATGGAACTGAGTAATAAGCATTTTCTTTCTCATGGAATCACATATAAAATGAATTCTGATCAAATCCAACAGATGGCAGTGATGTTATAAATTAATTACAGAAAATTCTGAAGGTGATTTGGCCTAGTGACAAATTTGAAACAAAGTCTACATGCTAATCATGAGTATTAAAGTCTGAGCAATTAACTTGAAGAAAAGGTAATAAGCAAATATGCTTTATAATTTTCCTAAAAAACATATTCAATTTTCTAAGAAATAGTGTGACCATTCCAAATTCCAAGAAGTCATAAAAATAGCTCATTCTCCAATGGGGTAATAAAGGAAGCATAAAAGGCTAAAGATAGTCACTATAAT
This sequence comes from Macrotis lagotis, assembly GCF_037893015.1. Taxonomy (NCBI): domain Eukaryota; kingdom Metazoa; phylum Chordata; class Mammalia; order Peramelemorphia; family Peramelidae; genus Macrotis; species Macrotis lagotis. The sequence goes on along the minus strand of NC_133664.1, from coordinate 62,038,465 downwards.
TGTTTGACTGATTGCATCATGTTTTCTTCTATGCAAAATCTCCCATTTTCTTTGTCTTTCATTTTGAGATGGCTGTTTTAACTTCTATATTGCTGTCTATTCACATTATTTTATTTCTTTGATGATTCTTGTAGTGTCTTGTAGGATTCTTGTAATATTTAGCATAGGCTTACTATAATAAGCACAACGTCATTTGCAAATAGGATCAATTAAAAGATCATCTATGTGGAATCCTTTTCTTTTTAGACTTTATAGGATATTCTCCATGACAATGACAAACACCTTTGGCAAGCATAATATCCATGTTTTAAATTTTTCTCAAGATAGAGAATATCTGCAATTTTTTTTAAAGTAAAGCAAATAATCTTAACATAGAATTGAGGATTATCTTGAAGATTGTGTCAAATGTTAGTTCAAAGTTTTTTTTAATGAACACACTTTTAAAAGTGAATATAATGGAATCTTGTATTCTTTATAGTCTAAATGTCATTTTCTCTTATTTTAAGCAAGGAAACCCTGGGTAGATTTAAAGATTATTCTCAAAAAATCTTTAAAAGATGATAAACATATGAGATGATAATTGCTCATGTTTTGTGTGATTTTTCCCAAACACTAGAATAATATGAAGACTTCCTCAATGAGATCCATAACCACACAAAAATCTATCCAGAAATTAACATTGGATAAACCATATTCATGAAGACTGTTTACAGTCCAGACTACAAAATCCAGTATTATGGCAGTACAAGGAGTTATTTTATTAGTACATATATCTTGTATAGACACTGCAGTTGGAATATAAGCTAACCCCAATAATAGGATAATAGATTTAGACCATTAAGGACATAATTTAATGTTTAATCCCCTTATTTTTCAGATGAGGATGCTAAGTTGAACATCATTTCAGGAACTGTATAATGATTTAAATGATAATAGGGTACTCTTTGACTGAAAACTACATTTAAAAACTTTAATATTCTCCTGATGATGGTCTAGGTTTGTGAACCTTGGAATACCACAGTCAAAACTGAAAGAGACTCAAAGACCTCTAGATCTACTTCCTGACATGTTTCATTTATTTCTTAGTCACATCCTCACTAGCTATCATGTTACATGGCCTAGAAACTAAGTCCATATGCTTCAGTCATTTACTGGGGTGCAAGTGGGGTGCTCAGGAAGGCTTGCCAAGGCTTTTTCAGGCTACTCCTCCACCTTTGCTGCCCACCTCATGCATCCCATTCCACTTGTGACTCCAAGAAATTGAACCAAGTGGGAGGAGCCAAAATAAAGTAAAGGCAGGAATCCCCAGCAGCTTTTGCCCAGACCATGCTAAATGCCTTTAAATAATGACTTTAACCAAATTCTAGAGTGGCAAAACTCGCAGAAAGACTGAGAGAAACAATTTTCCAACTCAAGACAACTTGGAAGATCCATGGGAAGGGACTGTTCCACTGGGGTTGGAAAGGGCATGGAGCATAGCTCTATGGCACATGAGCAAACTAGATCCAGTCATCCAGAAACATGCCATGGGGCAACTGGGTCCCTGGGGGTGCCTGGGTCCATGGAAGTGGTTGCAGTTTCCAGTCCTCTCAGCCCAGGGACTATCAAGGACAATTTGGAAGGTCATCAGGAAAGCTCTGCCACACCAAGATAAGAGCAGACCCAGTCCAGTGCAGACCTCAGGGAAAACCCAGCTTCAGGGACCAGGAACTTGTGGTCATCCACAGACCAGAGTGCCTCATAAGACTTTGGAGGAATTGTGGTTTCTGGGGCGGGGGATCCCAGAAACAGCTGTAAAAACCCTCAAGAGCTTAGAACAATGCATCTTCCACCCTGGAAGCAGAGTCCCACCTTAACAAAGAGTTAAAATCAAGTCATAGGCTGGGGAAATGAGCAAACCACAGAAAGGAAAAAAACCAGAAAATTACTTTGGTCCTAAGGAGAATCAAAATAACACACTCAGAAGAGAATGAAGTCTAAGCCTCCAAGAAAAATAAGAACTGGTCTCAGGCTAAAGGAAGAGCTCAAAAAAGATTTTTAAAATCAAGTAAGGAAGGTAGAGGAAAAATTGGGAAGAGAAATGACAGTAATGAAGGAAAATCTTGAAAACCAAATCAGCAACTTGGTGAATTACAAAAAAAAAAAATACCTAAGGAAATAATACCTTAAAAACCAGTTTGGGTCACATGAAAAAAAAGTAGTCAAAAAAAGTCAAAGATGAGAAGAATGGTTTATACATAGATTGGAGCTAAGGGAAGCTGATGACTTTGTGAGAAATCTAGAAACAATAAAACAAAATGAAAAGAAAGAAAAACTAGGAGAAAATGTGAAATATCTCATTGGGAAAAACAAGTGACCTGGAAAACAGATCCAGAAAAGATCATTTAAAAATTATTGTACTACCTGAAAATCATGAACAAAAATCAAGACCCTAGATGTCATTTTTCAAGAAATTCTCCAGGAAAATTGTCATGTCCTATAAGTAGAAATTGAAAGAATCCACCAATTACTTCCTGAAAAAAATTCCAAAATGAAAAGGGTCGGGGATATTACAGCCAAATTTCACTAGTCAAGGAGAAAATATTACAAGCAATCAGAAAGGAACAATTCAAACATCATGGAGTCACAGGGCTCATAGGGCTTGGAATATCATATTCCAGAAGGCAAGAGAGTTTGGATTACAACCTAGAATCAACTACCCAGCGAAATTGAATATTCTTTTAGGGGAAAAGATGGTTATTCAATGAAATAGGGAACTTGCCCGATGAAATGACCAGAGTTGAACTGAAAGTGAAGGTGAAGCTTGGAGAGGGATGACAGGAAGAGCAAATTATGAGGGATTAATAATGTTGAACTGTATAGAAAGATGATACTGATAAATCACATGAACCTTCTCATTTATTAGGGCAGTTAGGAGAAGTATATATATATATATATATAGACAAGGCACTTGAGGGAGCTGAATATAAAGATATAATATATTATAAAGATGGAGTTAATGGGTAAAAATGGAATGTCCTGGGACAAAGAGAAAGTATAAGTGGAATGGGTCAAGTTATTTCACATAAAAAGAGGTGAAGTAAAGCTTTTGCAATGGAGTGGAAGAGGGAGTCTTTATTCCCACCAGAAGTGACTCAGAGAGGAAATATCACACACACATTCAACAGAAATCAATCTTATCCCAGAGGAAACTAGAAAAGGGATGATAGAAAGGAGACATGTAGGTGGTAGAAGAGGGGTGATCAAGACATAGGGCAGTAAGATACAACATACTTTTGAGGGACAAAATGAGAGAGAGAATAGAGTAAATGGAGGTGAGGGAAATAGCATGGAGGGAAATACAGCTAGCACTAGCAACTGTGGGAAAAATATTAAGCAATTTCTCTGAAGGCCTTATGACAAAGAGGTGATGCTGTCTGAATAAAGACTGAAGCATACTTTTCTTCTTTATTTTTCTTGAGGTTTCTCTTTGTAGGGAGGGGTATTATGTCCACTTTTACAACATGACTATTGTAGTAATGTTTTTCATGATTTTAACCTACACCAAGTAACTTGCTTCCTCATTGGGGAGAATGGCCTGGATGAAAGGGAGAGAAAACCTCAAGGTTTTGGAAGTAAATGTTGAAACTTGCTTTTGCATGTAATTCAGGTAAAAATTTAAACAGTTAAAAAAATTTTAAAAGAAATTGGAGGATCTACGGTGCCACACTCTGGTAAAGCTCTCTCAGAGTTGACAGAAAAGGTCCTTGAGAACAATTTGTTCCAATATCCACAAAGATGAATGAAGCAGGCATTGTGGAGTACTTAGTGTCTTGATGTCTGTTCAAGTTCTAAGGTCACCTACTTCATTCTGTCTTGATTTTTGTCCCACCACTGGACTATGATGACTAGGGAATTGAGAGTGAGACTGATGACTTAAATCTAATTCACTCACAAGTCAAGAGATATCACTGCAATCATGAGTAATGTAATCATTCCTTTTCAAAAATGAAGGACAGTCACTACATTTATGTTGAAAATATACTAATAACACATTTGTACTTTATTCCTTGGCTACCAACCACTTCTATAAACATACCCTTTACCATCCTCTGTATTTCAGTTCTGGAACCATCATTTTTTTTTTAAAGAAAATGAAATTTCTACCTATTATTCTAAATAAAATATCTTCACCTAGTCACCATTTGGACTATTTCCACTTATTAAAATGTAGGCTCTTTGAGGGCATGAACTGCTTATGTTTATTTTCTCAGTACTTTGCATAATTTTTTGATTCATAAAAAGCACTTAATAGTATAATTTCTGTAAATATGTAACATGACTTGTGTATAATAAAAGATACTCAAATACAACCTTTGGGGTTGCTCTCATCATTTTGAATTCCTCCAACAATGCAGGAAATATATGCCTGCCCATCTTATTTGATCTCCTTACTGTTACTACCAGGGGCCCAAACAATATGCTTTCAATGCATGAAGTTAAGCAATGTACCCTCAAGTGATCAGTTCATTTCCCCCCCCCCCCGATTTTGTGTTTTGTTCCATTCAAATTATTTTTTCATAGTCAATAAGCACAATGAAATGAAGCATGCTCATTGATCTCATAAGTTGTATATTTCCATTACCCTCTGAAGGTTTTTTTTTTAATTTTTCATGGACTGGTGTTTCATATTTTTTCAACTACACAAACACCACTAATATATTTAAAATATGGGTCTTTTGTTTCTAAGAGAAGCTCGGGATAATTCAATTTTAATGTTCTTGAAGGCAGTCCAGTTGGTGCTCCACCTTCTGTTTAATTCTGGGTTCATCTCATGTCCATTTATATGAAATATGGCCAAGTTCAATAGGCTATCTATACAACTGCATGTCCTAATCTGGTAATTAGATATTCGTCATATATTAGTTCTTTCCCGTGTTGTTGATCAGATGAAACTTTCTAAAGTTTTTATGAATCTCTTCCAGAAGATTTTGCAATGTTCCAGAGCTTAATACAACTTCCATTAACAGGAACATCTGAAGAATCTTAGTGCCTTAAAGGAAATTCCTTTCCAATTCAGATTGCATTGGATTGCCTCCATCATAGTGGCAAACTCCTTTGGTAAGCACACATCTTCCTATTTTATTCCTTACCTAATGTTTATTATTAGAGATTCAATTTCTGTTATATTTTCAAGAAATCATGATTTTTTTTAGGTTTTTGCAAGGCAAATGGGGTTAAGTGGCTTGCCTGAGGCCACACAGTTAGGTAATTATTAAGTGTCTGAGACCGGATTTGAACCCAGGTACTCCTGACTCCAGGGCCGGTGCTTTTATCCACTACGCCACCTAACCGCCCCGATGGATTTTTATGCATGGAAAATACCTTGTTGTAAGAGAGCTACAAAAAATCAGATTTTTTTTTCATAATCAACAATTATCAGAACCCAACAATCCAGGAAAAGGTAGTGGAGTGATTGGGTCAGTAGCAGCAGTGGCAGTTTCCAGACCTCTCAGCCCAGAGATTGCCAAAGATAACTTGGAAGGTCAGAAGAATGTCTGATGCACCAGGGTGAGAGTGAAGTACAATCCAATCCCACCCCCAGCATATTCAGTACCAGTCTACCAGGAATAGTCCTTGGGAACTAATGCATCAGCCACTTCTGGTGATCTCTTGTCCACAGATGATAAGGGGTCAGGAGGAAATTTCAGGGGGTTTCTTTGCCATCACCAAGACATGACTTTGTTGCTTTGCCCATTCTCATATCTGAGTCACAGTCCTGGGTTGCAGTCCCAGGAAGAGGAGCAGTAGTAGCACAATAGAGCTTGCTGCCACAGGGGAGCAGAGACTCTTCTCAAAATTCCAAGGTAGAAAGGCATGCCTGTGGTCACCCACAGACCAAAGCATAGTCCAGGAGGGTAGTAGAAATCTCTTCTTAGATGATACCACATTGGAATAATTGAAAATTTGAAGGCAACCTAGAAGTATCTCTGAAAACAGTTGCCAAAAAATCCCTGTCTTTTTGGGACAGTGAACCTTGCACTCTGAAAGCAGAGTCCTACTTTTACAAAGAATTAAAATCAAGACATAGTTTTGGAAAGTGAATCTCCTACATCCAAAGCCTCCAAGAAAAATATAATTTGGTCTCGGGCCATGAAATAGCTCAAAAAGGATTTTGCAAATCAAGTAAGGGAGATAGAAGAAAAATGAGAGTGATGTGGGGAAAATCATGAAAACTGAGTCAGCAGCATAGTGAAGGAGATACAAAAAATACCAAAGAAAATAATCTCTTAAAATCAGACTGGGGGCAGCTAGGTGGTGCAGTGGATAGAGCAGCTGCCTTGGAGTACCTGAGTTCAAATCTGGCCTCAGAGACTTACTAATTACCTAGCTGTGTGGACTTGGGCAAGCCACTTAACCCCATTACCTTGCAAAAAAATCAGACTGCACCAAATGGAAAAATAGATCCAAAAGAGGAAGAGAATGCCTTAAGAAAGTGGTCAAATGAAAAGAAAAAAAAGCTCACTGAAGAAAATAATGTGAAATATCTCATTAGGAAAACTACTAACCTGGAAAATAGTTCCAGAAGAGATAATTTAAAAATTATTCCACTACCTGAAAGTCATGATCAAAAAAATAGCATAGACATCATATTCCAAGAAATTATCAAGGAAAACTTCCCTGATAATTTAGAACCAGAGAGTAAAATAGAAATTGAAAGAATTCACTGATCACCTCCTGAAAGAGATCTCAAAATGAAAACTCTCAGGAATATTATAGCCAAATTTCAGTGCTCCCAGGTCAAGGAGCAAAGTAAACAGCTAGGAAGAAACAATTCAAACATCATGAAGTCATAGGATAACACAAGATTTAGCAGCTTTTACAATAAAAATCAGAGAGCTTGGAATCAGCTACCCAGCAAAATTGAGCATATTCTTTCAGAGGAAAATGAAATAGGGGATTTTCAGTTATCCTCATGAAAAGACTATAACAGAAAAGAAATTTTGATCTTCAAATATGAGACTCAAGTGAAGCATAAAAAAGGTAAACAGGAAAGGCTAATCATAAGAGACTGAATGATGTTGAATGACTTATATCCTTGCATGGGAAGATGATACTAATTAGTCATATGAACTTTTCAATTTATTAGGGCAATTAGAAAGAATATATACAGGGAAGGTACAGGTGAGAGTTGAATATGAAGGGATAATATCCTAAAAAGATAGAATTAAGGAATGAGAGATGAATGTATTGGGAGAAAGGGAAAGGGGGAGATAGAATGTTATTTTACATAACAGTTTTTGCAATGGAGTAGAAATGGAAGGAGTTGAGGGGGAGTGAGGGAGCCTTACTCTCATTAAAATTAACTCAAGAGGGAATAACAAACACACTCAATTTGATTTAGAAATCTATCTTACCCTAGAATAAAGTGGAAGGGGAAGGGAATGGGAGAAAGGTGGGAGGGTGATTGAAGGAAGGACAGATTGTAGGAGGGGGTAGTCAGAAGCAAAATACTTTTGAGGAGAGACAGGATAAAAGGAGAGAGAAAATAAATAGGGGAAAGGAGAATACAATGGAGGGAAATACAACTGTGGGGGGAAATATTGAAACAACTTTTTCTGATAAAATTCTCATTTTTCAAACAGAGTACTGAGTCAAATTTATAAAAAATAAGAGCCATTCCTCAATTGATGAATGATCAAAGGATATGGAAAGGCAATTATCAAGCAAAAAAAAACAAAGTCTTATGAAAATTTTCCCTAAATAATTATTGATTAGAGAAATGGAACTTATAACAACTTTGAGGTACTACCTCACACCTATTAGATTGGCCAATATGGAATAGGAATAGGAAGGGATGTGGAAAAACTGGAACACGAATGTATTGTTGGTGGAGTTGTGAACTGATCCAACTTTTCTAGAGAACAATTAGGGCAATAAAACTGTGCATATTCTTTGATCCAGAAGATATTATGAAAAAGGAAAAAAATCCCACATGTACAAGAATATTCATGGCAGGTTTTTTGGTAGTGGCAAAAAATTGGAAATCGAGGGGATGTCCATCCGTTGGGGATTAGCTGAAAAAATTTTGGTATATGTGTATGTTATGGAACATTGTGAGGCATGGGATTTCAGAAAAAAACCTGGAAAGACTTCATGAACTGATACTGAGTTAAATGAGCAAAATGAAAAGAACATTATATGCTATGGGGTGATATCAACTATAATGAATTTGTTCATTTCAGTGGTACAAAAATCAATGACAATTTAAAAATATTTATGATGGAAAATAACATCCATATCCAGAGAAGGAACTGTGGAATATAAATGAAGTCTAGAGCTTATTTTCTTCAATTTTTAAAAATTATCTTATTAAATCACTTCCCTCCCCCCCTCTTTAATGTTTTCTTTCTTCAGTTTGGATATGATTCTTCTCTCACAAATGATCACTATGCATCTATTGTTTAGCATAGTAAAATATGTAGAACCTATATTATATTATATTCTGTTGGGGGGGAAAGGGTATAAAGGAGAAAAATATAAAACCGTAAAAATTACTGCTGCATATAATTGGACAAAGTAAATAACTAAATTTTCTGAGATTACCTAAAAAAATTCAAAACCCCAAATACCATGTCTAACAGATGGTTCTTAGATGTATATGTCCAGGCTTAACATCTCTCCCAACCTATAGTCTTGTATTTCCAACTGCCTTCTGAATATTTTGAACTGGATATTCTGTGAATATCTTAAACTCATTATGTTCAAAACTGAATTCATCATGTCTTCCCCTAAACCCTCTCCTCTTCCTATCTACCCTATTACTGTCAAAGTCACCAATCTCTCAATTAACCAGGCTCAAAAATCTAGGATTGATTGCTCATTCTCTCACCCTTTATACATTCAATCTGTTGTCAGGTCTTACCAGTTTTATCTTCATAATATATCTCACTATTTTGGTACAGATCTTTATCACCTCACTCTTAATGCAAAAGCCTTCTAGTTGACCTATCTCCACACTCTCCCACTCTAGTTTGCCTTCCACTTGAGTTTTCAAAGTGATCCTCTTGAAGTTCAGGTCAGACCATGTCAGGTCCTATTCAATGAACTCCAGTGTTACCATCAATTCCTTCAAAGATTGAAGATAATACTTTATGTTTGACTTTTAAAAACTTTTACAACTTGCTCATCTACTTTTTCAGTCTTCTACTTTACCCTCACTCCACGAACTCTGTGATTCTGTGATATTGACCTTTCTTTTATGTGTAAAAGACAATACATTTTCAATGGTTTTCCCCCTTACCTAGAATTCATCTGTACCTCTCGTCTTCTCTGACTTCTTAAATCTCAGATAAAAATCACACCTTCTGAAGTAAGTTTTTCTTGATCCTCTATCTTAGTGCCTCTCCTCTGTTATCTCCAATTCATCCCTTATATATGCATGTAGATGATGCACACACAGACACATACACATATGTACATATATGCTATCTAAAATCTTGTTTGTGCATAGTTGGTTACATGTGGCCTCCTTCAAGAGACTGAACTCCTTGAGAATAGGGATTGAATCTGTCTCTCACACACTGTTTAATAAATGCTTCTTGATTTGACATGACATGTGACATACTTTTCCAGAATAACTGCCCATATACTACAATGGCAGCATCTACAAAATATTAAAAGGTATATATGAAATCTTCTAGGATATTGGGGAAAATTCCTATGCAAGACTTATGATAGGGTATGTACAAGAATCACCAAGGATGAGATGATGTGGGTAGATTATGATTTACATTAGTGCCCACATCCATGAAATCACCAACATTTAGAAGAAATATTGTGTTGGGGGTGGCTAGGCGGCACAGTGGATAGAGCACCAGCCCTGGAGTCAGTAGTACCTGAATTCAAATCCAGCCTCAGACACTTACTAATTACCTAGCTGTGTGGCTTTGGGCAAGCCATTTAACCCCATTGCCTTGCAAAAACTAAAAAAAAAGAAGAAGAAATATTGTGTCCTATGAGTCTTCAATAATTTTGCTTGCTCTAGTCCTACATTTTTAACTCTTTAAATCAAAAAATAGTTAACAAGATAGATTTAAAGTTCAATGATGACAATTCTTCATATTTGTCACTACATACAACATGTGTTACTGCATGATTGGTAATTATAAATATCCATAAGCAGATTTTCAAAAGTTTTAAAATTATTTTTACATGTGTAGCCATACAGGTTTTTTTCCTTTCAAAATCTTTCCCTCAAAAAAAAATAGCCAAAATTCAAGGTATACTTTTTTCAGTTTGTACAAAAATGTCATAAGTATCAATCAATATTTTTTTTACCTGAGCTATCAGAAGTACCTAATTTCAAAGCAAGGCTTTGAAGTAAAAAAATAAGTTGTAAAATTCTCCCATAATGTTGGACCCTCCCATACCACTGTGAAAATGCAAACAGGAAGTGGTCAAAACACATGGAAGGGCATAAACAAGGTAGCAGAATGCATAGATATGGGGAACAAGAGGTATTTGAAGCAGTTTTCATTCCTAGGGTTCATACCAATTGGAAACTACCTCTGTTGCTACCATGTCCTGCTTACAGAGTCACATACATCACTTAGCTAAATGGGTGGTACCAATGAGTTGCAGGTTGCTGAGATAGGTCACTGTGCTATATAATGCTGACCTAATCCTCTATTTTTCTGCCATCTACTGGGTTGTTTTTGCTTCCATTAACTCCTCTCTACTGTCTCTTTCTGGTAGTCAATGGAATTGCCCCAATGTGTTTGTGTGTGTGTGTGTGTGTGTGTGTGTGTGTGTGTGTGTGTGTGTGTGTTTCAGTTTACCATAAAGGAACAGATGTCAACTCTTTTATATATAGCCTCAAAAGCAATAATTTTTCATTTAAATTGTCACATAACCAACTTGCCATCAGGTCCTAGGATTAATTTAAATTATGTTTTTAAAAATAACTTGAATATTGTCTGAGCTGCCATTCCCTGGTTTTAGAATGCTATTTGACTTAAAGAGAAAAAATTCCTTTCAAATACTTTTTATACTACCAATTATGGTCCATTTTATACTACCAATTTGTGATCCATTTATCTTGAGCAAAAATTTTATAAGGGGATGGTTGGATGGAGCTTATGACCTTTGTTCTCCTTTCTTGCCCATAACAAAAACACTGTTCTTCCTCCACACAATCAAATGTAAGTTCCTTGAAGGCACAAATGATTTCATTTTTGACTTCAGTCTACAGTCAGTCACAATGCCAGGCAAGTCTTTTTACCTTACCCTTATTTTTACTTTTGCTTTCCCTTTTATCTATCCCTTCTTCCCCCTCCCCCATCTCCCTGTAGGTAGGATAAAACTTTAAACTCACTTGGGAATGTTATTCTCTCTTTGGGCTGAATCTGGTTTAGAGTAGGATTTAACTCATTGTTCACACCCTTCTATCTTTCCTTCCACTATAATAGGTCTTTATATCCTTTCATGTGGTATTATTTAGCCTCTAATATCTAGTCTTCTCCTAATAAAATTTGTCTTTTCATGTCTTATTTTAACCTTATATTGTATATATACAATCCCTCTTGTCAAGATATACTTTTTTATCTGTCCAGATGGAAGTACAATTGATTAATTGAATAACATTACCTCATAGTCATTTCATATCTACAACCTCTGTCCAAGTACACTCCCCTTATCTGGACCAGTAGAAATACAATTTTCAAGGGCCATAAACAACATTAAATTATAATCACTATATACCATACCCTCTTTTAAGTACCTTTATAGAAATAAAATACTCGAGCTAAAATATCATGTAAATCATAGTCACTTCATAATTTAATTATACCCACCCCAACTGTAGTTAAATTATCAAGTAAACAAGCTCATTTCATGATCTATTTATGTCCACTTTCCATACTTCCTCCCTCTGTCCCAATAAAAATAAAATCCCTTGAGCTAAAGTATCATATAAAGCAAAATTTCTTCAAGATTCATTTATACCCACAACTCTATATTCAAATCTCATGAGATAAAATATCTTAATGGATCATCCTAACCCATACCCTCTCTCTAAGTATAACTCTTCTAACTATTCCTAAGAGAAATATAATTCTCAAGAGTTATCTTTACATGTAGGGATGTATGCAGTCTAATATTATTGACTAGAGTTTTTCCCCCTTCTGTTTACTTTTTTAAGTATTTCTTGATTCTTGTATCTGAAGATTGAATTTTCTGCTTTTATTTGGTCTTTTTTTCAGAAAATTTTGAAATTCCTCTATTTCATTGAAAATACATCTTTTATCCACAAAGAATATGCTAAACTTTACTGGGTAGTTTATTATATAATCTAAGACTCTTTGCCCTCCAGAATATCATATTCTAGGCCATCCAATCCATTAAGTCCTGACTATGATTCCTTGGTATTTAATTTACTTCTTTTTTGGCTGATTAGAGGATTTTCTTCTACAGCTGAGAATTCTGAAATTTGGCCACAATTAATTCTGGGATCTCTTTCTGGAGGTGATTGGTGGATTCCTTCCACTATTTTGTCTTCGATGTTAGCACAGTTTTCCATGATAATTTACTTAAAAAGTTTTTTTCCAGGGTCTTTTTTTTTTTGATTGACACTTTCAGGTAGACCAATAATTCATAAATTCTCTTTTCTGGATCTATTTTCCAGCTCAATCATTATTCCTAAGAGATACTTTACATTTTCTTCTATCTTTCAGTCTTTTAGTTTTGTTTGATGGAATCTCAGTTTCTCATAGAGTCATTAGCATCCATTTGTCCAATTTTTAGGGTTTTATTTTCTTCAGTTAGCTTTTGTGTTTCCTTTTCCAGTTGGTCAATTTTACTTTTTAATGAGTTACATTATTTTTCCAGTTGGGACATTTTTACTTTTAAAGGAGTTGGTTTCTTCAGTCAATTTTTCATAATTATCCTACATGACTCTCATTTCTTTTCTCCATTTTTCTTTTTTTCTTTAGTTTTTAAAATACTTTTTGAGTTCTCCCTAGAGGTCTTAATGGATTTTAGGCTAATTCATAAATTCCTTTGAGGTGTCACATGTAGGAAATTTCTTATTGCTTTCCTCTTCTGAGATGGCATTTTTATCCTCCCTATTAGAATAGCAACTTTGTATGTTTAGCACTCTTTGTGGGTTTTGTGCTCATTTTGTCAATTGAGCTGTGTTCCTAGGGTATAGGGAGTATAATATCAAGCTTTTTGAACTGGTGTTGTTCAGCAGCAGTTTGTTTCCAACCCAGTCCCATCTATTGTACCAGCATTCTCAGGCTCAAACTTTGTCTTCTGAACAACAGGTGGGGCCCTCCCTGGTAGCCTGCTGTTATATGGCCTGCTGAGCTGGGACCTGAGCTGCACTGTGACTAAGAGCCTCCTGCTGGCTTTCCCACTCTCTCACTTATGCTTACCCTTTTACCCAGAAGAGATCTTTGCTGAAGTTCTTCCTCCTTTGATATCTTGAGTTGAGAACTTATTTTGCTCTTTTTTGGCTGTAATTTGAAGCTTTAAAGTTATGTAGAGACTTCATTTAAGGTTGTTTCAGGAAAAGTTCAGAAGTATGCTAGCTTCATACCACCATCTTGACTCCTCTCCCTCAGTTTACCAGAAAAGTACTTAATATTTGTTAACTGGGTGATTTAAGTCATCTTTTTTCCTGTAGTAAAAATAAGAAGGACTTTTAATGCTGAACTGAAGAGCTGGTATTTCACGTTTGAAATGATATGGAGTCACTTGGAGTGACTGGAGAAACATGGTGAGATTTGTGTATTAGGAATATTAGTTTAATATTTAAATATTAATGAAAAAGCAAAAAAAATGTTCTCTCCTAACTAGCCCTCACTAACCACTAGAATGGTTAATTAATAAATTCATCCTGTAATATGAATCCAATGTGATTAGACTAGGGCTTAGTGTTATGAAAATCTAGGAATTACAACATATAGGAGGAAAATTGCTAAATGAAAAAGATCAGCAATATCTGACATTTAAGAGATCATTGGCAACCTTACAAAGAGTAGTTTCAGATGAATATTGTATATAGAGGCCAGAATATAAGGGAATCTGAGGAGAAATGAAGATGAGCTTAAATGGCTTTTTTATGGCTGAGAAAGGGAGATATGGCATGAAGGAGTAGAACTATGAATTGGAAGGGTTTTTTAAGGATAGGGAAAACACAGATTTTGTAAACAGAAGAAAAAGAGCCAATAGATAGGGAAGGATTAAACTAAAGGAAAGGATGTTTGGGGGTGGGGAGGAAATTGTCAGAGGAGATAGAAGAGAATGAGATTAAGGACATAAAATTGAGGTATTGGTGATGAGAAAGGCCATCTTTTCATAAGAAATTGGAACAAAGAGGAAGAGGATTGAAGTTATATGAGGTCATCTGCTCATAAGTTTAAGAGGAAGTGTGAAGAGAATGTAGGAAGCTTGAGAGAGAAGAAAGTTTGGAACAATCATTGAAGGAGATATGCTAAGACTCAATTATGAAAGAATAAATGCATTATTTTGTAAGGGTCCAGGTGAGATTAAATAACAAATTTTCAGTAAAATTACATTCAAAAAACTACACTCAACCATTTGGGAGTAAAGGTAAAAAGATGAATGGTTATAATGTAAGTGGGATAATAATAATCTAAAATTGGGGTTTGGTAAAGGATAAATAATTATAGATTAAGAGCTAAGTATTTAAATGAAGAGGGCAGTTTTTACTTGAACTGGCTAACTCAAGCCTGAGAAGGAAGGAAATTTTAAGGATAAAAGCAATAGGCTGGTAAACCATTGAGACAGGGGTATTGGAGGTTGTTGTGCAGATAAAACTATCAGAGGAGTAAAGCATTGGGGAAAAAAAGAATTAGTGATGGTAAAGTCCTGTGGAAATGGTGAGATGGCCATCTTTGTGTGTAGCAGAGGTTTACAGAGAGGGTGGAGGGAATGGCATTTGAAGAGACTGAAGGTTAGAGTGTTTGAGAGGGCATCAGTACCAAAGATGAGGCAAGTCTTGGATGAGAGAAAAAAGCTGTGAGGTGGATATTAAATTCACTGAAAAAGGATGGAGAATGATTGGAGGGTTGTAGATAATGATCATAAGGAAATGGAGATGGTTATCTACCTGAATCAAAAGGACTTTGACTTTGATTCAAAAGGACCTGAAGTCTCCTTAAGCAATAACTGCAGAGATGGTGCAGAATTAGCAATGTGAAACAAGGAGATAAACAAGGATTATAATCTCTTGGAAGTGAAAGGGTGGACAGGGCAGATTACCAGAAGATTTTGATTGTCAGAAGATGTTGGGAGATGTAAGAGCAAGAGAAGAATGAAAATGGAAAGAGTACTACTATCTTTGGAATTAAAGGATGGGTTGAAATCTCATTCTGACACAGTTTAGTTTTGTCTAAGTTCTCTGGGCCTCAGACCCTCTTCTGTAAAATGTTGGGGTTGGCATCTTTACTTCCCTCTAGCTCTAAGTTCAATACTATGAAGTTTGTTTAAAATAAAAGAAGAGGAAAAAAGAAAATAAAAACTAAAAAAATAATAATAGAAGAGGGATCCTCAAAGACAGAAAAGAAGGAGAGGACAGAACTGGCATCCACTGTAGATGGTGATTAGAAAACCAGAGTTGGTTTCAGAAGAAGGGGGATGGTTTTTCTCTTTTTCTCAAAGAGGTACATCTTTGCTAGCTATGTTCACCTATGAAATATAATAATGAGAACTAGGAAATAAAGAACTTCCGAGCAGCTGAAATAAATATCACAAACTCCATGTACTTTTTTTTTAGTTTTTTTTTTTTTTTTGCAAGGCAGTGGTGTTAAGTGGCTTGCCCAAGGCCACACAGCTAGGTCATTATTAAGTGTCTGAGGCCGGATTTGAACTCAGGTACTCCTGACTCCAGGGCCGGTGCTCTCTCCACTGCGCCACCTAGCCGCCCCCACTGCGCCACCTAGCCGCCCCCATGCACTTTTATTTATCAATGTTATCTCTAAAATTAACTGCTAGATAATATAGACTAAAATCCCGTTACAGTACTTTTTGGCAAGGTGGTAACTCTGTTCTCTGAAAAGGTTGGAATTTATTCTTTTAAAAATCACAATAGAAAAGTATTTTTGACAATTAAAAAGGCATTTCTTCTTTGTTTTGTGTGTGTGTGTGTGTGTGTGTGTGTGTGTGTGACCATATTAGGGGTTTTCTTAGCAAAGATGCTGTAGTGGTTTGCCATTTCTTTCTCCAACTCATTTTATAGATGAGGAAACTGAAACAAATAGGGTTAAATGACTTGTCCAGGATAACACAGCTATTAAGTATCTAAGGCTGTGCAGCAGCTATAGCACATTATTCATATCACATTAGATTCATATTACAGGATGAATTTATTAATTAACCATTCTAGTGGTTAGTGAGGGCTAGTTAGGAGAGAACATTTTTTTTGCTTTTTATTAATCTTGCTGAATTCAGACAGTCTCCTACCTTATAACATAAAATTTAGTGTTTTCCTGATATTTGAGTTGATTTAAAAAAGTAACATAATTCATATAAGTTTTTTTTGTCAGGGGTATTAGAATTTTGAGTAAGGTTAAATAGTTTAGAAGGTTAGGGCTATATAACTAACTATTACTATGTAACTAATTATATAGTTAGTCCTTATTCATAACCTATCTCCTTTACCCAAAGAAGAAACACTGGGAATCAGAAAGAATAATGAATAATGAGTTAAAATGAATAGTAGCAATTAGGAATATGAAAGAACAAAGCCTGATCCAACAGATAAGAAAATTGATCCAATAGATGAGGAAAACATTACCTTATTTATTTTCATGGGAATTTAAATATGAAAGAAAATTCAAACAATATTTAGACTTGGTTTTTATTTTATGCGCAATGATTATAAAACATCACAAAAAGATTATATAAATGACAGAATCTTCAAAATGAGCAGTCCTAAGATGAAGGGAAAAACTAAAAAGGAGTCTTGTTAGTTCAAGAATTGGTCCATAGCCAATTTTCTGTGAATTCCTTTAAATAATTGTAAAGATAAAATCCACAACAGATTTTTATCACATCAGGATGTTTATATCAATGGCACCAATAAATCACATCTTGAACTTTTAGTAAATTTGTTGTTTGGTAAATTTGCATTTACCATTTTGCCTGACTCAAGTAGTCTTCACAAATTCAACAAACCAGGAAATATGTATTTCTCAGTGGCACCAGAAATTATTTTTATCATTCATTATGCTTTTTATAAGTGATATGGAGGGACTGTTCTGTAATAAAGTACCTAGAAAAATTAAGAAAATGATTTTCAAATGAAGAGATGGTCATTAGGACAGTGGTGAACACTCAAGTGCCAGCAGCACAAGAATTTTAGACTTACTTTGCATTGTTTTGATCCGCTGTTGTGAGATTAGCCAAGGCAAGAGAAGTTGCTTCTTTTAGTTCATCATTTTCACTTCTCAGCAACTGAACTAGCTGTGGGATCCCTTTAAAAATATAGATTAAAAATGCAACTAAATAAATTATAGAACACTAAAAGAGGATAATATGCTGAATAAATTACTCCAGTATCTTTGCCACAAAAAAGCCCAAAAAAGGGTCACAAGGAGCTGGAAATTACTGAAAATTACTAAACAAATGTCAGTGAATCATATTAGAATTCTTATTACCTTGTGTATTAAAAAACTCTTTGCTGGCCAAATTCTCAGACATTGCTGAAATCACCTCAGCAGCTGCAGCTTTTGTTCCATCATTCTCAACTCCCAAAAGGTTTATGAGACACTTTTCCACCTCTTGTTCATGCAGAATTTTTCTATTTTCAGCTTTTTTTATGAACAAAAATAAAAATAAAGTTCACCAAAGTAAAAATTCTTCAAGAGAATGCTACTTTCAACTTTTGTGACAAAGAGGCTATAAAGAATATAGAATTTCTACCCAATTAGCCTTTAAGCCAATGAATTTGTTATTCATACTTGATAGTGTTAGATAAAATATTTTGTAATGCTGTCATCATGGAAATTATCCTTTAATATAGAAGCTAGCAGGCCATAAATTATAGCTTTGAAATCAGAGGTATGCTGGTCAATGTTTTTTTTAAAAAGGCTCTCTGAAAGAACTATATGAATGACATACTTTCATATTTAATCTGCATCATTGGTATTTTCCCCATTCCTTTCTTAAGTCTAAACAATCAACAAAACAAGAAATCAAGCTCTGATTTGTTCCATAGGTCAATTTGCAAGGGTGTAAAGACTCACAGTGAAAATTTAGCCATTGACTTTCAGGTGTGAGTTAGCTCTAGCACAAGCTCAGTAACATATAATTAAAGGGTACTTGGGAACAAGGAAGGGACCATATATGTGGTTTCAGCAATGGATGAAATTCCTGGTAAGGAAATCGCCTCCCCATACTCAGGTACAGATAAGATTATAGCAACTGTCTGTAGCATATAGTTTTAGAAAATTGTGGGTTTCAAGATGTTAAATGACTTGCCCAAAGTCACACAGTATGTAACAGAGGCAGGACTTTTGAATCCGGGTGTACTTGATTTCAAGATCAGTTCCTCTATTCATTACATCATATTACCTCTTGATTAGCATGATACAATTGATCTTTTATTTTTATACCACAAATACCTCACAAATCAATGATTTGTTCAATTTGGCCACTCCTATAATTAAGGCATGCCTTCATAGTCTTCATTACTTACTATGATAAAATAATTTGTCTTTCTGTATTTAATCTAATGACTGGTCTCCTTGGACTTAGCTAGGCTGGTCCTCAGCTCACAAATGCTCTAAGGCTTTTCCAGCTTGGTTGAGTTCAATCAGCTCTAATATTCTAATATCAGGTGAGAACAGAGCTTGAAATCATTGTTTATTGAGATAAACTTAAAATAATGAACACATTTATAGATTATAGTTCATTTGACTAAAAATATAGACTTGTCTGTAAATATATATATGTATATATATATATATATATAACCTACATGTAGATATGAATACATTTATTCAATGCCATATACCATATTATCCATAGATAAATACATATGGAGAAATCTTCTAATCAGAAAACTGGAATTAAAGCTATAAGGATGTTTTCCCCTAAATATTAGGTACTTTCCTTTTTCTTTCTTGGTCTCTGGATTTGGCTGGATTTGTCATATATAAAAATAAAATTAGTAAATAAACATGCTAAAATAATTTCATTACTTTGAAACAGAAATTACTAAATGTTACAATAAATGGTTGTTGTCTTTTGCAGCTAATTCTAAGTAACTGTATTCCTATTTTATCAAAACCTGTGCTAGGCAAAAAATTGTTGAGCACATTATGCTTTAGATGCCCTAGAAAGTTACAAGAGACTGGTTTGAAAAGTAACAAGAGTTCACAGTAGGTCTATTTCTTAACAATTTATTTTATTGTTTTGGTCATAGATTAAAATAAATTTATATCATAAGGGATAGATGACTAAAATATTTAATAATAAATTACTGTATAAAAGATTAATCTTTCATATTCAAAAAATCTAATAAAAATTAACTCAAGAAATAATTCCAAAAATATTCATTTTGTTTTCATTCAAAAGTACTGTTCAAGATTTTTTAGTTATCAAATGCTTTCTTTCTTTTTACAGTGATTAGCTATTCATATGAAACTACAACTCATCTTTTTAACAGACAGTTACTATCTTTGACCCTTCGCTTATCTGAACATATTAAACTAGGAAAAAAATAGATGTAATATGGTCAACAGTCTTCTCCTTTTCAAGAATCTCAAGCCATTAATTAATGAACTGTCTCATCATTCTATCCTTTTAGTCTCTTAACCTCTTAATTTAAAATTGAACATAATCTTTTCATAGCTATATTTAGTTTAAAAATCCATATTCAAACATTTGAATCTTTAATATATTCACTCCCAAAATATAGCATCAGGAAGATTCCAATTAACCATAATATTCGAAAATTTATAATAGCTTGATCCAAATAGTTTTGTTCACAAATTATTTGTGACATCATTATCCAACTTTTTAAATAGACATCTACTAATGTCACTTTTTTAAAAATAGTGTCTTAATATCCATTGCCAATAGAACAAATTAAGGAAATCAGCTTTATAATAGGGAACTGTTACACACCCAAAATAGTAAATATATAATTATTGGAGAGGTAAAAAAAAATCATTTAAATCAATATTGCAGGTAATTAGTTTCCCAACCCTGCTGGAAATGTTCTAAAACCCAGCTGTGTTCACCAAACCTCAAAAGTACAGACTGCTGTGTCGTTATAACAGATTTTAAAGATGAAAAAAATATTAGTTCAGGACTTTGTTGAATTCCTACAACAAGTGAAATATTTACATTTTAATTACAGAAACAGTGAAGATGTATATGTGAGGTAAGCTACTAGTACAGTGATGAACTTTAAAACAAATCAAAGAGTTTTTGTGATTTTCATACTCATTTTTTTTCCATGCTAAGGAGTTGTTCTTGTAGCACTTTCATCCCTAAAGCCAAGCTAATGTGAGTCCATAAACCTAGCTGGGAGGAGTATAATGAACTCTTTCATCCTCCTGGAGTTAGGTCAAACACTTAGCAATCTTGGTTTTACACATGGTAAGGCCATGTAATTTTTTTTGCTCACCTTGACCAGATTTCCTGTTTTATTTTAAAAAGATTTCACATATGCTCCTTGGCACTTGAGAGCAGGGGAGGAAGTGGGAACTGTGATTTCATCAGCCTGAGGAATATCCAGTGTGAAAAGTCCTTCCAAAAATTTTCTCTTTATCTGTACTTTGCATTGATGCATTTAGATAGTTCTTTATGTAATTGCATTACTGGAACTCTATCTAGTAGTACCCACCTAGATAGATACAAAAGGGCAGGGTGCCATAGTGCCAATCAGGAGGACTCATTCCAAAATTTAAATATGACCTTGAACATTCACTAGCTGGTGTGACTATGAACAAGTCACTCCACCTTGTTTGCCTCAGTTTGTTCATGTATAAAATGAACTGGAGAAGGAAATGGAAAACCACTGTAGAATATTTGTCCAATAGATAAAATTTCCTCATTTTCCCCATAAGGAAACTGGACCTGAGGGAAGTTGAATGACTTGCCCAGGGTCAAAACTGTCTAAAGTGAGATTATGAACTTGCATTCTTGACTCCAAGTCCAATGTTGAAGTCCCACTCCATCACACAGCTGCCTACTCTTAGAGACAAGATCTGCTAAGATCTATGAACTTTTCTAGGGATCCATATATAAAAGATGGTAAATGTTTTTCTTTTTCAGATGTTATTTTTGCTTTACCTATTGACTGTTTAGCTTGCCCTGATGGGACTTGTGAGAGACAGGACTGGCTAATTACTCAAAAAAGCATTTATTAAATGCCTACCTTATGGTCCTGTGCTAGGACCAGGGATACAGAGCCAAAAAAATGAAGTTAAGGAACTAAGGCAGAGATTAAATGACTTGTCAAACAGCATATAAAGTATCTGAGGTGGGATTTGAACTCAGGTCTTCCTGACTTTAGGCCCAGTTCTTTATCTACTGAGCCACCAAGCAAATTTGAGAGAGAGAGAGAGAGAGAGAGAGAGAGAGAGAGAGAGAGAGAGAGAGAGATGAATTAAAAGGCAGGAAAATTGGAGTTTAGCTAAAGTGATGAAAAAAGGAAGATGAGGGGTAAAAAAACTAGATGTTCTCCTGCTAGATAGAAGGCATAAAAGTCCAGGTAGGAAAGCTCAGCCCAGGGTCTTAGGGGTCTATCAAGACAGGTGCATGAAGGGGTACCATACTTAGGCCCAGGGTCTACTAAGGCATAGAGTAATAATTAGTTCAACAAGAAAGGCAAAAGCCCTGAAGGTTGTGAACTCCAATCGTAATGCTTGGGCAGAGGCTTTTTGCATTTTCCATCCCTTACTTTTCTGTTTCCTGGATGTGGGTTTTTCTTGGCTTCCAACTTTGAATATGACTATTAAAAGATTAGAAGACGAGAGATGAAAACTCAGATAAGGGAGATTAGGAATCTCTCACAGAACCTCAAAGAAGTTAAGAAAGGATATATAATAAGGTTAAGACTTCTTTAGAGTCTTGTTGTTATAGGCATTTGTAAGACATGGATCTTTGTGGAGACATGCATCACATGTTCTTATTGGCCTGATAAACATCACTAATTAACCTGGCTCAATCAAAGGCAGTATCAGTAATAGCTGTGGGTGCTAAGTGTGGATTTATCACCCACAGTTAGGTACTTGCCAATGGGGCTACACCAACAAATACCTGCATCTTTCAATGGACTCATTAAAAGTATCTCTCACACAACTGAGCAGTTAGGAGATGTTTAAGAGTCAGAGGAAAAGAAGAATTCCTCCACACTGATTTTAGCCTCCAGGATTTCTACTCATTCAGCTTGAAGCTTCCAGAGTGGTGTTCCCTTATGTCACTATGGGACTCATCATCAGCTTCTCTAATCTGGGTAGCTCTCTTGAGAACTAGCAATCATATCCCTTCCCCTACCTTGTTTTCAGGTAAAGCAGAAAGCAGATGATAGGCAAAGATAATAGGCATAGTGACAATCATCACCCCTAAAATGCAGGTCTGACCATGTAATTCCCTACTCAGCCTACTCCACCAGTAGCCTATGGAAACATCTATTGGGTATTAAAAACTCTTCACAATCTCACCCATCCTACCTTTCCAATATTCATGTACATTTTACCCCTCCACAAACTCCTTGCAGCTGTTACTCCCACAATAGATCCTATCTTAGCTCTCTGTGGCTTCACAATGGTTATCTCCCATTGGTGCAACGCTCTCCCTCCTTCAAGACTCAAGGCAAACAAGGCTTGAGGTATCTCCTAGACCCTTCAACTGCTTTCAAAGAAGACCACAACATCAGGGAGGTGATGCCATTACAAGCATTTGAATTGGATTTGAGTGACAGGAGCTGTGCTAAGTCACCAGCCTCACTTTCTCCTCCAGAGCCATCTGGGCCCAGTGGCCAGATATGGATTAGGACAACTAGAGACAATCCTGGATACAATCCCGGTTAAGTGACTTGCCCAAGGCCACACAGCTAGCTAAGTGGCAAGTGTCTGAGGCCAGATCCAAACTCCTGTCCTCCTGAATCCAAGGCCAGTATTCTATCCACTGCACACCAAGCTACCCCTTCTCTATGTATATGTCTGTTTTTGTTTATGGTGTCTCACTCATAAAGACTGTGTTTTTGAAAGGCAGGGGCTCTTTCAGATCCTGGGTCCCTATCTCTGGTATCTAAGAAGGAAGCAAGCAAAGAAAAACTTAGTGAAAGTCATAAAGAGCCAGACTGGGAACACAAATAAATACAAGTAAAAAGAAAAACAGGTCCTGCCCTCAAGGTCTTTATATTCTAATTGGGAAAGATAATGGATAAAAGGGACTTGAAAAGGAAAGGGGAGGGAAATGATTTAGGGACCTGATTTTGAATCCAGAAAGTCTGGAATAGGGTTAGCAGACAGTCTTGGACCACTTCACAAAATGGAAGTCCAAGAGGAATTTACCTATGTGAGAAGGGGAGGTAGGCCAGGTGAAGGTCTATTCCATTGTGAAAAGGATGCTCCAGTCCCTGAGGTTGAAAGACATTTCAGAATGTGAGAGGGGTAATGGAACAATTTTTGAATTGCAAAAGATAAGGAATGGAACTGGGGAAAACACCATGCCTACACACAATAGGCATCTAAATGCTTGCTTGATTAGTGCCTTTGATTGAGGAGCACAGAATTTTAAGAGATTTGGTTATTCTCATAAGATATTGAAAGCTTCCTCATGAAAAGAAGGAAAATTCAGAAAAGAAGGCCTAAGTTGAATACCTAAATGAATTCAGGCTTATAAAAACTACTTGGGGCTGAAAAAAAGGCATTCTTAAAAGGACCTTTGAAGCACAGGTTGTGTACTATTGGGGGAGCCCATACCACCAAAGGCAGCAATGTCTGTGCTGGCAGTTTAGGGTAGGACATGACCTGTGCTTTGAGAGGGGTGATGAACTAGAGATGTGGAATGAGATCTTTTGCACATTTAGCTTTGGGCTAAATTACAGAAAAGTCAGTTCTTCTTCCCTCAGTGATTATACCACTTATCAAATTTTGCTTCATACTGAATCATTATGGGTGCTTTGTTGGTAATTTTCTGGGCTATTCCTAGGTTTTGGGGGAAGGTGGAGGGGATCTTGCATTTGACCCAGTTATTCACAGGCTGTGAATAACTATGAACAGTAGCAATGCAAGATTTGGACCCAAGGCATCCTTCTACAGATTTCCTGTATCTTCTTTTTTCTGTGAATGTGAATGCTTTAGAAAAAGACTTTAGTTAATGACCCAGGTCAGGGTTATTTGGCTTTCACAGAGCAGAGTTTAAACTGAAGAGGAATATTCCTGTTTGTAGATGACTGTGTGGTTGTATCAAGCCTTGAAATGTGGCAGCAACTCTATAATTATTCAGAGTTTGGTCTGATCAGCTACACAAGAGAAAAAAAAGTGGTTCATGAATATCTAACCCTCAGAGCTCAACATCAGTATTTTTGCCTGGGAAGGATAGTTAAAATGGCCAGCAAGTCTTCTCCCAGAAACAAAGGCCCATATTGTTAATACTAATATCCTACCGACATTCCAAATCACAATACACTATACAGTAAAGGAGAAATTTAAAATAATCAACAGACAGAGAGCAATGGAGGGATATATGATAAATATGGGAGCGGTCTCACCACACAATAAGGAATTTTGATGAAATGAAGTACAGGATGTCATCAAGGAAATGTAAAATAAAAAGAACAAGGGACAATGTATTGACAGTCTTTTGGCTCTGGATATCCTCAAAATGTCCAGCTAAATCAAAGGAAGACTCTCTACATTGTTCAATAGACCTCCTGTCATGAACACATGGGAGGATATGGACATGAGCAGGAATAGTTAGGTTGTGATCCCTAGAGGAAAAACATAAATAGATGAGATTATGGATTCATTTGGGGTTGGTCTCCATGATAAGTTAAATTCCTTTAGTGACTCCTGAGTGTCATGACTGATAAAGGGCACTGCCCTGGAGCTCTACAACATTAGCCTGCAGCATATATTTAAGCACACTCTGCATCTTAATTATCAATGCCACACTCACTAGTGAGGGACTCAGGTTCATATAGACAGTTGAGGAGCTATAAATGGTAGCCCTAAAGCTCCTCTAGATCTGAGTGCATCTCAGAGACTGTGACCACAAGTGTTGTGATTAATGTTGTATGTACAATATTGGTAGCCATCACATATGCTAGAATATATAGAAAAATCTCTGCAACTTCACTGTGGGTGTCTAAATGCTCTTTCACAAGCCCTTCATTATAATAATGATAATAATCATAAGCATTTATGTAGCATTTTAAAATTTATTGTGGGCTTCACAACTGGATGATGAGGTATGTACACTATTATGTCCTCCTTATAGAAATTAATGGTTTGTCCATGATCATATAGCAAGGAAGAACACAAAATTTGGATTCAGATCTTCACTTTATATCAAACTTATATCAAACTTCACTTATATCAAACTGGCATCATTAACCTCATATTTCCCTTCATGTGACTAGGCTGGTGCCATTTTGAGGGGCCTTGGATCGTCTCTTAGGTGCTCTCACTCAAAACTTATAAACTAATGACTCTAACTAAATTTTCGAGAGACAGAATCCATAGAGGGATCCAGTGAGGCAGTTCTCCAACCCAAGGTAACCTGGAAAAGAGTAGAAAGACTCCGCTCCAGGGGGTTGGAGGGGCGGCTGCCAGAGCAGGAACCTGGAGCCTCCTGGAGGCAGCCCCAGGGCACTAGGAGCCCTGGCTCACAGCAGCAAGGGCAGTTTCCTGACCTACACTCAGGGAGCATCAAGCACAACTTGGGGGATCAGCAGGGGGAACCCCTGCCAGAGCAAGCACATGAAAACCAGCCCTCAGGGCACACAGTGAGCAGTGTGGCCTTGGCAGCCCAGATACAGGAACGGGAAGCAGGAAGAGCTGGGAAGCAGGAGCCCCCAGGGCATGATTGCTGAGCCTAGGGAGGGGAGTGGAGAGAGACTGATAAGAGACAATCCAAGGCCCCTCAAAATGGCACCAGCCTAGTCACATGAAGGGAAATATGGAGGTTAGTGATACCAGTTTGATATAATTAAAGTGAAAATCTGAATCCAAATTTTGTGTGTTTCCTTGCTGTATGATCATGGACAAACCATTAATTTCTATAAGGAGGACATAATAGTGTACATACCTCATCATCCAGTTGTGAAGCCCACAATAAATTTTAAAATGCTACATAAATGCTTATTATTATTACAGGACTCTAGGGTTCTGACCACATTCAGATCCTGATAGCAGTCTAGGCCCTCCACAGAACAGCAAGGGGCCTCCCAACCTCAGCCCCGTGGCAGAGGGGTGTGCTTATGGTCATTCACAGACCAGGAGGGAAGACAGAGCCTCACACACTGAGATCCTTGTGGGGGGTGTCCCAGTAATAATCAAAAGCTCAGGAAGCACCCCAAAACCAGGCACAGACTGGAGAAATGAGTAAGTAGAGACAAAAGAGGAACATCATTGAGAAATACTTTGCCTGTGATCCCAAGAAGGATCAAAACACTGGATCTGAAGATGAGGAAGCACAAGCTCCTGCATCTAAAGACTCCAAGAAAAACAGAAACTGGGCTCAGGCTATGACAGAGCTCAAAAAAGACTTTGACAATAAAATGAGAAAGATAGAAGAAAAATTGGGAAAAGAAATGAGAGAGATGCAGGAAAAAACATGAAAATGAAGTCAACAGCTTAATCAAGGAGATCCAAAAAAATGCTGAAGAAAATAACATGTTAAAAACCAGCAGAGGTCAAATTGATAAAACAGTTAAAAAATGTTATTGAGGAGAAGAATGCTTGAAAAAGCAGAATTGGCCAGATGGAAAAAAAGAGATAAGAAAGCTCTCTGAGGAAAACAAATCTTTTAGATAAAAAAATAGTACTGAGGGAGATTGCTGATTTTATGAGAAATCAGGACACAATACTTGAAAAACCAAAGAATGAAAAATTAGAAGAAAATGTGAAACATCTCATGGAAAAAAACAACTGATACGGAAAACAGAAGACTTGTGTACAAGAATTGACCTTGATATTGGGTCTATGACCTTTTATGGGACCCTAAATTTGACTTTCAAAGATAATAATACTTATACTCTCTACCTCACAAGATCATTGTGAGAAAAAATGGTCATTAACCTGAAAATATTTATGTCAATGAGTTGAGTTTGAATGTGAGTTCAAATGTGATCTCAGATACTTCATAGCTATATGTTCTTAGCAGTATGATGCTGTGTAAGTAAGTCACTTAATCTCTGTTTGCTTTAATTCTTTGAAGAAGGAAATAAACAAATGGCAAACCTCTCCAATATCTTTGCCAAGAAAACACCATGGGGGTCACAAAGAGTTGGACACAACTGAACAAGCAAAAAACTACAAATTTTGGTACACAATTTATGACACCAGAAGTCTGGGCAAGTTCAGTTTTTATCAGCTGCTACAGACACCTTCTGAGGGAAAGGGCTATGGGAAAGCTCTAGTTTCCAGCCCAACTGGTCCCTACCAAAACCTACACTTCCTATTCTTCACCCACAACTCTCTTTGACAAAACAACTTCCCTAAGCTCATAGTGACCAAGTATCATGATACTCCCACATATCATCCATGTGCCTATATGATCACCCTTCAAAGAATTCAAACAACTTCCATCCTCAAATCTTTATTAACAATAATAGCTAATAAATGATTTTATTTTTTTCTAAATCACTTTCAAAATAGAGATGAAATCCTGCTCCTGACATGTCCCGGCAATGAGACTCAGGGCAAGTCATTTAACTCTTTAATACTCTTAAAGCAAGTGTTCATTTAATTAACTTCATAAGCAAGAAGTTAATACCTATACTCTGATGCCCCATCCGTGAATGTATTTCTTTTTGCCTTTCATGTTTTTTGGTCTGACAATATGCCCACATGCAAAAGCATAGCACTTAATTACTACCATATGATTGCATTAGTGTTTTTTGCTAGGAACTTGGAAAAACTTCATGATATTCTCAGTCATTGTCATCTGTTGCCTTCACCTGCACAGATGCCCACATTGGGTGTAACCACCTACCTTTCCTTCTATCCTCAGCAAAAAAAGAAGGCACTATCTCTAAAGGTCTGAAGCCAATCATACTTTGTCTCTTTTATTAAGATATTAATTACTTGAAAAATGATCCCATCAGCCATGTAAGAACACATCAATCAGTTAACCAAAGGAGTATGGAAGAAAAATCTCCATGGGATCACAGATGAATAGTGCAGAAAATATATTGTCAATATAAGTGAAGCAATCTTGGCAATAACTGCCACAAGCAGGATGACAACCTACCAAGGACTTCTTGTTTGTACTGAAAATACCTGGACCTGGAATACTAAGTAATATTCCTGGGGGTTGTTTTTTTTTTTTGGATCTCTTTCTCGGGGAGATTGGTGGATTCTCTCAATTTCTATTTTACCCTCTGCTTCTAGGATTATATGGTAAAAGTTGGTTTATCCTTAAAGAGAACCTTAACTTGAGAGGCAGCATGGGGAAGCAAAGAAAAGGTAGAAGATATGGATTCTAATCCCAACTTAGACATTTATTGCCTGGGTGTTCATGGGTAAATTATTTAACCTCAGCTTTCTGGTTTTTAATAGGAGAGAGCAATTATACTATCAAGTGTGAAGAACAAAGACAAGATTGGTTTGACAGGAAAGTACTTTGCCAGACTAAAAGTACCATACAAGTAATTTCAAATTCTTTCTTTGGACTAGATTTCCTAGTATAATTCTCCCTACTTTATCCAGGTATAATTTCTATCAGTGAAATTTTGCTCTTTGAACTACAACAAGAGTTGCAAGGAAGGTCTCCATAGTGTGGATTAAGAAGGAAATGTTTCCTTTATTATATGTGTTCAGAATGTAACTCACTTAAAATAGTCAAGCTGTCATTCTTGGAAACAGGAGTGATACAGAAGGAGAAAAACTTAAATCACATATTGTGTTAAATAAAATACTCCCCAATAGAAATAAATTAAAACTGCAGTTTCCTCTTTGGTTCTGTTGACACAAACAAACTATTCCAGTTTTGCAGATTTATGTTAGCAGAACTCATCACTGTAATGAAAACTGTATTATGTATAGTTATGAATATAGAATTTTTCATATCCTGGTACATGGAAGTACTAGATTTAGATTACAACTTGAAAAATTACTATATAGATACCATTCCTAGCACAGACTTATTTAAATTAAACAGTAGCTTTCATAATCACAAATAAGGCACATTTTCTGTATAATCCTAAAATCCATAGCAAATAAGAGAATGTATAAAAAAAATCCCTGTAGAGAATGAGTAATTATAAAAAGATAAGAACATGACTAAATTACATTGGCGGTTATTAATCTGTTGGCTAGAGTATAGTCTTATACCACTGACAAAAGAATCTCTAGGCTACCTGGCTTGACAGACCCTAAGTGAAAGGATTAGTTAGTTGTACAGTCAGCTGGTTAATTGAAAGCAGACAGGGATGTGGTACAGTACCCATTAAGCAAAATTAAAATGTCAAAGAAAATATGTATATTTTGCCTTTAAAAATGATACATACGGTCATAAGCTGCTCTGACAATCGCTTTAGCTGCATTCTTCTGGATATCAGGAAAGGTGGTATTTTCTGCAAAATTCATGAGTTTCTTAAGACCTCCTGCCAACTGAAGCTGTTGCATAATATCCACATCCTGAAGACAATTGGCTAATACAGCAAGAGCTTCGATGTGGAGATCATTAAATTCCTAATAATAAAACAAGATTTTAGTAGGGTTCTCATATTTTGGTCAATCTTTCATGGAAAGGGGGATTAAGATCATCATATACATTTGTTGTGGCAGAGGCAGGAGGAAAGCATGGAAGTCCTTCCATGGATCATCAAGTTTGACATCTTTCCTTTTTCATTTACCCCTTGCCTACTGCCCCACCCACCACAATTGTAAAGGCAGTGTCTGGGATCTAATCAGGATTCTGGGCTTTTGCCAAGATACTAGAGCTATACAATTCCATCTAAGTAATGACTAAAATAAAATTTCTTGTAAACTTCCCAGAAATTGTTGAATAATTTAGGTGATCGGGCTAGTAGGTGTCAGAGGTAGGGCTTGACTGCAAAGTCAGCCTCTCAGAAATTTATAGTAATAAGAATTTTATATTCTTATTTTGAGGGAAATATTTGGAAAGCCTATGAGATAAGGTAGCATGGCATAGTGGATAGTCAGCCAACCTCACAGTTAAGGAGACCCAGTTTCAAGTCAATACATCTGACACATACCAACTCTGTGACACTGGGCAAATCATTTAATTTTCCCAAATACCCAATGCAAGATTTTAAGACAAGTTGCCAAAAAATAATCCATCTGCATTGGCAGGAAGGATTTCCTCACTTGGAGATGCCTTCAGCAGTGAAAAAGCAAGCTGAGACCAAACAACAATAATTATAATTTCTGAAACAAAATGTGTGTGGCTTGTTTTTCTGAAACTTAGAAATTGCAGTAAGAGCATTCTTGAAATGGTATAAAATTGGGCAATGAACTAGCTAAAGGAATAAAGAAAATTCATTCTTTGGAGTTTAAGACATGACATAGAAAAGTGAATTTTTCTGCCTCCTCTTTTTTGGTCAGCATAACATATTCACAGCCTCAAATGATAGAGCAAGGTGATTTAACTGGTATTATGTGATATGTGAATTGCTTAGGCAGAATTATAATTACTGATTCCCTGTGCTATCTTCCAACCACTAGGTCATGCTGCTTCTCCATTTGGAATTTAAGGCTAAATAAGACAACAGGAAAGACAAAACTTTCCAAATTACATTTAAAAACAGCAAAATGACAGTATAAATCTTTTCAAGATGAAGAATATATTTATTTTAAAGTATGAAATATTAGCAAACATAAAATGAAGATAAAAGGCATCAGTTAGCTATTCTCTTCTGAAAGGAGAACCCTCTTAAAATATGCTGCTCTCCTATCTGGGTTTTCAGAGCATGGCTTTCTTAATTCTCATCTAACCTGCCTGACACTGTTCAGTATTATTTGTTGCTTCATCTTTCATATCATGCCCCACCCACCCCAATGGACCCTGATGGCTCCAGTGCAGAAAGTAGGGCTGGTAACAGCACAGGCCCTCCTCACTCAAATTCAATTCATTTGCTTGTCATGGCATCACCTCCATGATATCATGATCTTCTTTGAGGACAAAGGACAAACATCATCATCATCATCATCATCATCATCATCATCATCATCACCATGCCCCCTAATGGTGGTTGTATCCCAAGACTTTATTCTGGGTCTTCTTTTGCCTCTACATTCTCTTTCTCTCACCTCCTCAACCTCCTTCAGTGTTGTTATGATCAAATGAAATAATAATTTTTTAATTTAATTTTTCTTACATTTAAAATTCTGAACTGCCTCCCTTCCATTATGTAAATAAACTTATTTCCCTTTGTCAGTTTTTCTCTTGAGGTGAATAGCCTCTTCATTTATATAACTCAAAATAGCTTAGTCATTTCAGTTAGTCTTAGAACAATTTCTGTTATTGTTTCTCTTGACTTATTTGACTTTTCAAGGCGAGTCTTTCCACGTTTTTCTAAAATCAACCCACTCATCAACCAGCATAGTCATATTCCATCACACTCATATACCATAACTTATTCAGACATTTCCCAATTGAGGGACATCCCCTCAATTTCTAGTTCCTTGTCACAACAAGCTAGGAATACATAGCTTCTTTTCCTTTTTCCCTGATCACCATGGAAAACAGACCTGTGTCATTGCTGAGTCAAAGGTTACACACACAGCTAGGTCAAAGGGTATATTTTGAGCATAATTCTAGATTATTCTTCAAAATGATTAGACTAGTTCATAGTTCCATGAATGGTATATTATTGTCCCAGTTTTTCCATATCACCTGCAACATTTATCATTTTTCCCTTCTATAAATTTAGCCAATCTGAGAGGTGTGAGATGGTATCTCAAAGCTATATTTATTTATATTTCTCTATTCATTAATGACTTAGAGTATTTTTTCATATGTCTATACACAGCTTTGATTTCTTTTTCCCAAAAACTGCCTAGTTCACATCTCTTGACCTTTTATCAACTGGGGGAGTGGTTCATATTCTTATAAATTTGACAAATCTCTCTATATATTTGAGATATGAAAACTTTACCCAAGATATTCTCTAAATACCACCCCCAAATTTTCTGCTTTCCTTCTAATCTTGGCTACATTGCTTTTATTTATCAAACCTTTTAAATTTAATGTAATTAAAATTATCCTTTTCACATCTCACAATTCTTTTCCTATTTGGAAGTCTGATAGGTAATATCTCTTATGTTCTTCTAATTTTACTTATATCTCTCATTATATCTAGTTCATATATCCATTTTGACCTCATCTTGTTGTAAGATATTATTCTATATATATATTTTACAAATACTTTTTCCATATAATTAATTCTTATACCCAAAGCTTAAATCTTTATATTTTATCAAGCACAAGATAACTGTAATCACTAACTGTGTATTGTTTGTAAGATAACTGTAATCATTCACTAACTGTGTATTTGTTTGTCTACTCTGTTCCACTAATCCACTTTTCTATTTCTTAAGCCACTATCAGATAGTTTTGGTAATTACCTCCTCATAATAGTTTACAATCTGATACTGCTAAACTCATTTTTTTCACTAATTCCTTGAATATTCTTGATTTTTTTGTTCTTTCAAATGAATTATTTTTTCTTGCTCAAAATAATTTTTATGATTTAATTGGGATGGCAATTGAATAGTAAATTAGTTTAAGGGGAATTGTCATTATTATTATATTGACTCTACCCTCCAATTATTTAAATCTGACTTGTATATATAAAAGTGTTTTATAACTATGTTCATGTTGTTAGTTTCTGGTTTGTCTTTGCAGGTCTACTCCTAGGTATTTTATTTTGTTTAGGGTTATTTTAAATGGGCTATATCTCATCCTTGCAGTATTCTTTGAATTTCCTTTATATCCTGCCACTTTCTTAACATTTAAAAAATATTATCAAATAAATAATAAACATGTGATAAATGCTAGCTCCCTCACAACCTCTATCTACTTCTCAAGGTGGTATAATGAAATCATACACATGAATTCATTTTATAGACTTCAAAGTTCTCTACAGAAAATGAGTGTTATTAGGAAAAAACCACTCTGCTTTGAATCAGGAAAGACTCAAGTTTTCACTCAGCCTTTGACATTATTTAGCTTCTTCAAGTCTCAGTTTTTTCAGGAAGATAACACTACCTGAATTGTGGCCTGATCGGTTGAAAAAGTCCCTTATAGGATGAGGTCACAGATCGCACTTACTCAGCAATCCACCCAAGTTGACCGAGGATAAAATGAGATAATACAAAAATAGTACTTTGCCAACCTTAAAAGTTCTATTAAGTAAGTTAGTATTATTATTAATAATAGATATGAAAGATTTACTGTCCAAAATTCAGAGTCAAAGCAGCTAGGCTTTGTTCCTGAAAAATGTGCAAGATAAATAGGGACAGAGCTCCATAAGATTGTGTACCTACTCAGTTTCCCTGAAGCAGAACGAGAGAGGATTATGGAAAAAGCAAACTCTAAGTTAGGTAGTTTTCTGTTTTCTGTTACATAAGACTTTGTTTTCTGTCAAATGGATTGAAAGGAAAAAATACCTTGGCTGAAACCTTTCAGCATGACTTTTGTTAACCTGGCTAGAAGTAAAGAGCTAACCAGGGCATGGCTTCAGAAAGATAAGCTTAGGAGTTGCTAACATGAAGTTGGCAAGCCACTAGGAAATGGCTAGGTCATAGACCATCAGGAGCAGGTCCAAGGAGGGCAGAAAGGAGCAGTGATCCTATATCACTAGGAGTTTAAATATATTCATTATGTTTGCACCCCCCCCCCATAAGATCCCTAAGTATATTTGCACTGCTGGAGTAAGCTCAATATTATTGGAGGGGATGATCTATTATAGGTTTTCTTACTATGTGATTTCATGGTGTCCTATGACTGACTAGAGACATAGTAAATGCATTTAAGGACTAATGAGCTATGGTTTTGAATGGATTTGTACCTATTCTGGGGCCCAACTGTGAGAAAAGATACTAAAAACATTATACTAAATACTAAAAACTTGAAGGGCATCTGGATCTTGGATTTCATCAGTTTTGTGGGGATACTTACTATGGAAACTATCCAGGGTAACAGATTAGCTTAAGTGGCACACTAATGACAATGAATCAGAAGTGGGGTTTAAACATAGATCTTTCTCATTTTAAGGCAGTTTTCCATTATATTGTAGAAAATGTTTTATGTTATTTTTATAGGAATGTCTTGATAAAAACAATTTAGTTAAACTTCATTTTTCAGGCTACTTTAGTGACTACTAGAAATGATCACTTATCTGAGAAAATAATTACACCAAAACCCTGATAATGTAAACTTTACAAATTTAAAACATTTGGTCATTTAATCTTAGTATACTTATCTGGTAAAAAGTTATAAATCATTTTTTTCAGGATATTTCTTATAAGTAAGAAATTTTTGAGTTTACCAGTACATAGCAAATAGTGTATTTATAAAAATGTAAGTTAATAGCATGAACAAAATAATGAAGAAATATTTTACAGGAACAAATTGTTTTCAAATACAAATTTCTGCTCAACTATTTGTATGTCAGTAATAAATCATTGATATTTAGCTATTAGAAATGTCTCTGACAATTTCTCTTGCACTTCTTGGCTTTATTTCATTTTATAAATTCAAACTCATCTTTAAATAGTCTGAATTAGGAAGGTGTTACTATATCTTATTATTACTATAGTACTGTTATAGTCATCCTTTTTAATTTGACCAAACTTTTCCCTTCTGGTTGTGTATGATAGTCATAGATTTCCAATAACTAGTAATTTTAAGGAAGGAAGATTTAAATTTAAACAATGGTGGTCACATTTATATAAATAAATAGTACCTTATTTTCAAGAATTTTTAGAAGGTGCTCCAGTCCTTGACAGTCTCTCATCATCACTCTGCTTTCTCTATCATTGGTAATGATGCCTAAGGTCTTAAGAGCCAGCAATTGAATAACTGGATATTCAGACTTCAAAAGCTCTAATATAGGAGGGATTGCATTAAATTCCTGAATTGCCAAACGACATTGAAAGTCCTGACATGGAATACCAAAAAAACCAACATAAATAATACAGAAACACAAGACAATAGTGAAGAGATTTTGTTTTCTAACCTACAGCAACAAATGACTATTTTGAGGCTTTTAGCTTTCCTTCTACAATGGGTTATAATTTAAATATGAACCAATAATTTTATAAAACTAAAAAATTCATTATAATCTGCATATGTTACCTTATCAAAAAATAGAAGAGACCACATATTTCATGACCATTTGTGTTACTTAAAGCATCTTTATTGTATAGAAAATTCTATTCTGAAATCAGTCAGAATGATTTTTTTTAAAAAAGACTTCCAAATTCTAGCAAATAACTCAGTCACTGAAAGCATTTAAAAAATGTCAATATATCTTTTAAGTGAATAATTCCTTTTTTTTTAATTTGCAGCATTTGAAGAGGTGTAAACAGCCCTTGATCTGTTTCTTTTTCTACTTGGTTCCTTCAATCTCTCTTTTAGTCAAATACTCATCAATATTTATAATTCATAGATCCATAGCTTGGAATGAGAGTAGCCTCAGAGGTAGCCTTAAGATGTCCAAGGTTTTCATGGGGGGGGGGGGGGCTATCTTTCAAGGTGTCTCTGTATATACCCTATACAGTATATACATTTTCCTCTACTGAACTTTGTTTAACTAGTTAACTATTATTTCTTCCCACCCCCCTCCTTTAACTGAATTTATCTAAATTGTTAATTTGAGGGAACTTTTTGTGCTCTTTTTTCCTAGGAGCAAATTTTGTGGCCCTTATCCAAGTTACCAGAATTGCTAATTATGGTTGTATGGTAAGAGAGCTGTCCAACTAAATTTGCCAGGAAAAGGATAATAAATATGGTAACATTTCTTAAGATGATAAAAGAGATAAAAATTATAACTTTTTTCATCTTTGATCATTAATCACTCTTCTCCTATTATGCCTTTGTTCTCTTTTTATCACTAAATAATGGTACTCTCGCTTTGCCTATGATAGCTCAATCTTTCATTCTATCATAGAAATTTATTTTAAAACTGGTCCTCTTGATTAAATAATTCTACATGAGAATCCAAGGTAATCCTTACATATTGGCTACTGATGAATGGACATGAGCGGGAGGTAATTCCAGATTCAGGGACTGGTATAAAGGCCAAAAGCCTAAAAGTCAGCAAGCAATGTTCCATAGAACTATATTGTAAAATATAGAGAATAAATTATAAAGATTAAACATAGATTGCTGGTATACTTAAACCTTCTAATCAGTTTGAGAAACATATTAAAGTGTTGCATAGTAAGAAATTCATCGAAATTGTTGATATAACTTTTACATAGTCAGTTGAACCATTTCTGGAGGAAAACAGTGGAGGAATTGCCAGAACAAGGTATAGCTTTCAAATCCTTTTGAATACTTCATCCAAAGGGACCCAGATCTTTCTGTTCTCCAGAAAGAGGTACCTAGGTGTTCTAAGGATCCATGGCTGACAAATAAACATTCTAGTCTCTAGATAATGGAGAATTATCATTATTAATAAAATTATTATTCTCTCCTAGCCCTGAATCAACTCTTGATTTTTGTGTGGGCCCTCCCCTTCATGGAAGAATGAAGTTCTAACAAAGTAACTTAGACCTTAAGCTTTAGTCAAGAAGCTGGTGAAAGAAGAGGAGAAGGACCGATATCAGAAGGGACCATCCAGAGGGTTAGCAGGTTTCTGTCTGGAAGCACTGCTGTGTCTCCATTACAGATTTCAAGGAATAGGCAAGTCATTCAATTAGCATTATAAGACACAAAGAAAAGCAGAAAACAAAAACAACAAAAAGCCCAGCCCCTGCTCCCAGGGAAATCACTGTATGCTAGGGAAGACAACAGGCAAGCAGGTATGTGTAATGGATCAGAGGAAAATTTAGTGATGAAGGAGGCTGGGAAGATGACTTGAAGAAAATCAGGGAAGCTGAGGCAGAAATAAGGAGGGAGCGGGTTCCAGGTGTGGAGAAGTACCTTTTAAAATGTATAGAATTTAGGGACTAGGAAGGAGGCCAGTATTAGAAGTGTATGTGGACAGAGAGAGGAAGGGGTAAGCAAAATGGAAAGACAAAAGGAGCTAGACTGGAGTCAACAATAAATATAACTCAGAAATTGGCAAATGCTACAAATATGATTTATAGTTTTACTGATTATTACTAGATAATAAAGATATAAGGGTGTGATATGGTCAGATATTCATTTTAGGAACAATAAGTTCACAGCTGAGTATAAGATAGCTAGGAGTGGGGAGACCAACCAGCAAGACTATCATGATAGCTTAAGCATGAGGTAATGAGGGTCTGTACCAGGGAGGTGGCAGTGTCAGAAGAACAAAAGAGGTGTTTTATAAGACGATTCAAAGGAAGCATCACCAGCACAACCTATTGGATTTGGAGAGATAAGAGAGAGAGAGAGTGATGAGTCCAGGATGATACTGAGATTTCAAGTCTGGAAGACTGGGAGGATGGTATCAGGGTTAAAATTTTGGACATGTTGAGTTTATTGAGTTTAAGGTGTCTACAAGAGGTGCAGTGAGGTAGTTGGAGATGAATGACTTAGAACTGGCTAAGTGGATCTGAGAATCATCTGCATAGAGATCATATGGAAACTCCAGGAGTCAGAGATCAAGTGAAAAATATTGGTTTGCTTCATCTTGACTTCACCTTGGCTCTAGGAGCAGAATTCACATGCCATTTGTTCACTTCACAAGCAGGTTTCTGGACTGTACATATCCTGATCAAATATTTTACGCAGTGAGTAAGCTACTGCTCTCAGGCTATGATATTCGAGTCCATGTATTACTGGTCATTTATCCACCAGTTCAACATGCAGACCCTAAATCAGTTAGTTGAAGGAGCAGAGAATTGTAAACCTGGAAGGCTTTTCTCATTTTATAGAGCTCTAGATTTCTAGATCCAGAAAAGATAACAAAAGCAAATAGCTTAATTTACCCTACTATTCTTTAAATTATGAGGATATTCTAAAAAGAAACCTAAACTGGAAGTATAATTACTTATGAAGCATATATGCAAAGAAGTCTCTGAAATAAAACACTATTAATTTGTTTTGATAAATGATAGACTAGGAATAGAATTCTTGAATGTGTACTATTTTAAGTTTTTTAAAACATTCTTATAATTACTTTTTTAAAATAAAATTTATTTGAAAAGCATATTACCTGTACCAGGTTGTAAATACATTCAATTGAGTTCTTCTTAACATCAGGGTCTGGGCTCCCAAGTAGTCTGATGAGTGGTTCCAGGCCACCATCCTCAAATATTTGCACTTTACTGGTATATTCCACAGACATATTTGCAAGACAAAGGCTAGCAAATTCATGGGTCACTACTTCTTCTGTACATCAAAAGCAAATAATGAAATTATGGTACATGCTCATTGGTTCAACCACTAAAGATAGTCAAAAAAGGCAAATATCCATAAATCTTCAGTTTATTGAAAATTCACTGCTATGTCAGATCATGCCTTACACTACTGACACAATATGGAATGAGTGCTTTCATCTTTTTTGCTGTTGCTTAACTATAGGAAAAACAGATTCCTCTTCATTAATGAAATTTAGGAGACAAAATTGTCACTTATCCCCTAAACATTATGTCTAAATTAAAAAAAAAAAGATATAACAATGTATAGCATGGAAACAATGTAAAGATTATCAGACTGCCTTCTGTGGGGGGTGGGGTGGGGGAGGGAAGCGAGGGTAGGGGGAAAAATGACAAAATTCAAAACCTTAAAAAAAGATAGGTAGAAACTACTACTGTGTATAATTGGAAAACAAATATTTATTAAAATAAAAAATAAAAATAGATTTATTTGAGTAAATTTGAACTTTCATTTGAAGTTTTTGTTATCAATTTTTCATAATTG
Organism: Macrotis lagotis; assembly: GCF_037893015.1. Classification (NCBI taxonomy): domain Eukaryota; kingdom Metazoa; phylum Chordata; class Mammalia; order Peramelemorphia; family Peramelidae; genus Macrotis; species Macrotis lagotis. The sequence continues at coordinate 61,999,246 of NC_133664.1, read as the reverse complement.
TTTTTCCCACTGGGTGGCAACAGTTTCATTTTTTATAATACCAAACAAAGTTACCTTCTGGTGCCAGCTGAGCAATAACTGAATTCAGAATATCTAATTCCCTTAATGTTTTTTTAACATCATCTACAAAGAAAAAATAAAAATTATTCTTGTTATTAAAAAGAAATAAACAGCAAAGCATAAAGAGAATGTCAAATACTATTGACAGAGGCTAACATTTTGTTATAAATCATTTTACATAAAAATAAATTGACTTAGAAATTGCTAAGTTTTATTCCATGCCTAAATTATTCTTTAACATCACGTACATCCTAAACCTGGGCAAGATCATGATATGAAAAAATAAGAAGAAAAGGAAATCTACATATGTAAATATTCAGTTTGTAAAGAAGAAACCATTGCATAATATTCATAGGTATTTTGCTTTAACTTCTATGTTTCTTAACAAAATTGCACTTGATCCCTTAATGGATTAAAAAATAAGTATTATTTTGAGAAAAATATAATTTAAGGAGATGATCACTAACTATACTTCTGCCAGTGACAGATAATACAGAATATTAAATGTGAAAAGGAAAATATGGAGCAAGAAGCACCAAAGATGGCTTCCTGAGAGTACTTGTGGGTTGGCAAAAGTCTAAGATGGAGGATAAGATAATGCCTGAACTAAAAATAAATCTGATTTTCTGAGAGGGGTAGTGCAATTGTAGGATAAACTTTAAGATATGGATTTTATATAGGTTTATTCTTAGCTTGGGGTGGCCAGGAGGGGCAGTGGATAATGGACTGGACCTAAGTTCAAATTCTACTTCAGACACTTTCTAGCAGATGCTTACTAGCTGTGTGACCCTGCAAGGCACTTCATCCTATTTTCTTAGTTTCTTTATCTCTAAAATGAACTAAAGAAGGAAATGGCAAACCACTTAAGTTCCTTTGACAACTGCCTCTCCCCCTGAAAAAGGGAATCACAAAGAGTTGGACATCACTGAGATTGGACTTAGCTTGAATTTCTGGGTGAAGAATTAATGGGAAGGGAGATGTCCCGTACGGTTTTGGAGAGGTGTCAGAGGGTGATTTTTATGTTTAATCCAGTCAGACATGAGAATGTAGCACATGATTGCCACTGATAATTTGTTTTCCAATTACAAGTTGTTTAAATATGTATGCTGATGTAATTTTAGGGTTTAAGAGGGGATTAATTTTTGCTCTGCAGGAAACTAATGAATAATGGACAAAAAAGCATCATTCTCTGTACATACATAGATGCCACAGACTGTGACTGAAGGGACTATGGCCATCAGCATATCAGAAATGGACTTTACCTAAAGACTTGGAAATTCCTGGTTAGAAGGGAATCCCAGTTTTCCTGGACAGCAGACCTTCTCAGAGTCCACTTAGAAGGGATATGATTGATAATGCTATTTCTGTGACAATTTATCAAGGAAGTCTCATGTCTATACATAGTTAGGGGTTTTTAGAGGTCACTTATTTTTAGAATAAGATAACTGCTAATACAGGTTGTGATTTTGCCAAGGAACCTCATAGAATAAGAACTCTGCTGAATTCCTTAACCATTTCCATGAACCCTCTCACTCTGGAGGAAGGAATAGGTAGCTGGGGAATATATGCTCTGGGTTCTCCATTCTGACCAGATCATGATCTAAAGTCAACACATATGTTCTCTAAAATTTCAAAAGCTTGAACTAATTATAAAAAGGAATGCTATGTTGTATCCTTTGATCATGTTTGTTGCTTAGTAGTTTCAGTCGTCTGACTCTTTCATGAGCCCATTTGGGGTTTTTCCCCTTGGCATAGATACTGGAGAGGTTTGCCATTTCCTTCCTCATGTCATTTTACAGCTTTGGAAACGAACAGGAGAAGAGATGAATAGGCTGAAGTGACTTGCCCAGAGTCACAAAGCTGGCAAATGTCTGAAGTCAAATTTGAACTCAGGAGGAGGGTTTCACCAGGTTCAGAATTCTAAGCACTATAGTGCCGCCTCGTGGACCAATCACATTAATAATGACCCTCTAAATTTTTGCTTTGAATTGGTATGTTTACAAAGTGAACATTTAGCATTTAGTAGAGTAAGTAGAAAGCCAGCCTCAAATCCAGGAAGACTTGGGTGGGTGCAAGAAATAGTCTGAACCTGAGTGACCCTGGTTAAGTCTTAAGCCTCTCAGGTTTCAGAGCAATTCACCAAAAACATAACATCCAGAGAAGAGTTTGACCCGCATTGCTGGGGAAATCAGATCTCAAGTCTTATCCTTATGCTATAAACAGCCATCGCTAAATCCCTATGAAAAGGGAAAACATACTAAAAATATCAACATTATTTATTTGACCCTTAGTTTGTAGGTTGCTTTGTTTTATTTTGTTTTGTTTTTTCTTATGGGTGAATGGCCCTCAAGAGAAAAACAAAGGAGAGGCAAAGAGTATACAAAGCAGTATAATTAGAGATTGTGATTTTTCTTCAACTCAGGAAATTAGAAATTAGGCTTCTCCTCTTCCTTTCCTATTTATCCTAGCTGTAACTACATATATAGTGATGATTCTGATATCATGTAAAATTTAAAAGACTTTTAAAATGAGAATGCATTGCCTAGAATTTAATAGAGTTGAAAAATAGATCCTTACTATTAGAAGCCAGAATTCCAAATACCATGGTGGCATTTCTTCTTACAATTTTGTCTTCATGTGTAAGCAGTTTAGTTAAAGGCTCCACAGCTCCAAGTTCAAGAAGAGTTATCTTATTTTCTTCACCTAACATGGATATAATCATATTATGTTTATGAATTGCTATGTTATGAATTCTAGTATTAATATTTTATCTTGTCTTTATTTTTGTTTTACACCTCTTTCCTCTGCTCCATTTCAAATGTCAACATCAATTTAATGTTTTCTCCTCTTATTCTTCCTCTCTTTTACTCTTCCCATTTTTCTGGGTCTATCATTTGTTTTCGTATATATTTCAACATATTCTATAAACTTTTGATACTACTAGCAATGAAAAGGATGGAGACATGACAACACAGCTCATCAAACAGGCATCCTTTTCTCTTTAAAGGGAAGCTAAATAATAATTACCATGCAGGTTGTCCTACATGGAAGGCAGTGTGATATTATTATAAGAAAAACACTGTCTTCAAAGTTAATGACTTCTAGAGTTCATATGTTGACACTGACTCACTTTAGGATCTTAGAAAAGAAAGTCACTGAAACTACTCTTCATCTGAAAAAACAGGAATAAGACATTTCATAAGCTTTTTGGAGAACTAAAGCAATTTACAGATATGGAAGCACATCAAAAGTATTCAATGCTATGCAAAATAATAAGGGTTTTTTGGCAGCATCTTTTATAGATAGCAAATCCTAGTAAGGAGGTTATGGAATAAATAATAAAAATTTTAATATTAGAAAATTATAATATGATTAATTTCTATCCCATGCTATCCTGAGAGAACCTACTCACTGTAATATCTAAATTGCATATCTATTCCATTTAGTTTATATAGTAAATTTTGGAAAAATTTAAAAGATAAATATTAATTTAAAATTCCCTCATTTTTACTTATTTCCTCCTCCCCCTGTTATTCTTTCCCCTATTTTCCATCCCCAATCCACTTCATTCTCAATCACTCAGGACATTGAAGGAGTTAATATACAGATGATCTAGAGTACTTTCTTAGCCTCTCTCTCTCTCCCACACACCATCTCTAAATTTACTGTTGTGGGCAGCATCATATCCTGACCTCTTCCTTTTAGCCACCTACTTCCTAAACAAAAGAAATAAGACAAAATGACATCTTTTTTCCCTAACTCTATTCAATTCTTAGTAACTAAAAAGGAAATGGAAGGATAGTTTTTTTCTTTTTTTTCCTATTCTAGTCCTTTTCTTCACTTAGCTAAACACAGGGTTACTATTTATATTATTATTTGTATTATTACTCTCCAGAAATGTAGTTAATGGTTCAGAAAGGACTATGGGGTTCCATAACTTTGTTCTTATACTAAGTAGAGGGTTCAGAGGGAAATATTTCTAGAGTTCTACCCAAGCATCAATAGGATTATGTGAGAATTTCTTCACTTCTCACCCTCTCCTAAAAGGTTTTGCTAATTATAGTATCTCTATGACTTCCATCAATTTCATCAAGAGTCTGGCAGTTTGTACTACTACTACTACTACTACTACTACTACTACTACTACTACTATTATTATTATTATTATTATTATTATTATTATTATTATTACTATTATTTTATTTTATTTTAGGGTTTTTTTTTTCAGGGCAATGGGGTTGGGGTAGCTTACCCATGGTCACACAGCTGGGTGATTGTTGGGTGTCTGGGGCCAGGTTTGGGCTTGGGTGCTTCTGATTCTGGGGCTGGTGCTCTATCCACTGTGCCATCTAGTTGCCTCTATTATTATTTTTTAAAATTTAAATTTAAATTTTTCCCTCTTTACTTTATTACTCTTGAGGGTCTATATTTTTTTTGGGGGGTATTATGTTTACTCTTAAACAAGAATATTTTAGTAATGTATAAAAACATCATTTGTACAAAAATAAAATAAGTATAATTTTTTAAAAAGTCTGGAAATTTGAAATGGAGACTAGAGCTCCATTGTTTCTTTGATCTTAGCTGTTCACAAGTAAAAGTGGGATTTTACTGACCAGAGAGACCCAAGTATAAAGGTAGTTCAGATGATCACAAATGGTTAGCCTTTCTCCAGAATTCCCTTAGTTGCTAAAATGTAATTGAAATGGTTACTAAGGTCTTTCATTTGAAAAGAAAAGAATTTTTAAATGAAAAAAATCATAGAAATACATTTAAAATAATTTTAGATGATTTAGATTATTGTATAAACATTTTTGTATGAAAGCTAAATTTATATAACACATTAAACTATAAGTTCAAAACCAGTATTTAAAAGCCCAGAGCATAGGAATAGAAACTGCTGGAGGGTTAAGAGTAAATGTAGCCAAGAAGGAAAGACTTGTCATCAGAGTTGGATATTCAATCCCTTCAGTGGTAGTCATGGCAGACAGCAGGAAAAAAAAAAGATAAAATCACCCTCAATTCTATGTGACTGTCTATAAAGATCATAATGGAGATGGAAAGGGAAAAGAGAGTTTAGACAGATTTTATACAGATTTTAGATAATTTGTAAACATCAAGTTAATTGCTGATACTCTAAAAATCAGTAGTCTCCAAACTGTTTTGATCACATAACCCCATTAGAAAAAAAATCGAGAATATGCCCTCTACATAACATACATACAGGTATGTAAATTAAATTGAACTAACATGATATAATGATTTTGGTTATTAAAGTTACACAAAATTTTTTTTTAAAAGGATGAGTTAAAGATGAAATAATTGCTTAAATTAAAATCAGTAAGAAGCTCCTGGAGATTCCTGATTAGGTGAATGATATAATTAAGTCTTTAACTAAGGACTATTAATTTGTCAACTGTGTGGGAGATGGATAGGACTGAGGAAAGACTTGATAGAAGGGAGAACATTAGGGGACTATAATAATATTTCAGGGATAAATGGAACAAAAAAGATGGTTATGAGGAGAAATGACCAAGAATCAGCAAGACTTTGGTTGTGTAGCCTGATGAGGCTGAACAGAGTCAATCTATGTGATTAGAAAGAAAGTGGAAGATGAGGAACTTGGGGAGTGTTGGATGGTAATAATAGTGGAGTTGCATTGGAGCATGATTGACTATTAGGAGGGTGAGATGCAACCTATCTTCTTAGATTTGTTGTTGGTTAAGTCATGTCAGACTTTTCATGATCCTATGGACCATACGTAGCATGCCAGGACATTCTATCCTCCACTACTTCCCAAATCCTTTCCAGTTCACCTTCATTGCTTTGATGACACTATCTTTCCTCTACTGTCCCTTTTTCCTTTTGCCCTCAATCTTTCCCAAGATCAGGGTCTTTTAAGTTTTTTAATCTTCAGTTTCTATATCTGGCTTTCCAGTGAATAGCCTGAAATAAAATTTTTAAGTGTTGAAAAATTTATCTCCTCTATATCAATGGACTCTCAAAAGTCTTCTCCAGCACCACAGTTTGGAAATTTATAGTCCAACTCTCACAGTCATATGGTTGATTCTTTTCCTTCGTTATTGAAAAAGATCAAAATGAGATCACTATGTTTGAGATATATTTTAGTGTTTCCAGCTGTGGCTGATCAGACCAATATGAGCTCAGAATGCTCTATCACAGGTTGGGCACAAAAAGTCCATGTGAACAACTGGGGTGGGTACTCTAAACTTATGTATGTCACGTTTCCTTTGAGCTGCTTCACTTCTGACTTTTTCATAGAGCACAGCCCCCTTGCTGATGAGAATATGCCATGCTGGGTGGTGCAGTATTTCCCATGCTGTTCAATCAATTCTAAAGCTCTTCAATGAGACCTTCAGGGTGTCCCAATATTGCTTCTCCTGACCAACCTTGTGAGCACTTGCTATGTGTGAGTTCTCAAAAAAAGTTGGGTTTTTTTGGCAAGCAAACATCTGGCATTCTAATGATATGTCCAGGCCATCATAATTGCACTCTCTGTATATAAACTAAGATGAATGTTTATAGAGATGGATGATGGAGGTGGCATCCTTGAATTCTTGGGGAATACCTCTTCATGCCATATAACCTGTAAAAATATTTTAAAATGTTGGAATACTAGGCAGTTTTCCTTGAGAAAGGTCTGATATTTTCTCCTGTCAGATGATCTTCAGAATCTTCCTAAGACAATATAAATGGAAGCAATTCAGTTTCCTGACATGGCACTGGTAGACTGTCCAGGTTTCACAGACATACAGCAATGAGGTCCGTAAAATAGCTCTGCAGACCTTCACTTTGGTGGTCATTCTAATATATCTTCTCTCCTACACTTTCTTCTGGAGTCTCCCAAATATTGAGCTAACTTTGGCAATGTGTGTGTCAACCTCGTTGTCAGTGGGTACCTCCTTGGAAAAGACACTGCCAAGGGAATTGAACTTGTCCATAATAATAAAAAGAAAACTTCTCCATTTGCTGTAATGATGATTCCACATATGGATGGTGTGATGTTGGCTGATGGAGCCCCTGGGTTTTCTTGGTCTTAAACATTAGACACACAAGCAGTAGATACATACTTTGTTACATCTCAGCTTCAGAGGCTGCAATGAGGGCACAATCATCTGCAAACTGAAGATCTTGTGCCAACACTCCCTCCACTTTCACATTGAAGAATTTGCCATCAGTGCAGTAGCTGACCTTGAGGGAATGATCATCCTCAGTGAAAGTGTTTGATAACGTGGTTGAAAACATCATGCTAAAAGGCATGGAAGCAAGGACACACACCCTTGTTTCATTACACTGGTGACTGGGAAATTGCCCACTATCCAGAATCTGGGCATGAACGCCATCATGAAATTGACATGTAATACTGATGAACTTCTCCAGACAACCAAATTTTGACATAATTTTCCATGACCTTTCATAACTAATGGTAACAAAGGCCTTTGTCAGATCTGCAAATGTTTTATACAGACTTCTATTCTGTTCCTGGCATTTTTCCTGGAGTTGCTGGGCAGCAAACACCATATCCCTTGTTCCTCTACCCTTTCTGAAGTCACGCTGGCTCTCAGGGATATTACCAGCTTCCAGGTAAAAGATCAGCCTATTGAGTACAACTGAGAAAAATCTTACCAGCAATGACTAAAAGAGAAATATCCCCTGTGAATGTTCCTTCAAATTTATAGAGATGGATGATGGAGGTGGCATCCTTGAATTCTTGGGGGATACCTCTTCATGCCATATAACCTGTAAAATTTCAGTCAGGTTTTGGATGAGTAATGAAATCCCCCCCCACCCCACCTCGTAGATCTCAATTGTAATAGAATCAGCACCAGGTGCTTTTTTTTCACTTGAAAGGAGCCTAATGGCATTCAAATCTTTTCTTCAGTTGAAACTTCAGCTAGGGATTGATTGACTTCAATTTGAGGTAAACAGTCAATGGCTTTTGCATTGATTGATGAGGGCCTGTTGAAAACACTATTGAAATGTTCAGCTCATCTCTCTAGTATCATGTCCCTATCATTAATCAATGTGGATCCATCAGCACTAAGTAGTTGAGATGCACTAAATGTCTTTGGCCCATAAAAAACCTTCAGGCATCAAAAAAGCATTTTAGTTTGTTACTATCTCCATAAAATTGAATTTCATCTGCCTTCTTACTGAACCAAGAATCCTCTATCTCTATAAGCTTTGTTTGCATTTTACTTTTCATGGAATTCAATACTGCCTTCTTAGAAATGAATGAACTATACTGCTGGTAAACCCTGTGGAACTCTTGTTTTTCATTTAGCAGCTTCTGTGTTTCCCCATCATTTTCTTCAAACCAGTCTTGGTAATGTGAGTTCTGGCTCAGATGAGCAAATACAGTGCTATTCACCAGATCTCTGAAAGCTGCCCATTCTTTTCTTGCTTCACTGTTGCCAACTGTGTGTTGGCTCAATTTTCCCTCCAAGTTAACAACAAACTTTTCCCAAACTTTTTTTTTTCAGAGAGAAACTCTAATCTCTTGACAATTATTCTACTATTCATTTTGCCTTGTGGCTACTGCTTTGGTTGAATGTGAATATTTAGCTTGGAGAGGATGAGTCTGTGATCATTCCATCATTCTGCACTACACATTGCCTTTGTTGCTCTCTCATTCAGTTTCTCTCTTCTTATAATCACAGTCTATTAGATGCCAACTTTTGTGTCGAGGGTGCATCCAGGAAGTTTTAGTGCATTTAGATAAATGAAAGACAGTTTGTGATGAGGTCATGAGATATGCAAGTCTTCAGTAGTAGGTGACCATTGCTATTGCTGTTTCTAACTCCATTCCTCCATTCCTGCCATATCTGATAATCTGAGCCTACTCTAGCAAGTCACCCAGAAATATATTTACTACTCGAAAAGTCATACTTTTGTCAGCAACATGATGTCTGCTTGTTAGTATGCTGTCCAGATTTGCCACAGCTTTCCTTCCAAGCAACAGACCTTTTAAAAATTTCATGGTTGTGGCAGATGCTTGCAGTGATTGTTTGAACCTAATAATATGAAATTTGATATTGCTCCTACCTTCTTCTACATCTGTTTATCAGGAAGTGATGAGACTAGTTGCCATAATCTTAAGTTTTTTGTAAGATTTGAATCAATTTTTACACTGTCCTCTTTCATTCTCTTAAAAAGCTTCTTAATTCTTCTTCACTTTCTGTCATCAAAGTGATTATTTGCATACCTTAGATTGTTGATATTTCTCCCAACAACTTTAATAATAGCTTTTGATTCAGCTTGGCATTTTTCATGATGTACTCTGCATATAAGGTAAATAATTAAGATTACAATATACAGTTTTGTCATACTCCTTTCCCAATCTCAAACCAATTATTTGTTCCAAGTTTGGTGATAACTATTACTTCTTGCCCTGCATACTGGGTTCCTTAGGAGGAAGATCTGGTACAAGATCTGGTAATCCCAATATTTTGAAGACTTGCTACATTTTGCTGTGATTCACATAGTCAAAGGATTTAATATAATCAATGAAGTATAAGTAGTTTTTTTCTGGCATTTCCTTGCTTTCTCAATAATCCAGCCAGTGTTGACAATTTGGTCTCTAGTTCCTCTGCCTCTTCAAAAACCAGACTGCTCTTCTGCTCATTCCCTAGCTAGTAAAATTTTAAGCATAGCCTTGCTGGCATGTAAAATGAGCACAATTGTTCAGTAATTTCAGCATTCTTTGATATTGCCCTTATTTAGGACTGGATTGTAAAATGCTATTTTCCAAGCCACTGTTTTACTTTTCCAAATTTGCTGCTATATTGGGTGCATCATCATTTTGAGGATTTTATATAAATCAACTGAAATCCATCAGTTTTATTGTTGGCAATGTTTCTTAAAGCTCAAATGACTAATTTTTCATAATATTCCACACCATCATAGTAATTGGTGATGTTAAGATCATTTTTATTTAATTCTGTATATTCTTGTCATCTCTTCATAATCTCTTCTGCTTCTGTTAAGCCCTACCATTTTTTTGTCTTTAATCATATCCAATTTCACAAAACATTCCCTTGATATCTATCATTTTTAGAAGAGTTATCTTTTCCATTCTATTGTTCTTCTTTGAATTGCTCATTGAAGACTTTTTATCTCTATGTCTATTCTCTGGAATTCTACATTCAACTGGGTATATCTTTTCCTTTTTCCTTTCCCTCCAACCTTCCTTCTTTCCTCAGCTATTTGTAAGCCCCACCAAATATTCATTTTGCTTTCTTGTTCTTTTTCTTTGGAATATTTTTGTTGCTGCCTGCTATACAATATTGCAAATATCTGTTCATAGTTCTTCAGACACTTCTATCCACTAGATCTAATCCCTTAAATCTATTCATCACTTCCACTTCATAAAGGATGTTATCTAGATCTTATCTATACAGTCTGATGGTTGCAGCTACTTTCTAAATTTTGCAATAAGTTGTTCATGATCTGAGCTACAGTCAGCTCCAGGTTTTGTTTTAACTATTTAGAGCTTCTCCACCTTTGACTGCAAGGTATATAATCAATCTGATTTTGATATTGACTATATCTGGTGATGTCCATGTGGAGAGGCACCTGTTGGGTCATCAAAAAGAGTATTTGCTTTGAGTATTTGAACTATCTTCATTTTGTACTCTAAAGTCTAACAATTGTTCTAGTTATCTATTGATTTTCTATTTTAGCATTCCAGTCCCTTATGATGGATATGACATATTTTTTGGTGTTCAAGATGTTGTAGGTCTTCATTAAGTTGATTAACCTTGACTTCTTCAGCATTAATGGTAGGAGTACAAACTTGTCACTGTGATGTTGAATTGTTTACTTTGGAGTTGAACAATTACCATGCTGCCATTTTTGAGATTATACCCCAGTACTGCTTCACTTGCCCTTTTATTGATTAGGAAGGCTACTCCATTTTATAAGGATTCTTGTTGTCTTTAGTATTATGTAATGATTACCTGAATTATATTTACCCAATTCTCATCCATTTAAGTTCACTGAAACTGAAGATGTCAGTGGTTTAATCATTTAATCATTAAGACATCCACCTTACCTTGATTGCACCCTTTCTAGGCTACATTGATCTTTAAGATATTGGACTTTCCTTTCATCACCAGACATTCACAGTTCAACTTCCTTTTGGCCTTGGTCCAGTCACTTTATTAGTCCTGGAGGTAATTGTAGTTGTCCTCCATTCTTTCCCATTAATGTGTTAGACTGTCTGACCTGAGGGGTTCATCTGTCATGTCTTTTATCATTTTTCTATTATCCATGGGTTTTTCTTTGCAAAAATACTGGAATGACTTGCCATTTCCTTTTCAACAGATCACCTTTTGTCAGCACTCTCTACTATGACCCATCTGGGATAACCCTGCATGGCATAGCTCATAGTTTCATTGAGTGATGCACCATGATAAGGTAGTGATACAAGAGGGTATCTTCTTGGATAGACCTTTCAGGCAGTTATGTGATCATAAAGATCCATTCTTCCCTTCATCAAGGGTGTCCTCAATGTATATATAGATTATTCCCATAATTTGTAGAGATGAGTAAGTGGGGCAATTAGATATTGATTTCTCAGTTAACTTTTCAAAAATAGAAAAACAGAATATATTTCTAAGTAATTGACATCTCTACTTTTAGATTTTATTACTAATATCATATATTATAATGAACATAAATATATGCTTATTATATTAAACTCAAAACTTCAAGGATACATGTTTTCTTCAGTGTGAATATTTCATGAATACTTCAGTAGCTATTTATCATAATTATTATGTTGGGAAAAGAATTTGGGAATGGCTTTCCTCCATCTTTCTGGTCATAAGTCTATAATTTGCCTGATAATCATATGACAGACTTGCCATCTTTAATGGACCTATATTCAAAGTCTTTTATTAGTTTGTTTGATCTTCTAACAGGTCTGTTCCCTTATCCTAGTCTTCCAAAACCCAGGGTAACCTCTATCTCAATTTGTTTTAATAAAGGTAGACTGAAGTGCAGTACTGAAGTGAGATCAGTTTCTTAACAGCAACTTAGAAAAGCCAGCAACTCCCCAAAGGAGTGGAGTTTCTTCTTTATTAACACACAACAAAGAAGGGAAAGGTGGAAAAAAAGTGAGAGGTTGTATGAGGCAGGAACATTAGAATTCACTATACTGAGAAAGATGTGCTGGCATTCAGATGAGGTAAATCATTTCCCTCTATAATAATATAGGAATATTTTTCTAGTATATGTATCTTGTAGTCTTTTCTACATGATCACAGCTAAAAAACTTGCTGTCTCCTTGAAAGAGATAAAAACTCCTTTTACACAAAGACAAGAAAGGATAGACAACCTCTTTTGGGAGGGGAAATTTTGTGAGGCTAAACAACCATATCTATGAAGTATTTTAGGGAATATAGGCATGAAAGACAACAACCTTTCTTTTAAACTAACTTTTAGCCAACTCAGAGGAAGACCTGGATTCCTGAACTCAAGGATTTGGCAATGTGACGAGCCATCCTACAGCAAGGGGCAGTAATATCCTATAGGATAAATAATGGAGTAGAATTCATTGCAAAACAATACAGAATCAATTTAATTTCTTTACCTCTGTAACAAAATAAGGCATTGGAGTAGGACTGAAGTTCATATTTATTAAGTAAGATTAATAATAGTTAAAACAATGCTTTAAGATGTTAAGACAAGACCAGGAAGTGGAAAATATCAATTCAATTCAACATATTTATTAAGAACCACTCTGGGTAAAGAATTGTGCGCAGGACTGGGGGAAAAAAAGACCAAACTCTCTGCCCTCAAGGAACTTACATTCTCCTGAGATCATATAATATGAAAATAGATAAATCAACACAAAATATGTACTAATGTAATAAAAAAGTAATTTCATTAGGAAGATAGCACTAACCATTGGAAGATTAGGAAATCTCTCTTGTAGGAGGTGGCAGCTAAGCAGTGTTTTGGAAATAGGGATTCAATGTAACAGGAGTGAGGAAAAATGCATTCTTTTGTTCAAAGAAAAAAAAGATGGGCAGTGGAATTACAGGTGTGAAAATAGCTATGAGGTCAGACTTATTAGAATGGAGAGTATGAAGAAGGGAACAAATAAGATTGGAAAGGTTGGTTGGAGCCATAATGAAGTGTGCCTTTTAAATGGCACAGTATCTTAAAAAATTGGGGAGTAATTTAGGAGGCTAGGAGATTGGGGGTGGTCTGACAAGCAGAGCCAGACCTGGTTAGCAACTAGCAACTTAACTAGCGATGATTAAGCACCCACTGTATATGAGGCAGCTGAGCCTCTGGATATCAGTAAGAAGACAGTCCTGCTCTCAAGCACCTTCCAATCTAATGGGGGAAGACAAAGCACAAAAGGGAACTGAAGGGGATTTGGGAAGGGGGAGGGGAGGGTGTTCTGTGGCCTTCCAGTCAAGAAGAGGTGCTGATGGGAGTGGGGAGTGAACTTGGACTGACCTGAAGTCAGAGAGAGCTGAGGTCCGGTCTTGCCACAGATGCACCCTGGCAAGTGGGCCTGGGCAGGTGCCCCCCGAGATGAGGTGGGGAGGTTGTGAGTCTGCCTCTGAGGGGGAACATCCAAGTCAGGACTCATCCCCTCAGGTCAACATCCCTGGTCCAGTCTTAGAAGGGCTGTGGGTCGGGACCTGGGAGTCCGAGACTCCTTCTGCCTCGGCTGGGGGAGCGGGGAGGGCAGTCTTCCAGGAGGTGGCCTAGATGAGGAAGAGAAGGTAGACCTCCCTCCTCCCCCAGGAACAATGGGGCTTAGACATGGCCTGCACCTATCAGTCATGCCCTCTGCCTGCCAAGATGAGGGAGGACTTGAATCCTTTCTCCTCTAAGCATGGCGGCTGCTTTGGTGTGGTCTTAAAGGTGGCCCTTGGGCCAGGAGCAGCCCTTCAGATTTTCAGTCGGCTCTCCTCCCTTGCTGACTTCTCAAGAGAAATGCAGATTTATATGAATATAGAAAGGAGAGAAAAAAGGAAAACAAAGGAACTAAGAAAAACTCATAATAGTCTAAATGAAAGGTGAATAGGCTACAGTTTAGGGGAATGAGAAAAGGATGGATGGAGATAAAAGTGGCAACAATTGGAAAATGATGGATTTTGGGGAATGAGTAAAATGGGAGAATCAAAGATGAGTCTCAGGGAGAGGACCTGGATGACTGGAAATAATTGTAGTCTTTTATCAAACTTTCATCCTAACTTCTGTTAAAGATGAGAAACTGACTTTTTTCCTACACATTAGCCATAAAATTATTTTTAAAAGTAAATTAAATTCTGAATCCTATAATATTCACTCACACTAATTTCAGTTTAAAAAATCCAGTTTTGTAAAATATAATGAAAAGTCAGTGCTTTTTATTTAATATTGAAATTATATGAACTGCTTAAGTTTCTAAATGCTTTATCATATAGAACTGATAACCTTCTAATATGGAACATTTAGTAAGGAAATAGATCTGGAATTTAAAATATTGATCTCTATTCTATTATGTTTAAATTGTTTCTTGACATTAAATTATTAGCTCTTTAGGGAGATACATTAATTTTCTTGGGGAATATGTAAAAGGAAACCTGATTCTCAAAGAATTAATTTTACAAGGAGTTAAGTATGGGAGAAAAAGGAACTTATCATATTGTAAATATTTCAAAAACAACTTATAAAACTGAAAGACAGGGGAAAAACAAACCTTTTAAGGCAAATTTATAAATGGCTTCACATGCTTTGGCCAAAATCTCTTCTTCTGTACAATTAAGCAACAACACCACTGTTGCTGCCTTTTTACTTTCAATTGTTAATGGATCAAACTGAAATTAAAAAATAAGATTTTTACTAAGAAATAAACTTTAAAGTATCATATACATAATACATAATAATTCAATATATAAAATCAAAGTTTCCAGAAATATAGAACAGATTATAATCTTCAGAGGACATATCAGTGGTTTCTTTGAGTGAATTTTGTCTATTAAAATATTTTTACATCAATTAAGCATAAATAATGAATATATTACTGCATTTGATATGCTGAAGCATTTTGTCCTTTTGTTTTCCCATTTTCTCTGCCAAGCTGAAATCAAGATTGGTTATTACAGTTCCCTAGAATTCAGTGTTATTTTTATTTACTTTATTATAGCAACTCTGTATAGTATCCCTTTGGTTCTGATTATTATATTGTGTAACAGAGCATGCAAAATCTTTCCCCATTTATGATTTATTCATATTTTTCATTTCTTCCTGCACACAAATATTCCATTACATTCATATACCACAGTTTGTGCAACCACTCCCCAACTGATGGGTACTCACTTTCACAGAATCACCTAATTCGAGACTTAAAAGGGACATCAATGGGCATCTTAGTTTCACCTTTATACAAAAGTCATTTCTCCAACTATGTGCCCAACAAGTCATCATTTAACATCTATTTGAAGATCCCCATCAAAGAGAGATTCTCTGCTACCTCTAGATGAGACTTTTGATTATTAGAAAGATTTTTTTACAGAAGCCCTTTGTAACTAGCTTGCATCTACTGTCCTGACTCTTCTAGGTGATGACACTTTAAATACTTTAAATATTTAAAAATAGTTATGTGTGTTTATCCTCCTGTCTATGTGTTTGGTAAATTTATAAATTATTATTATTATTATGCAGTGTTTAAGGTTTCCTAAAGAACTTTACAAATATTATTCTTATTTTGTCTTCATAGCAACTCTAGAATGGAGGTGCTATTCTTGCACTGATTTTACTTCTGAGAAAATGGAAGCTAAATGACTTGCTTAGGACCACATAGCCAGATTCAAACTCATGTTTTTCCTGATTCCATTAACAGCACTTTGATATCTAGTATGCAATTCAACAATGTGCTATTGCACAGCATAGGACACAGTAAATTATCCAAGTTATATGTGTGTGTCTGTGCATGTATATATACACACACATATATTATATATAATATATAGAGATATTAGCTATAGTTTGGTAGATGTGTCAATGAAACATGTGCTCATGGATTGAACCTATATAGTCACAGCAGTTTTCAATGATAGCAAACTCCTGAATGGGAAGGAGGGGAATGGTAAGATGGTAAAGAATGTTACAGGCGTGACTTTTAATCTTTTCTCTTTCTCTATTCTTGAGGGCTACAGGAGAGATACAATGAAGAAGAGTAAAACCTCTATTTTTTTAGAATGTTGTGAAATAGAGGTAAAGGGGAGAATGCATAAGCATGAACAATGAGGGTGGCAATAAATCAAAGAAGGGTAACTTGGTGACATAGTGGATGGAACACTAGTCTTGGGTTCAAGAGAACAGGAGTTCAAATCTGGTCTCAAACATTGATTCTTGTCATTGAATTTTCTTGGTTCTTTGTTTTTTTTTTCAAGGCAATGGGGTTAAGTGACTTGCCCAAGGTCACAGAGCCAGGTAATTATTAAATGTCTGAGGTTAGATTTGAACTCAGTTCCCTCCTGACTCCAAGGCCAGTGCTCTATCCACTGTGCCACCTAGCCACCCTCAAACACTGATTCTTACTAGCTGTGTGACCTTACACAAGTCACTTAACCCTGCTTACTTCGCATCCAGGACCGTCTCCAGTCATCTTGATTCCTATCTGGTCACTGGACCCAAATGTGACTTAGCACAGCCCCTTCACCCACCCAAATTCAAGTTATGTACTTGTCATGGCATCACCTCCCTGATGTCATGGTCTACTTCAAAAATGAAGGACAAAAAAATAATTAGTAAGTCAAAGGGCAGGGAAGACCAGGACCTAAGAGCATATGCTAAAGAAGTCTTCACTGATAAAGTTCTAACTCTTCAACTATATTGTAGGAATTTTCTTATTGATTCTGTGAGTTTGTTCTTTTTTCTATTGGTTTTGGATGTAAATCTCATTTATGGCCTTATTTATACAGTAATAAAGTTCAAAATACTCATTTGGATATTTGGTTGCCAACAATAGAGCTGCTTCAAGTATGTGAATATTAAGCCAATTCAGACACTCCCAGAGAGGAAATTTTCTGGGTTACCACAAGTCCTATAGATAATAAATGTCTAAGACTAAATCCAGTCCATTTGTCCTCAATTGGCAGACAGGATAATTACAAAAGTACAGCCTAATAGGGTGATAGTTGAGAGAATCCTATATATTTCCATTTTCTTCTCTATTTCCTTCTCCAGTGGATTGAGGCAAACAGAGGTTAAATAACTTACCAAGATTTACACAGTTAGTAAAAATCTGAGGCTGAATTTGAATTCAAGGTCTTTCTGACTCCAGGTCTAGCACGCCACCAAGCTGCTTTTTACCATATTAGGTTTGTTTAAAGTAGGATACAGATGAGCAAAATAACTAATTTTTCAATGATTTATACTTAGGCTACATACTCAATGAAAAGGTTAATTTTAATGGTTGAGGGAAAAAGAGGTTTGAGACCATAGGGTCTCACTTTATTTAAAGATTAAGAGAGAAAATTAAGGATGTGAGAACTGTGGGTTAAAAAAACTGATAAAAGTGGAGAAATATTATACTTTGACAGGGTCAGCATGGAGCTGTGGGCAGAGGAAGTCAGCATGAAATTTGTTACTCCTACAGAGTCTATCATATTATAGTAATTTTTATTTTAAGGAAATTGAAAATAAAATGATAGATATAATAGAATGACACATTACTAAACAAATAATATAGTGCTGTAATTACTGATTCCATCTGCTTTCACATGAGGGAACTACAGTCATCAAAAAGCATGTGGTGAGATTATAATTTCACAGTATGTACAAAATAAACGATGAACTAAAATTACTTACAGGGCTATTTTAAAAAAAGAGGTATTCTAGCTAGGCTCAACATTCTTTAAAATTCTGGTCATTAAAGAAGCTACCAATTTACAAATTTTAAATATAGACATGTGGATATGTTTTAAATTTTTGTTGATAACTTAAATATACTCATTCCCTATTCCTTCAGGTCTTATAATCATAAATCATATATATATATATATATATATATATATATAGATAGATAGATAGATAGATATTATTGGAATGGAAATAAACTTTCCACATAGGAAACAAATTTAATGTTAGCATAGGAAAAATTGGTAAGTTCTGTAGTACCATATCACTAGGTACAAATAATAATTGAGGTTCTAATTATTCCAAAAAGTGAGAGGCAGTTTGAGACAAGAGAAAACTAGATTACAACCTTATCTAATATGAAACTTTGGTTTCATCAGTAGGGATTTATTTTAAAACTGAAGTGATTAGGTAAAGTCTAAACAATGGCTAAAATTACATTTAACCGTCTAAATCCATCAGTGCCTTCTCATTCTGTGATATGTTCATGGTTCTCCCATAAATCCACCAGGGCAGATCTGCTCAAAAAGTTGCTTTTGTTTGAAGAGTAGTCAATGGTATAGGGTTGATTTTTTTTTTCATTATATCACCATGTCAATCCAGGAGAATTAAGAAGAAGGTAGCTAGAGTGGCAGTTTATGTACTAGGATAGTACTGAGGGACTGGAGATCACCAATGAAGACAAGGTTTAGATAGCAAGATAAAAGATTATAATCAAATAATGAAAACTCATATTTCTTGAATATGGAAATTGAACACTCATGAGTGATGACAAGATCAAGGATCATATCTGTGTTTAGTTATCACTTTTCCAAATTATCCCCCTACCATTCTTATTTGATTTTTAAAATATTTTTTTCAGCTCTTCCAGGAGTTGCTCAATTTTTATCCAGTTCACTTTTTCTGAAAGGCTTTAGTTGTAGAAGTTTTGATATCGTTGTCTTTTGAGTTTGTGTCTTGATCTTCCCTGTCACTATAGTAACTTTCTATGGTCAGGTTTTTTTTTTGTTTGCTCATTTTCCTGGCTTGTTTCTTGACTTAGAACTTTATGTTAAAGTTGGGCTCTGTTCCCAGGGAGGAGAGACACTGTCCCAAGCTTTGGGCATTGCTGTTTTCAGAGTTAGTTCTGGGCGGGGTTTGAAGTTTTCAGTGCTTCCAAGATGGTAGGATATGGGAAGAACTGTGGTTGCTGCTCTCCTGGTTTGCACTCTGATCCTTTCCCAGGAAGTGCCCCCAATTTCTTCAAACTGCAAGTGATTCTGCTTCTCAGGACCCTGATTTCTTGTGATCGCAGACACTGCTCCTCAGGACTCCTGCTCATTTGTGACTGCAAGCAATTCTCTCTCTGCCCTGGGATTGTGTCTCAAAAGTAGTTATAGGCAATGGAGCTGACAGGGCAATAGGGTCTCCATCAGTCACTTTTTGACCAGTTTCCAGATTCCCTTAATAACTCTGGCTCAACAATAACTAATGCTGCTTCTGCTCCTATTGCCACCTTCATGCCTTACAGTTGGTGCTGTGACCACACTGGTTCTAGACCAACCACCAGTCCAATGTCCCAGACTTTTCTTCCCACCTTTAAAGTTGTTTTGGGCTGGAAAAATGTCTCTCCTGCTTCTGAGTTCTATTTCAGGCATTATTTTAGAGAAGGAATTTCAAAGGGAATGTGGTAAGAGCTTATTTGCTTCATCTACTCTATTACCTTCTGCCCCCCTTCTTCCAGGTAAAACCTGTGAATGGAATGACAAATACTTCAGTTTCCATGAAGAAGCCTCTAGAGAACTTTTATTTACACCCTGGATATTAGCCCAGCAAATAGGAGGAGATCAACTGGCTATGGTTCTGGAGTGAATTTTATGTCCTATTAACAGGAGATCCTGTAGGCTCCCTGAGATGTTATTAATAAAACATTACATGGAGGTGAGAATAATGAATTGCATCTGTTAACAATACCTGCCAGGGGCCGCTGAGTGAGGGCTCTTAGCCTGGCAGCAGGAAGACCTGAGTCCAAATTTTTATGCATGACCCTTCTTGTTCAGTTATTTTTCAGCTATGTTCAACTCCTATTTCTTGGCAGAATTATGAGTGTTTTGCCATTTCCCCCTCCTATTTTACAGATGAAAAACTGAGGCAAACAAGGTGAAATGACTTGACCAGAGTCACAAAGTGTATCTGAGGTGGGATTTGAACTCAAGATGCTGAGACTTCCTGAAGCCAGGTCTCCTTATGCAAGTCATTTAACGTCTTTTTGCAGGGACAGTAACAGAACCTACTTTCCAAGTTTGTTGTTGAGGATCAAATGAGATTCTCTTTGTGAAGTGATAATCATAGCACAAAATAAGTGCTATTCAGTCAGAGGAAAGCATGATACTTTTGGTTCAGTGTTAATGACCTGCCTATTACCAGGTTTAAATCAGTGGGATTGAAGTGACATTGAAGGCTGAGGATGCTTCTCTCACTATGGTTATCATAGTTTAAAACAGATTTACTACTTTTTCAAGGTAATATCTTTATGACAGTGGATCACTTCTCAAGAAAATGATATTAAGTTCATATTTGATAGCACTTTCCCCACATAAATCCTGTGAGGTAGGTAGAGAAAAATAATTATCCTTGTTTTACAAAAGAGGAAACTGAATCACAGAGACTGTTCTTTTAATGACTTGGCTAGGTTCATAGCTAGTTAGTGTCAGAAGATGGGAAAAGGACCTAAATTCTTGACTACAAGTCCAGAGTTTTCTCTACTACATCATGCCATATCATGTATCATGTCATTCACTATACCATGCTGCCAACTGATCCATAGATGCTGATCTTATCAGGTGGTCTATGAGTTTTCTCCATATGCATAAATCTGGTAGGCATACCAAAGACTCAATAAATGCCAGCCTTGATGATCTAGGAATATTCACTGCCTGAAGGAAGGGAATCCAAGGCACTCCACAAATCCTAAGGATTAAGGCTGGTATGGTTACAGGGAAGACAGAATATTCATAAAGAACAAACTTTGTTATTGGAACCAAGGGATAAGGTGGTATGCAAGCCTTTCTGAGTTTTAAATGATAATTACATTAACTCATTAACTATTTTTTTCAGTGTGCCACCACAAATATGAAAGATTTGTCCAATTTTTCATGCCTCTGACCTCTTAGCTGGTATGTTGCTCTGAATTTCCTTAGCAATCATGCATCTGAGCAGGTGGGATCTAGAGATGGACCTCAAATATATTGTATTTTAAATAACTGATGGAAATGGGTGTCGTTCTATTATCTGGTCAATTGTAAAGATTATGGCCTAGGAAAATTATATATTGGAGTTACTAAAGAAGCTGCCACTGCAGGGCTCTTGAGAGGAGGGGGAGGGGAGTAAGGGAGGAATACACTTTTATCACAATAACTGAGGAAAACAGTAGAATCAGAAGGCAGAGAGTTATGCATAGTTATTACATTACTGCTCCTCAGTGGTATCATTTACCTCTTCTAAAGGTCATATAAGGGGTTTCACTGAGTTTAGTGCATTTTTAGTTGTCTAATAGCACAGCTAGATGGTACAGAGGATAGAATCCTGACCTTGGAATCAGGAGGATGACTTCAAATGCAGCCTCAGGCACTTGCCACTTACTAGCTGTGCGGCCTTGGGCAAGTCACCAACCATAATTGCTTCTCATCCAGGGCCATCTCCAGTTGTCCTGATTCATATCTGGCCACTGGAGGAGAAAGTGAGACTGGTGACTTAGCACAGCCCTTCACTCAGATTCAATTCATATGCTTGTCATGACCTCACCCTCCCTGATGGTTTTGGTCTTCTTTAAAAAATCAAACAGACAAACTTTAAGGCAAATGTATCTGTCTTGTTTTTTATACTGCTACCCATTGTTGTGGGCCAGTCAAAGTTCTTGGTTCCAAATAGCTAATCCCACATTGAATATATTTTCCCTAAAGAATTATGATTAAAAAAAAATAGGTGACCACCTTCCAGGAAGCTACTCAGTATGAGTAAATAGTTTCTACAAAGCTAATGCAATGTTAGCTTGTATCAATGGAAGAACAGTATCAAGACAAAGGATACAAAAATTCCCTTTTATCTTGTTCTGGTCAAAACCACATCTAGAGTAGAGGGTTTTGAAGTTGAGCACTATGAGAGTGAGTAATCAGTAAATCATCAAATAAGAGGAATGTTTGAACTACAGTTATTAAATCTGGAAAACACAATTCCTTTAAGGGGCCACGTGATGACCATTTAAAATGTTCATTAATATCTTTTACATTCTTACATTTTCTAAAAATTTCTCTCCCCTCATTCAGAGATTGTGCTTTATTATAAACAAAAATGAAGAACAGTTCAGCAAGACTAGTCATTATGCCAATTAAGTCTGAGCAGTATATGATGCATTCCACTTCCATAGTGCCTTATGTTTCTAAAAAAAGGATGGAATTATTATATTCTTCCTGGGAACCAGGCTGAGTCATAACTGAATTCAACAATATTCAGTTTCAATATTTCGTATTGTTCTTTCCATTCATCTTGATGAGTAATTGCATATAGTTTCTTCACCTTTCTTACTTTATACCAGTTCATACATGTGTTATCACATTCCTCAAATTCACCATTTTCAACACAGCTGTATTCCAAATAGGTGTAATAATTTGTCTAGCCATTCTCTGATAGATGGCTATCTATTTTGTTTCTATTAGTTTGGTGTTTGTAGGGTTTTTCATATTCCAGCATCTCTGGGTCAAGATATATTGATAAAGTCACTCTCTTAGCATATTTCCAGATTCCTTTCCATGATGTTTAGACCAATCCATAGTTCCTCAACCATTAGGTTAGTATGAATGTCTTTCTACAATCCAAACAATTATCATTATTTCCATCTTTTGTCATCTTTATCAGTTTACTCAACCTAAGGTGAAACTTGACAGGTTGGTTTTAATTCTTTTAAGATCTACCAGGTTTTATCCTTTAAACACTGGTGAATAGATTTTGATTCTTTATATCTATATTAATGCCATATTTATGTACATATGTATACATATATGTAAGTATGTATGTATATATAGGTATAAATATATATCTAATATATATAGGTATGTTTCTGAGATATTAGACCTTTATTGAAGATCTCTGATACATAAGTTTTTCCCTCCATCAGCCATTTCCCTCTTCCCCCAAATCAACATCTTCTCTTATCCTACTTCTGAATTCAACAAGCTAGTGTTAAATAATTCCAACATAAACTGAATAGAAGCTGGCTAGCTTCTATTAAATGCCTGTGAGATGCACTGGCAATAGGAAAAGAAGTTAAAAAAAATAGTCCCTCCTCCCAAAAAGTTCAGAGTTCAATGAGTAATTTTTATTTGACAAGAAATGCTGAAGACAAAGTTGGGAGAAATTAGGTTTAGATTAGTATCTTATATACCATATGACACAATGAGCTCAACATAAACCAATGACTTGAATATAAAAAAATTGCCATAAAAATAGAAGAAAACCAGATTAAATGCCGTTCACACTCTGGAAACAAATGATAAAAGTGATCACAAAGGATAAATTAGGCTATTTCAATTCCATGAAATTGGCAAGCTTTATGCATAAGAATATTGGCTTTGGAGTCGGAGAACCTGCATTCAAATTCTGCTTCTCTCACTGCCTGTGTGACTTAGGGCAAGTCGCTTTCTTTCTTGGGACTTCAGTTTCTTCATTGGTTAAAACAAGGAGTGTTTGGTCAGATGGCCTTCCAAGATTTCTTTCAATATCTCAATTCATCAACCTGTAATGTTCATTTTCAAATATTTCATGATTTTTCTCTTAACTCCAGAAGGTACAACAGGAGCCAAGGGATAGAAGTTAAACAAGACTGGTTGAATTTTTTTTGCTGATTTTTACTTTCTGGTAGATAAACAAACTACTCGATTCAATTCAGCAAATACTCATTGAACTGACTTAAGTAGCACTACTCCAATAGAACTGTCTGTTAGACAGTTATTATTTCAACATTTGGACTTTTTTTAGGTTTTTTTTGCAAGGCAGATGGGGTTAAGTGGCTTGCCCAAGGCCACACAGCTAAGTGTTTGAGATCAGATTTGAACCCAGGTACTCCTGTCTCCATGGCCGGTGCTTTATCCACTGCGCCACCTAGCTGCCCGCCCCATTTGGACTTTTAAAGGAGAGACTTTTTAACTGCTGAAAACATTCCTAAGATGAGTGGGAGGGTTTGATACTTCTGAGAGTTCTTCCAATTCAATATTAAATATGACCTACAATCCTCTCTTCATTTTTTAAATGAGGCAAAAATCTCATCTATCATTGTTTCACAAAAAGTTTTATTTCACACTTTATTCATATTCACTTTTTCACAGGCTTGAAGTTTGATACATGAACAGCACAAAGGATTCACTTTAGCTTGAATAAACAGTATCTTTCAGTTGTTTGTATGCTTTTAAAAGATAAAAAAAAGTTTCAAGACAAAAAAATGAATAGATAATTGCCTTGTATAGTAAAAAAATGGCCAAATGATGAACGATGGTGAAGCATCCTCCATAATTCTGGATAAATAATGTAATATTTCTGATAACCCGAGATCTGAGATCATTTTTAGACAATTCCTTTCACATAAAATATACTTCAAACATTGCCTCTTCTTAATATTAACCACTTTGTAATGACCATCAGGCAGTGATTTTTGGCTAGATACTTCAGAGAACTAAAAAAAGGCTTACTCTTTAACTTGATATATCATTTCACATACTTGAAATGAAAATAATTGTGGGTCTCTAATCTTGAAATTAAGTGAACACAGTGTTTCAAATTTTCATTCAAAGATATACTACTACATTAGAACTGGTTAATTTGAACATTAACTAGGCTGTGGACTTATTATATACATGGACCTATAAGATGACATATTAGTTTATACCACCTCCAAGGTCCCTTTTTCAGATACAGTTGTCAAAAAAATCAATAATCAAAGTGCCATTAAATGAATAATTTTTTAAATAATTCAGTGCAAACTAGAACACTTACCACATCCTTAGGAAGAGGTTCTGCTTCCTTCTTTATTTTTTTACCCATTCTAAACAGACAAAAAAAATAATCATTCTATTTTTCTCTCTCTACTTCTTACTGTTCCTATTTCACATTTTACATTTGATCAGTTTATTGAAAATAATGTTGAAAACCCCTAATTTGGTGTGTGGAATATGGGCAATGATACTAAAAACCATTAACTTTCACTCTATAATAGTGACAATAGCCAGCCAGGAAAAATCTTTTATGTCACTAATCCAACACATTCATATATTCTCTCGTTCATTTCTCTCTTTTTCTCTCATTCATTACATAGGTTGATATAAATTACTTTGTTGGAATGCCCTTTTCATGGAATAGATCCAGAAATTAATTCTGAGATATTACAAACTCATACCCCTCCTCATTTTGGTAATTAATATATTTGATATAGTCATTTATGCTTCTGACAATAGGAAGAGTTCTAATTTCTGTTTTTTTATGAAAACTATGGGTTGAGAAGTTCTAATTTTATTGAAGTGGGTTCTTCAATCAGTCTGCATCACAAACTCTCTATAGCTTAGATTTATGGAGTGATGAAGTTTTGAGTCATGAGAACTCTAAATCCTATCAAGCAGGAAAGATTTTGCATATAGGTTGTTTATCTTTTCATCTGAGAACTATCTTCAGCTCAGCAAAGGTTAGAGGACAACTTGGACTTTATGTTAAGAGACTTAGGTTCAAATTCTGCCTCAGGTGTGTCATCATGGACAAATAAAGAAGCGCTTTCAGTACTCATGCATGAAATAACTGCATTTGTTAGCACCATTATCACAAGTTAGTTGTATTAAAGCACCATATAAATAAGAACATTATTATTATTATTATTATTATTAGCATTTATTATTCTACTATACAGTAAAATCTCAGCAGAATTTTGTCAGTCACAGTCAATCATTAATATTTATAATGTACCTACTATGTTTTTAGGATATAGGTACAAAAAATTTAAAAACCCTAATGGCAAGGAGTTCTAATGAGAAAAGCATATATAGATATCTATAAATAAATACAAAATAGTTCTTAGGTTAGCTTGAGAGTGAAATTACTAGGCGTTGGGGGATGAGGAAAGGCTTCATGCAGAAGGTAAATAAAAGAGGGGTTCTATGAGGGAGGAGGTGAAGAGAATGTGCATTCTATGGTAGATGGAAGATCATGAGTTAGAGAAAACAGACCAATATGGTGGGATTCCAAAGGGCAGAAGAAGCAACAGGTAATTAAATTAGAAAAAGATGTTGGGGTAAGGCTATAAAGTACCGTAAAAACTAAAGAAAGTTTATATTTTAGCCTAGAAGCAATTAGGAACACCTGAATTGACTAAGTAGGCTCATTTAGGAAAGTAGGATGCATTTAGGAATACTTCGAAGCTTTGGCTACAACGTGTAGAATGGACTAGACTGGAGAGAGGCTTGGCTCAAGGGGACTGTTGGAACAATTGAGAGCAAAGGTGATGAGGGCCTGCGCTGAGTGACTGGTATGTATCAGATGTGAATCAGTCTACTAGAAGTGAAGTGCCTACTGTGAACCAGGCATTAGCAATGTACTAAGTGACTTTGACAAGTCATCTAGGCCACATCAATACATTTAGGAAGAGCCTTAACTATATCATTTAAAAAAAATTTATTATGAGCTTAACCAAACACAACCATTTCAACATACAAAGAACAATAGGAGTGTATATGATATGGGGAACTGTATCATTTGAATTTTTAATTATACATTATAAACAAAATATATAATTTAATAATATCATAAAAATTGTTCTGTCTCCTATAAATTCCGTGATTCTAATAAATTATTCTTTATGAACAATTAGCACTTAAGAAACCACTCACATCTGCAAATAGTTGTGCTCCCTGCTTTCAATGGTTTCATTGTATTTCCATCACCTAGGACAGTTACTGGCACATACTGACTGGGGCAGTGAGGTAAAGGAATTCTACTTTACCAAAAGGTGAGATTCCCTCCATCTCCCTCGCCTTAAAAAGTCCTTTGAGGCACCCTGCTCTCATGACATTATGCTCAAAGAACTAGTCTGCAACAGTAAAAACAAAAACAAAAACCAGCCTCCACCAAATCCCTATGTCTTACACTGCCCCCAGGGTTTCTGATTCAGGGTTTATCTGACAGGTCCCTGTGGAAGAGCCCTCAACTCAGAGATGGGGGTTAAGGACCCTCCTTCTTTCCTAGTCCCTGTTCTGACCTTAAAGGAAAAGGGGGGTGTTCTGGAATGAATATTGAATTTAGAGTTAGAGAAGTGTAAGATGTGGATTTATATTTCTGGGATCATCCAAAGCTAAGTCTTAGCACAAAAGTTTCTCATTTCAATAGTCATGATTTGTAGTAATAAGCAAAGAAGGAAGTTATACAAAGACTGGAATAACAACTCTGAGAGTACTGCATATTATTCAGGTTTGGACATAAACTGGGACCCTTGATTTCACCCGATTTCACTGTTACAAAGAAATTGTGAAGTAATGCTCTTGACCAATCATTGAATCAAGTATTTAGTGCTACAGTACTGGAGATACAAGTAGAAAGAACGAAATAATTCCTATGTCTTTACCTTTTTTTTTTTTTAGATTTTTGCAGGGTAATGGGGTTAAGTGGCTTGCCCAAGGCCACACATCTAGGTAATTATTAAGTGTCTGAGGTCGGATTTGAACTCAGGTACCCCTGACTCCAGGGCTGGTGTTCTATCCACTGCGCCACCTAGCCCCCCCCATGCCACCTAGCTGCCCAATCTTTACCTTTTAATGGAGGAGACAAGTACATTTATGTCCAGCACAAATATAAGATAAATACAAATATGTGAACATATAAACAGATACAAATTTTACACACACACATGTAGTTAAATACATTAGCTGGAAAAAGGAAGATGCTACGAGTTGGGAAGGATTTGAATGGTCTCATGCAGAAGGTGATGTTTAAGGTGCATCTTGAAGAGAAGGATTCTATGATAAAGATTAAGGAGGGCGAGTTCCAGAAAAAAAGGAAGAGTTGGTACAAAGCCTTGGAGACAAAGGAATGGTATCTATAAGAATTAGACAAAATGCCAGTTTTTGTCTGGATTTGTAGAGTGTGGGAGAGAGATTAATGTCCAAGAAGGTCATTAAGATAGGTTGGGTCAGGTTGTGTAGGGCTTGAAAAGCTAAGAAGCGAATTTACATTTGATCCTTGAGAAAACAGAAAATTTCTAAAGTTGATTGAGTAGGGGAGTCACATGGTCAGTTTATACTCAGGGAAAAATTCGTTTGGCAGCACTCTGTAAAATGTGCCAGAGGAATAGAAGACTTAGAGCCAAGTGGATGTTGCAGTAATCTAGGTGAAGGGCCCTGAGGGCTAGAATTAAGGTGGCAGATAGCTGTGTCCTGAGTGGAGAGAGGGGAGATGCAAGAGATAGGATGAAAGCAGAAATGGCATCTGACTGAATATGTGGGGTGAGGGAGGATGAGAGTTGAAGATAATTCTGAGATGATCGTGAACCTGGGAAGCTAGAAAGATAAGGGTGCCTTCAAAAGAAATGAAGTTTGGAAAGGAGGGAGGAGTTGACTTTGAGACATCTCTGGGACATTTAGCTTGGAATATCTAACAGGTTTATTAAACCAAAGGGAGCTTATGGGAGGTAGGGGATGGAGACATGGAGAGACTGAGACAAAGAAACAGAGACAAGAGACAGAAAATAAAGGAGATAGGAAAGAAGAAATATAGAGGAGAAAGATATAAGCACAGATATGGTAAAGGCACAGGTTAGCATTTTCTCTCTAAATTATATAGTATAAGGCTATAGGAAGCTATAGTCTTAAAGACTCGCCAGGGTCATATAATTATGTGTCAATGAAACAGATCTTCCTGGTTCTGAGATTAACTTTCTATTCTTTACCCCATGATTCTGATTTAAATGTAGGCAAAACTATGTTTGAAACAATTTCTACCGGCACCTAGGTGTTGCAGTGGATAGAGCACGGGCTCTGGTGTCAGGAGGACCTGAGTTCAAATCCAACCTCAGGCATTTAATAATTACCTAGCTATGTGATCTTGGGCAACTAACCTAACCCTATTGCCTGCAAAAATGAAAAATAAAACAATTTCAATTTGAGGTTCCTAGCTCCTATTTTTGGTCATGCTTTCATCTCCCTTCCCTTTTTTGTTCATTCTTGTTTAATGTCTTATCATGGCCGGTGTTTTTTTTTTGTTTGTTTGTTGGGGTTTTTTTTTTTTAAGAGAAAGGTAATTTCTAGACATGTATGGTGTCATAAGTGGGGATTCCTGGTGTGTATCTGGGAAATCACCCACACTATACCTTATAGTCTTGAAAAGTTGAGGGGGGGAGGTTAGTGGGAGGGTTGAGATACGAAAGGGATTTGCCTGCGGGTCCTACAGTTAGTACATATGAACCTATGTCATCCTGATTCCAAGCAGAAAAAAGCAAGAAGAAGAAAGAGAAAGATGGAGGTAGAAGAGGCAGAAGTAAAGGAAGGAGAGCAGAAGGGAGAAAGTCAAGAACAAGGAACGAGAAGAGTAAGGAATGGAGAAGGACAAGAACAAGGAGACGGAACAGTAAAAGGAAGGAGAGAAAGGCAGAGTACAGAAGAGATGACGGGAAAGGAGGAAGCAGGAGGCAATATGATTTAAGAATTTGAGATGGAGATGGCGCAAGAAGGCATAGAAACAGGGAAAAGAGGAAGGAAGAAGCGATGAAAAAGGAGGGAAGAGGAGAAGGAAAGCGACAAAGAAGAGAAGAAAAGGACAAAAGAGGAAAGAGAGGGGGAAAGCGGCGGAAAGTGTTGGCGAAGGGAGAAAGAGGCATGGCAAAAGGAAGGGGGGAGGATGAGGAGGAGTTAGGAGAAGAGAGAGAAAGGAAACGAAAACGAACGTCAGTAAAGGAAGGGGAGGAGGAAAAAGAGGTGAGGGATAGGGAAAACAACCCCAAACCCCAAACCAGCCACCCTACCCCAGTCAGGCAGGGCTCTGGAAATGTCCAGCGCCGGATGCTGGGGTCGGCGGGGGGATCTCCTGAGAACACCTGGCCGGGCCCTGAACCTTTGCTCCGAGTCCTTCTCACCTGCCCCCTTAGCCTCTTCCTTCCCAGCCTTGGCCTTACCTGCTTGGTGAAGCCGGAGCAACCGCCCCCGGCCAGCTCCCACCCGCTCCCTCCCTCACTGCTCTAGGCTTGGGATTCGGATTGTTTTTAGTTGCTAGGAGACCGGAGGAGGGGGAGGGGAGCGGGAGCACCCTCAGGCGCATGCGTCTGCAGGTGGCGGAGGCCTGCACCCCCTCCTCCCTCCCCGCCCGGCATCCTGTGGCAGCGCATCCCTTGGAGCCGGGACCGGGCTCCTGGCCCGAAGGCGGCAGCCGGGCCCCGCTCCTCGCTTTCCCCTGCCCTGCCCTGAGGGAGAACGCTAGTTTCCGACATCGGAGCGGCCGGCTGCAGGGGCTGCACAGTTTTAAACCCAGCAGCTCCACGGGCTCTTCCAGGTTCCTTGCATCCCCCAAGAGGCAAGACACTTGTCAGGGCTCTGTCCCTCCCACATCACGGTGTCTCCCAACAATCATCCCCATCCTACCTCGGAATGCACACGGAAGCCCTCAGAAAAGGAAAGGTTAATTTGTAATTCACCTCTCGGTGATTGTTCTTTGTATCATTTTGCAATAAAAGCGGTTCTGTTGTGGCCTCGTCCCTGATGCTCAACAGCCCTTTCATTCCTCTCTTGTTTACTTTCCATTGTGCTCTCTAAAGGAGACACCAACAGGCGCATGTGTCCCCGTCCTTAAAAACAAACCAAACCAAACCAAAAAAAAAAGTCTCAAAGAGTCATTGTAACCCACTGTCTTGCTGCTCCTCCCTTCAAAATGCTAAAAAGCGCAGTTTATCCTCTGCCCAACACAGGCAGAACAAAGACAGGAAAGCAGCCGAAGTCAACTGCCTAGACACAGAAGAAAGCCTCACTGGCAGTGACACAGTTATGATATTGTTGAGGAAAGGAGATTCACAAAGGATCCGAAATATTCAGAAATGATTGTGAATTAATTTTATTATTAATCTTGAAAAAAAGATGATTCAGAAAATCAGAAACTAACACGGTTTCCAACTCTTGTCTTGGACCCCTTTTCAGGTATTCTTAACAAAGATTCCATCTCCAACTCATTTTACAGATGAGGAAACTGAGGCAAACAGGATGAAGTTGACTTGCCAAGGGTTGTATTGGCACTAAGCTCTTTCTGACTCTATCCATCATCTCATCTACAGAGATAAAAGGGGTGTTAGTAGAGGATAGGCAGGCTTTCTTTTTTTTCAAT
This sequence comes from Macrotis lagotis, assembly GCF_037893015.1. NCBI lineage: Eukaryota > Metazoa > Chordata > Mammalia > Peramelemorphia > Peramelidae > Macrotis > Macrotis lagotis. Next base: position 61,967,929 of record NC_133664.1, on the reverse strand, counting down.
TTTCTTTCTAATTACATCTAAAGATAGTTTTCAACATTTATTTTTGGTAAGATTTGAGGCCCCACATTTTTCTCCCTTCCTCCCTTCTTTCTCCCAAGTCAGCAAGTGATCTGATGTAGGTTACATGTACAATCATATTAAATGTATTTCAGCATTAGCTGTGTTGAGAAAGAATCAGTACAAAAGAAAAAACAAGAAAAAATTTTTTAAGTGAAAATGATGATGTTGATGGGTGTCCTTCATTTAAAAAGAAGACCAAGTTGCCCCATAAAAAAAGTGAAAATACTATATTTTAATCTGCATTCAGACTCCATAGTTCTTTCTGGATATGGAACGTATTCTCTCCATCATGAGTCTTCATATCAGTCACTGGAATCGATTGTTGAGAAGAGCCAAGTCTATCACATTTGATCAAGACACAGTGTTGCTATTGCTGCGTACAAGGTTAGCCTAGTTCTGCTCATTTTACTCAGCATTATTAGTTCGTTAGTCTTTCCAGGTTTTTCTGAAATCTTTCTTTTCATGATTTCTTACAATAGTATTGCATCACATTCATATATCACCTTTTGTTCAACCATTCCTCAATTGATGGGTGTCTCCTCAATTTCCACCACAAAAAACTCTTACATGTGGGTCCTTTTTTCCTTTTTTATAATGCAGACCCAGTCTAGAAGCATTGCTAGATCAAAAGTATGGACCCAGTAGAAATATTGCTGGATTAAACAGTATGGACAATTTTACTGCCATTTGAGTGTAGTTCCAAATTGCTCTCCAAAATGGGTAGATCAATTCACAATTCCACCAACAGTGTGTTAGTGTCCATTTTCCTAAATCTCCTCCCACATTTATCACTTTTTTCTGTCATATTAGCCAATCTGATAGATGTGAGGTAGTACCTCACAAATGTTTTAATTTGCAATTCTCTAATCAACAATGATTTAGAGCATTTTTTCACATGAATAGAAATAATTTTTCTTCCTCTGAAAACTGGACAAGTGATACTATATAATAAGTCACATCATATAATTGACAGAGAAATTTAGAGTATATCAGATTACATTGTGCTTATTGTTTGGGTTTTTTTCAATGAATAAAATACTACCTTCTCTTACAATACATTGCCTTCCAGCATGCTTCAAAATTATTCAGAATTCCTTGAAAGATAACTGTCTTTAATATCAGCAAAACACAAAATAAGGAGACATATGCTCAAAAGGTATTTCCTACAGTCTTGAAGAAGATTCAGAACAGAGTCCAAATTGAAAATGGGAGGCTTAGGGGCTGTCCAGATGCTCCCACTTGCCTAGGACATTGTGTTGATTCCATAAAACCGAGGACATTACCAAATCTCTTGAATGAGGTTTGTTTTGTCTAATAATCCACAAAGGGAAAAACAAGTAGTTCAAGACCGAATATTCAGCTAATGATATGCAAGTACATGGAAAATCCCTAGCTCTTGCCTAACAGAGTGTATACATGTGTTTGTGTGTGGAAGTGTATCTGGGATAGACAGTGTGTGTGTGTGTGTGTGTGTGTGTGTGTGTGTGTGTGTGTGTGTGTGTGTGTGTGTGTGTATCTGGGATAGACAAGACAAGTCAACAAGTCAGAAAGAGGTTAAAAAAAAGGAGGGCAGGCTGGAAATTGCAAATCTCCCTAAAAGACCACAAACTTTTCCCAGAAACAAAAGGCCAACTTTTAATACCAATGTTTTGCTACTTTGTGTGCTCATGAGTCACAGGAGACAGCATTATACAATGGAAAGAGCAGGACTCTGGAGTTAAGACCTGAGTTCACATCCTATTTTTGAAGCTTTCTCCTTGTGCTTACACTTAATCTCCATAAACCTCAGCTTCTTAAATCTAAATGGTAGTGGCACTTTACTGTTCAGTCTATTGTTTATATATATATATATATATATATATATATATATATATATATATATATACATATAATGTATGTATGTATATAAATGTATAAAAGTAAAATATTATATAGGATCAGTCTCTGATCCTACAATGATACAGTCTAAAGAATTAAAAATAATCATCTTTCATTTCTGTATCACTTCATACCTATAAGTTAGAGAATAGGTAGTTACATTAGTAAAAGCAATTTCCTCTTATCAGGAGCCACAGGTCTGTAGTTTGTGTGTCTTTCTGTGTGTGTGTGTGTGTGTGTGTGTGTGTGTGTATTGGATGTATATATTCATTACTTTAGTATTACTGAGGTTTTTCCTACTTCAAAATACCTAATTCACATTAAACTATTTCATTATACATTGGAAAGAATGCTGAATTTCCCATTGGGATATGTATGTTTGAATCCTGGCTCTGATTTTTACTATCTGTGTGAATTTAGGCAAATCACTCAAACCTGCACTTAACTATTTCTTCTGTAAAGTGAGAGAATGGACTTGAATCAGGGACTTACCAACCTAGGGTCCATTAACTTTTTTTTAATGTTTTGGTAATGAAGTTAATGTAATTGGATATCTTTATAATCCTGTGTATTAGAATATTCTTCTGATGAGAGTGCCATAACCTTTACCAGATTGCTGTCAAAAAGGGAACATAATACTTTTAAAAAAGGTTAAGAACACATGACCTAGATAAAATCTAAGAATCCTTACAGATCCTAACCAATAACTCCATAAGATTTAACTAAAAGAAGGTGAAGTAAATAGATATGATGGAATGGACAGAGGTTTTTATAAATCCCATATTGTATATTCCCTAATTTATATAAACATATCTAAAGTAGTACAAATAATAAAACTTCCTGAAGTGTTGCATTATTTGAATCAAAACTGCATGTTTCTCTTGAAGTGTAACCAGTTATCATATTTTGCACAATCTTCACTTAGATCTCAATCCACCACTTTCTTAGGCCAGGTTGATAAATCTCTCTTTAGTTTTCTAATATTTCAATGCCATTTCTTCAGTGCTGAATAGATTCAGAAATCCAATTCTTTTTTTAAACACCCATATAAGGTAGTTAAATGGTACAGTGAATAGAGCATTTGACCTGCCGTCAGAAAGAGCTGAGTTCAACTCCTATCTCAGATAATTACCTGCTGTGTGATCATGTATAAAGTTTCTCTCAGTTTCCACAAATATAAAACGGGATAAATCTTTGTTGTAAGGTTTAAAAAGACAGTATTTATAAACTATTTAACAGTGCCTGGAGCATTTTAAGGGCTACATAAATTCTAGTTTATTATTATTATTATCATTATAATTATTATTATTATTGTTATCAGTGAACCCACTACATTTTTTAAATAAATTGAAAAATTAATGGAACACTTTTGTTCTATTAGAAACCAGGAGGTATGGGAATTCAGGGAAGCCTGGAGGGATTTCCATGAACTGATGTTGAGTGAGATGAGAAGAACCAGAAGCACACTGTACACCCTAACAGCAACATGGGGGTAATGTTCAACCTTTATGCACTCGTTCATCCCATCAGTGCAAAAATCAGGGACAATTTGGGGCTGCCTGCGATGTAGTATCCAGATACTCCATCTGTATCCAGATCAAGAATTGTGGAGTTTGAACAAAAATCAAAGACTTTTACCTTAATTTAGGAGGAAAAAAACCCTGTAACCTTATTATGTAATTTTACTATCTCTTATACTTTATTTTCTTCCTTAAGGATATGATTTCTCTCTCATCACATTCAACTTAGATCAATGTATAATATGGAAACAATGTAAAGACTAAATGGGGGGGTGGGGGGAGGAAGCAAGATTAGGGGAAAAATAATAAAACTCAAAATAAATAAAATCTTTCTTTAAAAAGTTAAGAAACAGCAGATAAAATTGGTACTAAGAAATACAAAATACAACAAAAAAAGACCTGTATTAACCTGTATCAGGTTTCTTACCATTTCAGAAAATGAAAGAGAGGAGAGGGAAGGATAAAACTTAAAACTAAAAACCAAAAAAAATATAAAAAATTATTTTTATATGTAATTGAGGAAAAATAAAATATTAAAAACTAAAAGGAGGACATATACCAAACTTTGAATCTCTATTTTATAGTTCATTTTTCCTTTTCAATGCATAAGAAATACATGTAACTTTCAAAGTTGTGTTTGTTGACATTTCCTTCTGGCCTTCCTTATGATTTCCTTGTATTTTAAAAAAAACTGCAATGGCCATTTTCTTTCTCCTTTTTAGCTCATCCTTTCATTAGCCACATTCTCCCTTTAAGTCCTCTCATTCCAATTCCAAATTAAAAAAAAAAATCAAAAAACAAATGAACAAAAAATGCATCGTCAAATACAACAAATTTTTCTCATTGGTCATAACAAAAATGTATGTCTTTTTCCCCACTTTTAGTTCACCACTTCTGTCAGGAGATAGGCAGCTTTCTTTCTCATTGGGTCCTCTTAGAATCCTGTTTAATGCTTACATTGATCAGAGTTCTTAAGTCTTTTTAAAAATTTGTTTTTCTTTATATGTTCTTATAATATGTTATTGATTTGGGGAAGTTAATCCTGTATCCTAATATTTTGTTAGTAATTTAATACTTGCATTCCTAACTGTTTTGGGTTTTCTAAGTGTATCATTATATATTCTGCAAATGCAAATGTTTGAATCTCTTTATTGACAAGGCATATTGCATTAGCTTCTTTTAAGGTCTTATTATTATTGATCATATTTCTCAAACTATCTTATTAAGGAGTTGTGTGAATGAAGAGCTCTTATCAATATCTGTTTTCAAATAGAAATGCTTCTAGTGTTTCTCCATGTATATATGATTAGGAAATGTTTTTGATTTTTTCTTTTAAATCACTTTGTTTTTAGATTTTTCAAGGCAATGGGGTTAAGTGGCTTGCCCAAGGGCACATGGCTAGGTAATTTTTAAGTGTCTGAGGCTGGATTTGAACTCAGGTACTCCTGACTCCAAGGCCAGTGCTCTATCCACTGGCCCACCTAGCCGCCCCCTTTTAAATCACTTTAAAGAAAATTCCTTTTAGATAAATTTTTTTGCATAAATAGAATATGATCATATCATCCTCCATTGTTTCTTGTTAATATGGTTTATTATACTGATTATTTTACTTTTTTAATACCACCTTTGTATTTAATTTGTAAATCCTATTACATACTCCTATTCTATTTATTGTTTTTGTACCACTGTTCTTTGACAATATTGTTTTATATATTTTTCTTATCTTTCATTCTGTTCACTTTAGACATCATGACCATATAGCCTCATTAAAGCATCTAAATAATATACAATATTTTTCTGAACTTTGAAATAGTCTAAGAATATATATTTCCCTTTTATATTTATTTGTTTTTGAATGAACTATTTCCATATTCATTAATAGTTTGGTAAAATATATTTCTTAATTCTTTTGGGCACAATGTCTTTTTAGGTGGAATCTCTTTAATGGCTCATCTGAGTTCAGGAAGTGTTCTATTTTTGCATGTCTTCTTGTCTTGTTAATTTGAGAACTTATAATTTTCTGGACAATCATTTTTTTAAAGATTCTCAATTTTATTTGCATAGAATTATATGAAGTGATCTATACTGATTTTCTTGAATTCTTTTGTTCTTATGCTCTGTCTTTTTTCACATCTTTTTTGTGATGCTTTGATTTCTTTATTTTCTTGCCATTTTTTTCATATTATTCATCTTAAATTTATCCAATTAATTATATCAATGTCAGTTTCGATGGTGGTTATTTCTCCATGTTCTCTTAGTCTGTTGCTTTGTTCTCTTTTTGAAATTTTAAGATGGAAACTCAATTAATTTCTCTTCTCAGTATTGATATAGACATTCATTCTGCATGCCTAACTTTTTTGGACTTCCTCTACAATGTCCCAGAAAGCTCTTCACCTTGGAAGCTCACTCATACCTGGATCAGCCATGAGAAATAATTTCCACTCCTGGGATCTTTCTCTCTGATTGCCTGGCTCTTCCCAGAACCTCTATTTTAAGAAGGAGACCAAGGTTGCATTTTTATATTTCTCTAGACTGTACACTAATTTTTCTAAACTTTTTCTACAATGCCCCCATGCCAGTTATCTTCATGTTCCTTCCTTTCCCATCCCCCTTTTGAGCTCTTTTATATGTTTTCTCCCCTTATTAGAATATAAGTTCCTTAAAGTTAAGGACTGTCTTTTTTTCTGCTTGCATTTATATTCCCAGAACTTATCTCAGAATCTGACATATAAGAAGAACTTAATAAATTTAATAAACTAACTTGACTGTGAACTTTGTACTTTATACATATAAATTTAATACTTTGTACTTTGGCTGCAACCCATCTATTTGGTTGTGTAGTATGTATATATAATCATTATCTTTGCCATGCTCAATCATCTTTTATTGTTTTAGCAATTTCCTTTTATATCCAATCACTAATGAGACATTTAAGAATTTGAACTAGGTTCTATACCTTTTAATTCACTATAATTAATTATGCAACTTGTTTATATTGTATTATGGTTCATAAATGTAGCATATTGAAACCTTACATTTTCATATTCACCTACATTTTCTTTTCCATATAGAATAATCAAATTTTGTATAATGGTTTTGGTTGGTGAGAGGCAGGAGAATTTATATTCTTTGCATATGAAAATCATTTCTTGTTATATATTTCCATGGCCTACCTTGTATAACATTCTGTTAAATCTAAGATTTCTTTATTATCTATCATTT